>NW_022900921.1:51307436-51319397 GCF_012274545.1 Fukomys damarensis | reverse complement strand
AAAAAAAAAAAAACTTTTTAAAAATCTGACCTTGTGGCTGTGATAACATAAAAGAAATTTCATCCCAGAATATGTCTAAATGATTGAATTATTCCCCACTGTTATTGTCTTTCTTGGGAGGGGAAATAAGTCCTGCTCAAAAGGAGTGGACAGGGAGGGGTACTGAGGAAAGTGAGGAGTTGAATAAACGTGGCCAGACAGGGAAATAAGATCCAACAGGAAAACAGGACTCAATCCCTCCTCAAGCCATCAAGATTCACTCACTGTGCCCTACAACAAAGGCATTTCTCAGACATGTAAATAACAGAAGGACTCCAGGGAGCTGGGCCCCCAACAGGAGAAGGAGTTTGAACTCTGAGTTTCTCAGCCAAAGTCTCCCAAGAAATCCCTCTGCAGCACTTGAATTTGGGGAAATGTGCCTCATTTTCCCCATTTATAAACCATAATACCCAAGGCAAAGAGCTCCCGAGTCTTTGCTGAGGCAAACACAGCAATGTTTTTTATATGTATTCACTTATTTGTCCTTCTCCACAAATCCATGAAGCAGGTTCAATTATTGATCCCATTATATGGAAGAAAAAACTAAGGCTGGAAGAGATTGGATAACCAAAGACCATAGAGTATATCCGCAATGCAGAAGCCAAATCTGTCTATTTTTCTGGACAGCATCTCTGCAGGCTTCTATAATAGCTCTTGTATCTCATCCCTTTGCAGTTGAGAAATCCTCCTGGACCTTTTCACCTCCTTGTTTCATTCTCCTGGTCAGCAATCGAAGGGCAGAAAGAGGGAGAGCAAATTCCCTTGGCACTAAATTGGTCCATGACTCAAATGGAAAGTCGGCCACTGGTAACAACCTGGGCATGTAGACAGCTTCTCCTGGTTTATGTTTTTCATCTGTGCTCTGCATTGGCTTTCACAGCAGCCTTAATGAATAAACAGAGCAATGTTTCCTCATCTATAAAATGAGAGTAAAATTGGTGCCTTGCAGGGTTGGCATGAAGATGAAATAGGAGACCCATAGGAAAATGCCAAGTACATGAGTTACTCTTCCTTCAAACATGAGGGCCCTTCCCAGCTCCAAGAGCGTGATTTCACCAATAAGGAGACAGGAAACAGAGCAAATAATTTGGGGAATTATATTTGACCTTCTCCCTTCTTCCTATTTGTCAATCTTCTATTTTGCTCTTTATTTGTATATGTTTTTTAGTTTCTCAGATAAAAGAAATCATGCACTATTTAAGGTTGTGTGTCCGACTTATGGATGAGTGCACACAGGTTGGGGACACATGTGTGGTATATACACACATATGCACACATGTACCCATGTGTGGGGGCACACATGTCAGCTGGGTGGTTCAGTAAATTACCCCTCTAGCAGGTGTAGTCAAAAGCATCTGAGTTCCTGCTCAGTGTAGAAAAGAGCAACCTGTTTCTCTTCCTTTTTAGGGACTCTTCTGAGAGGGAGCAATCTATGGTTAAACTATATGTAATAATATACAATATATACAAACATTACTCGGGATGTAGTTCAGTGGTGAAATGTTTCTGGGGATGTAGTTCATGGTAGAATGAATACAAGCCCCTGGGTTCTATTCCCAGCACTGCCACATAAATGCTCTGGTTGTAATGTGGCAAAGCATGCTGAGGATCAGCCCCTTTGGCCTGCCCTTCATTTCTCTGCAGCTGCCCCTCAGGCATCTCCACAGTCCCTTAGAGCTCCCTAAATTACACTATGAAAGACACAGTCTTAAACCAGATAAGGAAGAAATGCAGAATTTGGGACTGGGATGTAGTGGGACTGTGGTCAACGCTCAGATTAAATGAGGCAGGCAGGTATGTGAAGCTCTGGGGGCAAGTGGCCTGATTCCCTATTAACTTGCTGAAGTCCCTATACCAGTGTCATGGCTGTCACCTCCACATAACTTGTTTTATGAGAGGTTCATAGGCCTTTCTCTGTTTGGACTTTCTGTTACATGCAGGTCAATTCAGACCCTGACTGATCCATCACTCTCTCCACTTCTCTCCTGTCCTCCTGCATCAAGGGCTGGCCTCCCCCTGAATGCTCTCTCCTTCACCTGGTCCCATCTGTATCTTGTCACTCTTGTCATCCACATGAATCACTCAATGTGCCATCTCTGTGTGATTCCTTGGTGTTCCCAGGTGTCAGGGGCATGCTTGGCACACAGTAGGGACTCAGTGAATATTTCTGAGGTAGACAAAGAAAGGGACTCACCAGCCCAACACTGTTTCCATTATCCAGTGGCTGCTCAGTCTGTCTGGGTCCCTGACTCCTTGATCCCCCATCTCATATTTCTCATTGCCATTGGACGATCTCTATTTGGTTGACCTTCCAACCTCTGCAATGAAACTCATCCAAAACAGAGCTTGTTATCTTTCCTTTCAAACCAGAGACCCTTCCCAACTTCTCAGTTATTACTGGCAGCCCAATTAGCCTTAGGACCACACAGTCATTGCTCTTCATTTTTCTCTTTACTTGGCATTCACTCCCTCTATGAATCCCGTCTGTTCTTTCTCAGCAAGTCTCCCAGCTCAAGTGCTCTCTGACCCAGGCTTCTGCTCTTTATGCTGGGACACCCTGGGCATCTTCCTTCATGCTTTGCAGAGACATTGGTGCAGCTGTTGTTAGCCCCCTTTTAAGATTGGCTCAAAAGTGGATGTGGGCTGCTTGCACTGTTACAAGCAACACTCCCTGAGCATGAGACAAGGGATGATGGGGAGAATTTCCACAAATGGTTAAAGCAGTCATTCTGACGACTGACTGGGGCCCCTTCTGAATTCAAGTATGTCCAGCTCCTAAACCAATCTGGAATTATTTCCCCTTGCTTGACCTCCACAGCAGCACTCTTTCTTCTGATCTGGGCAGAGTCCACATGACTGGACTCATCATGACATTATGACAGTACATGGTAGAGCCTGCTAGTGAGCTCAGCGGTCTGCCTGCAGGAGCTAATCATCCTGGCCCCTCATGAGCACTGACCTTTTCCTGCTTCTCTGCTCTCAGCTTCCTCCTTCACCCTCTGCAGAAGACACTTCAAATGTCTTACATCCTTCAACATTTACCCTAGTGTGTCGCCTCCCTAGGTAATAAATGATAAAAAGAAAAGAACAAAATATCTGTTCATGTGGGCAAACCAGGCCATTATCCTCACCAGTAGATTAATCTAATCCTACCCAAAAGTGCTTCTCGTGTGAAATGTTGGGGAGGGATTCACACACCTTTCCATTGTTGCTGGTACAACTATATGTCCCAGTGTAGACTTTGGGCTCCCTGTATCTTCAGAGTTTATCTGTGCTGATTGACTTATGCAAAACATAGATCATTTCTGGAAAACAATTTGGGGCTTGAACGCACACAGACATGTTTGGTGGCATTGACAGAGCCTTCATGAGGTCAACTTGCAGTGAGGAACTTCAGGATGCTACCAGTGACCTACCATTATGGATCAGTCTAGACAAGACTTGAGCAGTGGATGGAAATTGCTCTGTGTAGAATAAGGACACTGCTTTATTCTCATCCAAGTACTAACCAGGTCCAACCCTGCTTAGCTTCTGAGATCAGATGAGATCAGGCACATTCAAGGTGGTATGGCTGTAGACTACACTGCTTTATCTCAATCAGCCCAGCCAGCCCAGTGACCTGGAGGCCCCTCTGTACAGAAGAGGCCATGAACTTGAAATAGCTGTAACATCTTATAATTAGCAATTCTGTTTTCAAACTCTGTGAAGAAGTCACACATAAAAAGAGGAGCCTTTCCCTGAATCATTGCCCAAAGTATATGGAGGTGACTACCCTGAAAAAGGCTGCCCAAGCAGAGTGATGGTGGGGACACAGACAAGAAGGAGATGGAACCATCAGATAAGGAGAGCAAAGAGATTCATGAGAGCATCATGACACCCCAGGCACCTTCTGAGATGGACAGGAGAAGCTATGAGGTGGGGACAGAGTGGAGGGGATGGATGATGACATCTGCAAGCTCCAGATGTGACCTCTCTCATCCCAAGAGCCAAGCACACAGAACCCTGTGACTTCATTTTATCCATAGGTGGTGAAGCAAAGGAGCACTCAGATTACATTAGGAATACGTCAGTTCAAAGTACATGAAGCAAGCACAAAGAATGAAGTGGGGAGAAAAGAAAAATAAGGCCATGATCCTCCAAAGCACTAAGCACAGATAGAACTGGGGCAAGGTGTCATTTGGTAGGATTGGATGTGAGGAGGAGGAAAGGGAAGACAGCCAGACACTGGTGTCCACTCAGCCCAACCTGAGCCAGCACTGTCCCCAGAGCGGCAGGGAATTAGAATAGGTTTAAAAGAATGGAAGCCCCAGAGAACAAAGACCATTTTCATTGAGAGGTTAATGGGCTTTTGGAAAAGAAAATAATTAAAAGTAGCATTTGTAGAAGACCCATACACATATCAGCCCACATAATTACCACAATATACTCATAAAATAGAGCTATCTTCACTTTAAAAGCAAGAAACACAAGGGCTAAGCAATATTAAATAATATGACCAAGGAATCTTGAATCCCCTAACCCTAACCCTAACCCTGCGAAAGTTGGAGACAGGAAGACTGTGAGATGGTTAGTAAGGATGTCAACCTGGTGAAGCTCTGAGGCAGGCCATCCAGTAAGTATATGCAAAAACAAACTTGTGAGATACCAGTGACTCTCACCACAATTGTATAGGTCCTTGAGGAATGGAGAATCTTGAAAAATAGTATTGAAATGTAAGGTTTTGGAAAACATAAATATCTGTAGACATTGTTTAGGTTGTATCGGGGTTCCTTAAATTGATAGGTGTGCAGACTCCACACTTAGACTACTGACCAGATTTCTGGGGGTTTTCACATTCAACAAACTACCCAAATGATTCTACTGGTATGTTAATGCTTAAGAACGAGCGATCTAGGGTAGAGCTTATTTTAATTTCAATTATCTAGACAAATAATTAGCTAGTTTGTAAATACTTACCACCACTGATTGCCATCCTATTTCTTTCTGACAATAGCAGATCTTCATGAGCACTAATGGTCTGCCATATATGTATATTCTGATTAAATCATCCTAAGAATTCTGTCACTTACTTTATAGCAGGACCTCCAGTTCAGGGAGATAGAGGGATTCAGTGAAAGCCACTCCATTAATACGTAGTAGGGCTGGGCTCTGATTCTGACCTGGCTGTCTCCAAGCTGTGCTCCCTCCACTATAGCTATAACATCCCTCTACATTTCCAGGGGTTGGACCCAGGAATAGACTTGGAGAGGAGAAAGAGTCCCTTCTGTCCCTGGAAATAATAAGGACTATTCTCAGCACAAGTGTAAATGCCTCTCACCAGCGGCAAATGCAGACTTAGAGAAGAAGGTAGTGAGGAAAGATAAAGAGTGTGTACAGCCTCTATCCATTCTAGAGAAACAGCTGACAGAAGAATTAGGAGGGATTAGAGAGAGAGATCTGGGTTAAGGAGATAAGAGCCACGGGAAGAAGCCAGCTTGAGGAGTTTACACAGCTCAGATCTGCAATCGTGAAAGTGGGAGATGAGGCACTATGGAGGGAGGTGCTGTGGAAGGGAAATTGGTTGGTAGAGGAAGGAAAGAAATTTCTAGGTAAAAGAGTTTAAGGATAGAGCTGCCATAATGAAACAGCACAGGTATTATGAGACAAGCAAAGGGAGAAAGAGAGAAGGAAAGGAGAGAGAGAGAGAGAGAAAAAAAAGCCACAGAGTGAGAAAAGGAGAAAGAGTTAAGAAGAAAACAAGCAGACAAAAAGAAATGGTGGTGAAGAATGGGCTTATCATTTCTAAGCCAAACCAAATCCAGCCAGAAGACTTCTAACTAGTAACCTTCTAGAAACCAACTGTCATCATAGTTCCCCAAAACTTGATCTCAAGACCATTTTATAATCTAAAAAATATTTAGAAAAATGCTGCCCAAGAACATTTGTTTATGTGGGTTATAACTATTAATAATTGACATATATTAAAAGAGAAACACTTGAAATATATAAAATCATTAATAATAATAAATCCATTCATGTTAACATAAATAACACTTTCACAGAAAATGACTTTATTTTCAGAAATTGCTGAGTGTTATTATTACTTATATTTGTACGGTCTGGTTTAGGAGAAGATAGCTGGATTCTGATATCTGCTCCTGCATTCAGTGTTGTGATATATTGTTTTTGTCGAAGTATATTGAACAAAATCGCGCCTCAAACAGATATGTAACTAGAGAAGGGAGTATATGATCACTTTATTAGATAATCACAGACATACTTCTCTCAAAACTCCACAGAGTAACTTGTGCAAATCTAGTGATAATGCAAAATCTGAAAGCACACCAATAAAGTTTTTGTGCTCTCTTTAAAATGCATGATTTGTACATTATGCATTGTTTTTTCACTGGGTTATGCAGATCTTTCAGAACACAGTAGAAACCCCCACTGCACACCCAGGTGAATGAAAAAGCAAAGGGTAAAGATTGTGAAACAATGTCAGCCCCCTGAAAAGGTGTCCAGAAGTCCAGAGGTCCTACACAACACTTTGAAAACTACTGCTGTGGCATCATGAAAAGAGTCCTGAGCTGGTAGTCAGACAGACTTGGAACTTGCTTAGACTAACTTTTCATTAGCTCAGGCATAATGAGCCCTGAACTTCTCTGAGCCTCTTCAGCGAAGCTGGATGATTCACTGTCTTGTAAAGATACTCCCCGGATCATGCCTTCTTTTGCTCTGAAATAAATTCTTTTACATCCATTTCATCAACTGCCACCTGTCAATAGTACCCCTTTGTGAGCCACCCTGCCATGACATATTATGCCATCCACTCATGACCCTTTCAGTAATACAGTCCCGATTTCTCCTCAGTCAAATCTATTCCCCCTCCTGAGGCTCTCTTCTGCCTTGTTGGGGACCTCTCTGGGCAATTTTTCCTCACTCTGCCTCTCACAGTGCCTTCTACCCAACATGTCCACTCCCACCTTCCCTGCTTGGACTGATCAAGAATTCCTGGACATCAGAGACCACCAAGTCTGTGTCTCCTTCAGCCACTCTGCCTGACACAGGGTAGGCTCCCTGTGGAAGTGAAATTAATTGGTTAGCATGTTTCAGGAAGATCTGTCTGTAAGGCCGAATGGATATTTATGGGAGAAGAGGCTGGGAAGAGGTGACTGGGAGGTGAAGGGAGAGAAATGACAGTAAATGGAAATAATGAAGAGACTGAGGTGGGGGGAGACTTGGAGGAGAGGTCGGAGTGCACACCTTTGGGCCAGAAAGTGAGATAAGGAGGCAGGGTGTGATGCTAAGATGAGAAGGGCATTTAAGGGTGGATTGGAGGGTTGGTGATGTTTGGATAGGGGCACACTGTTGGATTAAGAAACTAAGGATGCTGACAAGGGACATCCTGAGATGCTGATAGGCAGAAAGACAGTCCTGGCAGCACTGAAATGGTTGCTTGCATGAGTGAAGGGCATGATAGGATCTGATCCCAAAGACTCACCTCCCATCCTGTCCTCTCACAATACCAATGATATTGTTAGCTCTTCCAATAGGGCTTCCCCAGAATCCCCAATCCAGGCACACAGAAATTGTCACCAGTTCTCACACATCTGGTAAGAAATAAGCCTGTGTGAGGCGAAAGTGGAAAGGAGCAAGATTCAAAGCTTCTGCTTTTTCCTCTTCAAATATTTGCACAGAGGGAGTGTGGCCTGAGCTGGGGGAAAGTGGTGCTTATTGCTCACACTACATTAAAATTCAGATTGGCTTGTGCAATATCCCCAGCATAACCGCTCTATGCTGATATTTTTATAACTCTTAATATCAAACAAATTGCCTCTTTACTGAGACAGTTTAATGTGATGGGGGCTGTGCCCACCAGCTTCCTCACACTGGCCCCATAAAGATCACCGTTCTGTTACTGGGGACAGAGGAGCCGTGAATTTCCTATCAAAAAATATGACTGGATTATGCAGAGTAAATCTTGGACCATATTAAAGGATCATGGGGCTTTAATCCCCCCACTACTGCCACCACATCTCTTCTCACTAATAAAATGAAATGGGGGGCTGGCAGGCGGAATCACTATGAATCATCTTCTTTGGCTTAGGTCCCTATTTTTTATATCCCTGCCTCCTTGCCAGTCATCAATAGATGTCTTTAGTCCCACCCCAACCCCAATAGATCCCACCTCTCTCCTTCATGATCTGGGCAAGGGAAAAGATTTAGATGGATTTTTCTAGATTTAGATGGAATTTGACCATAACTGTCAGATTCAGGGTCAGAAGTATTCTCTCTTGTTTAGGCCAATTTTGCTTGAAAGGTAGCTAGACAGTAAACACAGCTACTTGAGAACTATACTCTTCTTTCCCAACTTGTCTCATCAAACATCCCTTTATTTGCCAAACTACAATTCCTACATGCTGAGAGGAAAAAAAAATTGTTTATTTAATAATTGATTACCTGTTTCATGTAGTAATCAAAGACCTAGAAAAAAAATGCCAATCAGAGCAATGCATTTGAGACACTAAGTACTCCTAAAACAAGATGGTATAAATTAACTTAAAGCAGAGAAAGATGACATTTTGGTAACCCAAGACAATTTATTGTAAGAAATTAGTCCCTTCCACATGTTGACTATAGTTCACAGACTTCCCTCCTTCCCCACCCAACTACTGTCTCAGAGAGCTGTTCAGATAGCCCAGGCACTGAAGTTTAGAACAAGTGATGTTAAATATCTTCAGAGACTCCAAGACCAGTTTGATTAGAAGGGTCAAGTCAGTAGAAATCTCAGTACAACATTTGCACATTTTCTTTTGCTTATAACAAACACGCTGATGACAGCACACACAAAAAAACAAATGACCAAAGTATTTTGCTTCACTTTTCCAGGCTTCCTGAGATCCACATGCTCCCAACTAACATCACCCATGCCTTTTGCAAGGAAGGAATATGACCCTCCACGGCACGTGTGTTACCTGTGTGAATCACACATTTTTTTATTTTTTTTCTCCAGGCTCTTTGCATCTCAAATCCTCTTTTTGCTTATAAAACTCAACACTTTTCATAATGGAGTATGAGTATGATATCACTACTTGCAAGTTTTACCTTTTAATACACTTTGAAATTAGTATCATCCAATAACAACCATAATGTCAATCAGAGGTTAATTCCATCCATTAATGTAATTTACCATACATTTATTTATAAATAAATCTTTCAAAGATTCAAACTGGATAAGCTTTATCTTCAAATATCATATTACCTTTAGTTCTTAAGACAGCTGAAGCTTTAGCCACCTTCTTTACTTCCGGGACATTCTCAGATTGCCTTTCCTTGAAGATCTTGGTGATCTATGAAAACCTGCAAAGCCCTAGAAGGGACGATCCAGGACAGGAATTCATACCAGGCTGAGGGCACCCTCAACCACTGTGTTAAAATAAGTCACACCATATCCTCATGAAGCTAAGGAGATGCAGAAAGCATGGCTTTTATCACTGATAATGATAGAAAGTAAGACAGTCTACTTGGTGAATGCTAAAGCTAGCATGTCTTTATAAAAGCAAAAGTTTCTAATGAAAATACAGGCCTTGTTTAAAAATAACCACACACAGAAATACATTGACTGAAGCACTGTATTCACTTAAAATTGGTTTAGAACAAACATTTACAACACGCAGTAACAAAATCAAGTCAAAGATGTTTGTTACAGGATTTGTTTTGATAAATGTTTTGAAACTTAGGACTGATAGAAAACTATCAATAGTAGAATAGCAAGTCATTTTTTTTTCTTATTTCCTTTTTGTTATGTTTTGATGTGGGGGCTGGGGCTAGAAGCAAGGCCCCCCATGCTAAGCATGGAGGAGTGGCCATCTCCACTGTGGAACTGTACCCCCAGCTATCTTCTTTCACATGCTTATCTCTGCTGGCTTAATCTTTGTCAGAAAGATAAGTGTTATTGCTTTTCAAAATAAGGAAAATAAAGTAGTCTGAAATAACTGGTTCCCTTCGCACATCCCCACAGAGCATTGGGCTTACAAGACATCCTCCTATTCATGCACTCCCTTGCTTCACAGTAATACTTAAGGCCAACTGACCTAGCCCTAAGGTACTGCTGGAAACTAAACAGATCCACCTCCGGCCCTGAGAAACCAAGAATTCTGGCCCCAGACAGCAGAGCTGCTGAATGTCTGCCTTTGACATGAGGCCTGAGGGTTTGCTGGAGATGCCAGCAGAGCAGCGGAGGAACCTACTGTGGTACGCTGGGCTCAGGCTGTGGCTGAAGTAGCCTGGGCCGGAGAGGGGCCTGCGGCTGCCCCCACGTCCACGCTGGAGGGCCCGCAGCTTGTCTGGCCTCCCACGGATCCGCTCCTCCGTCCCTCCCACCCCCTGGGTCCCTCGCCCAGGCCACCTCCAGAGACCTGCTGCTTCACCCAATCTGTTGCTTGCGCCTTACTAGAGGTCTCTGCCCGTGTCGGCGCCACGTCCTGGGGAAGGAAGAACCTAGGCCCTGGCTGAAGTTCTTCCTGGGGGAGGGAGTTCCCTGGAGTCGGCGGCAGATGGGGGAGGCCCCAGTGGGGCGCACGTGGGTGCCTTTCTGGGAGGAAACCATGTACCATCCGCTCTCGCTCGCTGCCATCCAGTGTTTTCTTCCCCCAGTGAGTCTCTTAATTTTGCTCATTTATCTTAAAGAGCTCCGTAAGCGCCGTGGGCTCGGGTGGGGGCGCCGCACCGGGGCCCCGACACCCGACCCCCACGCCTGCCTCCCAGAGGAGCCATCCAGTGCGGACCAAATCTCATTTTCCTACAAATAGTTTGTCAGAAGCAGCAGGGCAAGTAATAAATCACGGAGAGCGAGAGCGGAGAGGGAAGGGGGAGCAGTGGCCAGGAGGCTGCGCGGGGGGCGCGGGATGGAGCTGGAGGCGCAGATGGAGTGTAACCGGAGGGAGGGCGCACGCGGGAAAGGAGGGAGAGACAAAGAGAAGGCGGCTGGGGTGGAGAAGAAAAGGAGAATGCTTGGAAGAGGGAGGGCGGGAGGAAAGGAAAACACTGGAATGAACAGCCAAGAGTAAATCGGGAGGCAGCAGAGATGGAAGTGAATCCAAAGCGGGTGTTAAAAAGAGAAGAGAGAGACATCTGGTAGACAATGGATCCCCAAAAAGGGTGGTGGGCTATTCCCCATGCCCTGCCTTCCCCAACTTTCTGAGCTCTTAGCTATTATAGAGTGCCGTGCCTCTCCTCCCTGGCTGGAGGGATGTTGAAGGCAGGCTGGAATGGGTTGGGCTTGATCCCCTATAGCATTAGCCAGCCTGCATAGAAAGTCGCAGCAGCCCTTGTCGCTGTGCATGAGCTGTGTCCTGAAGACATGCAGGGGAACCTGCACCCCTACTGCTATGATGAAGCTGTGTGGCCTTGGCCAAGCCACTTTATTCCTCTGAGCCTCAGTTTCTTCAGTTAGCAATGAGATCAGTAATCTTAATTTTTGAGTTTGGAAGGGTGGAAAGGGACGACCATATGGAAAAACAGCTAATAAGCAGTGCAGACAATTGATTAGCAAAAGCAATCCTGTTGAGTTGGTGCTGCTGGTGAACTTGGCCTGGGGTCCTAGATCCAAATCCACCTTCCTGTCACCCCTGCAGCCTGTGATCCTGAGCCAGACACTCTGATCCGGCAGCTGTCACCACAAGCACACTTCAGTGCTTTCTGCTCTGCCTTTGGCCTCCCTTGGGAAGCTTTGAACACTAGTGAGATCATCACCGTCAAGCTCTCTGGGCCTCTGGTGCAAGGGCAGCCCAATAAGGAGGGCCACAGGGTGCCAGCCCTCCACTTTATTCCCTAGTCTCACCTCTGCCTGCTGACCTTCCGGCTCCTGCTTGCTCAGGAACTATGCCTCAGAACTGGCTTGAGTATCAGATTCAACTCCTCCTCCTCCTCCTCCTCCTCCTC
>NW_022900921.1:51276185-51307368 GCF_012274545.1 Fukomys damarensis | reverse complement strand
CTCCTCCTCCTCCCTAGCTGCTGGCAGGGAGCAGGGCACTGCAGGGGAGAATGTAGTGACCTTTTCAAATCAGGGGAGGGAAATGATGCTGGGGGTAGGGGTGTTGTGTCAGGGCCACAGACAGAGGTAGGAGGGCAGAGATCTTGTCTGCTCTGTGGCTCATGGAACTCTCCCTAGCTCTCAGTATACCACTAGCACTTGGGGGGCCCATGAAGTAAATTAAATGTCATTGATGTCAAGAATATGTATTCACTGGTTCACATCTATGACTATAAAGAAACAGTTGTTACAGGAAGGGCAACAGAGATACAAAAATCCCTGCACCTGGAAGTGGCAAGGCTGGAATTTGAATCCAGAGCATCCTATCTCCTTCACAGATACTGCCCATCAGCAGGGCTCTTTGTTTTTTTGTTTGTTTGTTTGTTTTGTTTTTTGAGACAGGGTCTCACTATGTGGTTGAGACTGACCTGGAACTCACTATGCAGCCCAGGCTGGTCTCGAACTCACAGCGATCCTCCTGCCTCAGCCTCCCAAGTGCTGGGATTACAGGCGTGCACCACCACGCCAGGCCCTAGCAGGACTCTTTGTACAGCCCTTCATTTGAGATGCCAGGAAGGTTAGGGATGGTGAAGGCTTATCCTGCCTTGTCAGATCTAGAGAGGGGACCCCACAGGGTACTCTACTCCACCTGGCTCATTCTTTCCTGGGCTGCTTGCCATTGGCACTGTCCTCTGGCTCTGGTTATCTTATTATGCTGCTCTCCCTGATGGGGACTTTGAGAACTTGGTCACATTCCTGGGATCCTCTCCTACCCCAGCTCTTAGGACCCCAACCATAAGTGGGAGTGGTCCCACTCCCTCCGACCCTCCAGCAAGTTGGCACGCTTTGGGGACCTCATGTACAATACTGATAAGGAGCAGAGCACCAGAGAAAAAGAACCAGGTTCTGCTCTCCAGCCATGTTCTGGTGAGATGGCCCTGAGCAGTTCTTTTTACTTCTCCAGGTCGCAGGTTCCTCAACTGGAAAATGGGGATTTGCAAAACTCCATGCCAAGCTCCCAAGGCTGTCAAGAGAATTAATTAAGTCAAAAGCAGCAAAAGCATTTCACAATCCAGAGGGCTTCTTACTCTCACCTTCTTCTGACAACAGACCCTGCTCCCTTGCCTGGCCACCTGCTCACCCTCCAGGAAGTGCACACAGTCAATGAATGATTCCAGGGTTTGAACCCTGAGGACTGCAGGATGCCCTCTTCCCTTCATGAAGCATGGCACAAAACCATTTAAACCCAAAAGAGTGAATCAACTTGGGGAGGCAAACTAAAACAGTGGCTAAGAGCTCTGGAGAGAGTAAAAGCTCAAGCCTGCAAATTCCAGCTCTATCCCTTATTCACTGCTCCTTCCCTTCAATCATTTTTGTCTCTCTAAGCCTCACCTTCCCCATCCATAAGATGGGATACAGATTCAACAGTAATGCCACTTTATATGGCATATGATGTATCTATGACTCTAGGCAAAAATTGAACAATAAGTAGCTACTAGTACTATTTCCCCTTATTTTTGTCTTGACTCCTGACAAACTAGGTTCTCTTGCTTTCTCAATGTCCTCACTGCCAGCACTAGTTCATATCTTCATCCTCTCTTCTTTCAGCAACATCCACGGCTTCTCCTACCTCCAAGCCACTTGGTCCACTCCAATCTAGCCTCGTTACCACCAGGGATTCTTTGGGAGAAGGCAGGGAACACAGGTGACATGGGGACCTGCCCAAAGTCACAGGCTGTCTCACAGGCAGAGCTGATCTTTCCCTCATGCTTTGGATTATCGCCACCTGACCGGACTTCAAATCGCCACAGATAGAGCCTGGCTGCCTGTCTTCCAGGCCCTTCACCAGGCTACCATCAGCTCCTGCTCTATCCCAGCCCATATACTCAGCCCCTTTCCATGATCCCCACTCTCACTATTATCCCTGCTTTTCTACATTGTTCATTCAGAGATGTTTTCTTAAGTCCTTGCTGGGTTTAAAACTGTGACTGCCTGGGATACCAGAGAATCTAGGGCATAGACTTTGGCCTCAAGAAGCTCCAGTCTGGTGAGCTCTACATGGCCAACAACCCTCCTACCCTTACCTTCTGGCTCAAGCTGTGGCTTCATGTCATTTCCTGAAGTCCAAATTCCTTCACAAAACTCTCCCAGATTGTCTCTGGATTGAAAGATGTTTTCCCAAATCCTCCCAAAAGGTACTGTTCCTTATTGTAAACTATGCACCCAAAGTACTTTACCTCCTTTTTAAAACTGCACTTCTCTCTATGTTGATGGCAGGGATTTTAAAGTTCATTTTAAAAATGCATATAGTCTTACCTGTCTCCTGAACATACAGGTCCATGTCACTGTCTGCATTACATTTTAAAGGCTGGGGAGTGGAACCTTGGTCCTCTGTGAGTCTCTGAGTAATGGTCCTGCAACACAGTCTATTAGCAAGAGGGGAAGCTAGACCTGCCTCCTGGAAGAGAGGAAAGGCTCTCCAGAACCATGCAGATGCTACCGGGGGGAGGGCATGAAGAGCTGTAGACATCAGAGAAGGGAAGGACCATTTCTGGATGTGGAGAATCCAGGGTCATGCCCATCCTTCCAGCCCAAGGTCCACGCCCCACTTGACAGCTTCTTAGATCCCCTAGCTTTGTTTAAAAGCCTTCTTCTACTGAAAAACCCCAATTTGTACAGCTCTGATTGTAACACATGGTAGATTCACTGTAGGGGTTTCAGATAGTTACATCTGTGCACAACTTTGCTTCCTCTTTCTACTACTTGACTGCAGATTTTTCTTAAAAAGAGGACAGATTCTACCAAATTTTGTGTTCCCTCCCTCCACAACACCATCCCCTAATTTAATGCCTGGTACTTAGTGGCTGCTCAATAAATAAATATTTGAGGAAGGAAGGAAAGGGAGGGGAGAAAGGAAGAAAGGAGAGATGATGGAAAAGGAGGGGAGGAAGAGGCAATGGAGAGAGGAGGGATGGTGAAAATGCTCTCAGGTGGGAGCAGCACTCTGTAAACAATACAAGGAGACTTTTCTCCACAACCTGCCCATGTATGTCACCTCTCCCTCCTAGGACCAGCAAGGGGACAGACTCAGTTTTCCCTTCCTGCCCTGGGGAGAGAGCTCCTGACTCCTCAGTGCCCTGTGTGGAAGCCAGCACTGTATGGAGAGCACTGGGTATATGCTTCTGACTTGAAGTAGCAGCTGCAAACTCATTTGGAGGATTAAGATGGCTCAGATAAGCAACCTTGAGCAAGACCCAGTAAAACTTAAGAAATCTGTCAGCACTACTACCTGTTTTCAGAACAGGAGGTTGCTAAGCAGAGTGGGGGTGCCAACAGCCTGGGTCCCCTGGCCCAGTTGAAATAGGAGTGTCCAGGACAGGGCACAGCCACCAGATGGAAGGTATGTGGTGATGGCCTGAAGGGCCTGGGCTTAGAACCTTGCACAGAGGGTACTCAAAATGCCATCTGCTGAAGTGTGAGTGGAGTAGAAATGTATTTTCACACTGCTTTGCTTTTCTCTAAAAAGTGGGGACCTCAGGTTCCCATGCCCATTTCTCTGTGGCAGGTTAAGGATTTGCTGCAGAATGTAGAGGTGAGTCAGGCCCAAGAAGGGCAGCAAGCTGGGCTGGAAGCCTCAGATTTTATTGCCAGAGCTCCCAAGAGCTGTGCCCTAGCATTGGGCCATGTTTTCCTGACTTTGTCTTCATCTGTAAAGCCTATTTTCCCAATCAAGGTGGCTCTGCATCTCATCTTTTCTTCATAGACTTCTCTTGAGCTAAAAAGTACCAGTCAGATTTGAAAAGATTTTTATTTTTACAGTAAAAAAAATAGGCTGAAGCTTTCATTAGTTCAGTGAAAAATGAAGTTTCTCCAGCTACCTTTGGTCTTTCTTCAAATGCCAAACAAATGAGTCTCCTTGCTCTAAAATTCATTCTGTCCTCTATGTCAAGGAGATGGTTAGTCTTTGCAGATTTCAAAAAAGTCCCATCCGTTCATTCACTCAACTAATCTTTTCTTAGCACATGCTATATAAGTAAGGCTACAGGAGAAACAAAGATGAGCAACATAGCCTGTTTTGGTTTAGATTTAAAATGTCCCTTAAAATTTTCATATGTATGGATAGTGATTAGATCATAGGGGTACTATACTCATCATTGGATACATTCATTAATAAGTTCAGTAGCTGAACATGGTGTTAGGAGGTGGGGCCTTGTTGCTGGTGGTCACTGCAGGTGTGACCTGGAAGGGTATATCTCCCTCCCTGGCTCTTCCCTTCACTCTCAGCTTTTTGGCTGCTATAAATTGAGTGCCTTTTCCTCCACCCTTCCCCTGTGACATCCTGTTTCTACCATGGAGCCAGACAGTTATGGACTGAAATGAAGCCAAAATAAGGCTCCCACCCTTTAAGTTGTGGATATCAGATATTGTGTCCCATTGACAGAAAAGTAATTAGTGACAGGAATTAAGTCTTCAAGACATTTGTCTAGAAGAGAGAATTTAAACAAATAAGTAAATTATTATACATAGAGTATCACATATCTCATACAACATAATGCCATAGGATGTCAAGGTTGATCAAAATCTTAGAGATCATATAGCTTTTAAAATATTCAGTTTCTTACAGAACTCATCCAGGCCTAAATTTTATGGTTAGGAGAAAGAGATCAGAGTTTCTTTACTGAGCTATTTGGAAGAACCACCTGCCCTTCTGGGTGTTTCTATGTGTGTCACTCTCCTGCTGGCCATTTTAATAAGGAGGTATACCACTCTGGGCTTCAGAATCCTTCTCTATTAACTGAGAGGGTGGGACTACATGGCTTCTGAGACCTTTTGAGTGCTAACATTTTATGATCTATGATTAAGTCTGAGATGACATTGCTTAGCCTCCTATCCAGAAAGTGACCCACCAACTTTCATAAAAACAATCATCATTAACTTATGTTAATTGGTCAATAAAACCATCATAATTTTATAGCATGAAACTTGGGACTCACCAAGATTAACACTACAGATGAGCCATGTGGAAGTTCAGCTTTAGAAATAAAAATAGCTGACTGGTGACCTAATGACTCAAAGTGACATAGACTCCAACTTATTTTGGTTGAATAAGAACAGCTCATGGAGAAATTGAGCAATATACAAAACAATCTCATGGTTGGAAGAACACAGGACAATCAGGTTGGTTGGTGCAGGGAAGGGACTGGGCTTTCTGGGGTCAGAATTGGTACAAGAGGAATGCAGAAAGCTTACCTGATCACAGCACTGTGTTCCTGCCCCTACATAGACCATGACCACCACTACAGTGGGACACTGGCAGCCTGTGGTCAGTGAAGCAGGTTGGAACCTCCCATCTTTCCTCAAATTTAATCTATTCATCATTTGACCCACTTCTAAATTTAGTGTCACTCCTTCCTGACTATTTTCCTCCCTTTGACTTGACAGAATTCTGATCCTTTAAGCTCACCCACAAGGTTTTCCTATTTTGTACTGCCCCATTAAAAATAAAACAAGAGTTAGCAAGTGTTATCATCTACTATGTGCAGGTAATTTATGTACCTTATCCTTGCAACAAAAGAATTAGTGATGTCAGGACTTTGCTCACCTTTTCATAGTTAAGGAATCTGAGGCTCAAAGATTTTTAAATAACTTGCCAATTGGTGCATTGATGATTGGTGGAGTGAAGATTCAACCTAGGTATGTTTGCTTGCTTCCAAAGTTTGTATTCCAACATCTAGATCCACTGATTATCAGGGCCACATCTACCCTGGAGTGCCTCATGAAAGAATAAAAGAGACACTGTAAATTATCAGTGGCTTTGTCCAAGATGAGAGACAAAATGTCACAAAAAGAAAATGGAGAGTGAAAGCTGTGAGATGCATTTAAGCAGGAAGCAAAAGGCCTAGACAAAAACTATGAGGGGACAGACAGAGGAGTCAAACACAGGGCAGGTAAGAGTGGGGAGGCTGAGAAAAGAAACAGAGGGCATTTAAGGTTGCAGTGAGAAGTGGATTTTGACACAGGGCACAGGGAAGTAAAGTGCATTATAGATGCTGACTGTGGCTGGACAAGAGGAGATTTTGAAGGTCACAACCCAGCTTCCATCATCCTGAATCATCTATGCCAAAGACAATGGACATTTGCCAGAGTATAGAAGGCCAAAGTCAATTAGAGGTATGTGTAATATTAATTATAGGTCCTATGGTAAATACCAGGTTTTAAAACTGTGTATGTATAAACCTACAATCTAAACCCTTGCCACCTTCCCCCATGCAGATGGCAGACACTGTTACAGTGTTCAAGAGACAGCCCCCAAATGTGAATTGTTAAGTGACAACGTATGGCAGAGAAGCCAGGCTTTAAGAAAACTGCTGGTGCAAAAGTGTAAATGCATCAAACGTGGTTCTGAAGAAAGGCTTCTTTGGGTTACTTGTAGATTTGGGATTTCCCGCATTCACCTTAGAGATGAGTTTGCTAGTACGTGTCTCTGTGTGAAGTAGTAATGATCACAAGGGTGCGCCCTAAGAAGCACTGTGTACAGTTCATTATGCTGTGGTCATTGTGATTATGGCTGGAGATGATCTTCTCCACTTAGAATAGCAGCAGTTATTCTTGCTGTTGAGATATTCCAGAAGCATGTTAGGAAGTTAAATAAGGATGCAAATGGTTATTATGGACATACTTAATTAAAATTCCTATTAGTGGAAAACAGTGTGGTGTTGTATATGTATTCTAGATGCTTGATTAGCAATACATAATATTGTTAATGTTTAAATTAGGGATGATAAGATGGTCTTTCTCAGATGCACACATTGAATAAAGTACCTTGCATGTGAAAAACATCAACCAGGGCCACAGGCTTCCTAAGCTCTGGCTCCTTTTGTGAGATTGCTCAAATAACACAAGCCTCAGCTGCCTATCTGAAACTCCTGCATGGGCCCCACCCATCAAGGCCCCCAACACTCTTCTTCCTCCTTGAAGAGCCCCATCCTTACCTGGCTCCTCCCATTGCATGGCCTCTGCCCCTGCTTCCCACTCTGCCCTGCTCATGCTGTCTCATGTCTTAGCCCATGTGGCTTTCTTTTGCCCTTCAGATCTCAATTCAAGCATAATTTCCTTGGAGAAATCTCAATGCAGAAAGGACCAAGCCAAATTTTTCCATTATAGATCGTATTGATCACTGATGCAGGTTTACATGCATCTGTGTGATTATTTAATTCTTGTTTATGTCTTGCATGGGGGCTACAAGTTCCTGAAAAGAGATACTATGTCTGTTTATTCTCACTTCTGTACCCCAAGAACTACACCACAGTGGGAGCTCAGTTCTTGTGTGATGGTGAATGAATAAAATTCATCAGTCAACTGATATAAAATGGGATGACACCAGCCTCATAATAATAAAAGAATAGCTTACTCCCATCACCAGTATGCCCTCCCTTAATACATGACCCTTGCCTTCAGCAATGTATAATCTTAAATTATAAGCACTGAGCTTACAATTATCTCATTCCTTCTGTCAGCTGCATCTATCCACCACTATCTACCCAGCCAGAATCCTGAATGAACAGTACCTTGCCCCTCAGACACAGATAGCTGTCAGCCTCCCCGCTTGTCCCTGCTCCCTTCCTTTCCCCAATGAACCTCCTGCCCTTCTTCCTTCTTTGCCTCTCCTCTAGGATCTAATGCAGCTGAAGACCCTGAACTGTTTTGTTTATCACATCAGCTATTTTTAATATTTTGAAATTTGTGATTCCCTCTTTCCCTCTCACTTTGTCTTCCTTTCTCATTATTCTTCTCTTCCTCTCTCCTCCTTTCTCTCTCTAGTCATTCTATTTGTGAAACAAAAATTGACCTTAATCATGACAGATAAATGCAAGAGCAGTACTCAAGTGATCCGTCTGAATCAATGAGAAGGGAGATGGAATTAGATGTCATAAAGAAACAGTGTCACCAACCTCAGAAGTCCTTGAAAATGCTCTCAGCCTTCTCCAGAGTCCCCCAAAAATGTATCTCTTAAACTCCTTCTAATCCAGGAGGTCAGCTTTTAGAGTGAATAACTAGTATATCCAGCTTTTAGATGCATTGTTTAATTACACAGCAACAGTGTTATATGCTAGTGCTTTTCATTCTAGATGTATGAGGTCTTAGCTGCTCTGAGTAGCTGATCTTGGAATTCTAAGGGTGATTTTTTTTTTTTTATAATATTGCTTCCATGCAAAAGATCTGGACTTCTGAGCTCTTTTTAAACTTTCATCCTGTCCTGGCAGAAATCTGGTTCTCATGGAGAAAGTTTCTTTTTTTTTTTTTCTTTTTATTGAGTTTATTGGCACAGTCTAGGTATACAATACAGTTACATTCATTATTGGGATCCTGTACCTTTACATGATAGATTTTGATTCTCATTTTTTTCCCTTGTCCTTGCCCTCCCTTCACCCCCTCCTCCCCTCCACATTTATAAACACCTTATTTCCATTTTTTCATTTTCTCATATTTTTTCCTCTCCCTTATTACCTCTCCCCCACCCTTCCTACTTTCCCTACACCTTTAACCCTTTACTTCCTATTTCACATTATTAATTTTTTCATTAGGATCTTGTGTACTATTATAGTTTTTCACACCAGAGAAACTGTTCAGTGTTTCAGTTAAAGAAATCTCTGTATGAACATAAAAAATAGGGAATCCTAAAATAAAACTAAAAAGGAAAGTAAAAGAGAAAAGGCAATGATGTAAAATTAAAATAATCCTTAATTCTGAAGATGAAAATGGTCCCTGAACATATTTAAATTGCTTCTTGCTCTTGTAGTCTTAATTATTCTTTTTTTCATTATTTAGAGAATATTAGTTTCTGTAATCAAACCCACGTAGATATGACCTTACATATTTAATACAGTGCATTACCCCCTTACAAATGGAAAAAAAATTAACATTTCTAGACTAATATGGCTGTCAATTTCTGTGCAATGCCAACTCAACACGCTAAATTGGGATAACTTTTTCCAAAGTTGACAGCACCAGTTAAAGTTTCCAAAAATTCAAATTATATATATATGTGTATATATATATAAAAAAGATCAATAATAGAGAAAGTTTCATTGGAAGAAAGATCACCTGAATTTTAAGAGTGCTGATAATGGCCTGGGAGTGTCAGGCCTTTATTATAGGATCTACATAGATGTCTTAGACATTTGAGCTAGAAGGAGTTCCCAGTGGTATGGCTCCTGGGATCCTTGATAAGCAAGGTTTCAGGTTCATGCAGAGTCTACAGCTGCAGCCTCAGCAGCAATCACACCTCCCAGAAGCCAACTCTACCCAAGGCTGTCTTTTCTACCTGGGTCCTCCCATAGGGATGGGATTTCCCCCTCTTCCCACCTCTCTCACCATCCAGCCTTCAAGGGAGCCTGAAGCCACAGGATAATAAAAATTCCAGCAGCAACAACAGCAGCAGTCATCTTTAATGAGCATCTCTAGGCAAGAAGGACCTTCCCCAGTCTCAGATGAGACTCAGGTACATTACAGAGACTGAAATGTGAACATTTCTGGCAGCCCTCTCCTCCAAGCCCTTGCATATCCCTAGGACTGACATGAGTGTGCTTGGGTTCCTTATCCAAGGAGAACATAAAGGGAGAACTTTATGCAAAATCCAGAGTAGACAAAACCCATATAGTCAAGGTGAGATGCATACAGAGGAGAAACCAAAGTAAGCCCTAGAGAAAAGCAATCAAGGTCCAGGCAGTAGGGTCAGAGCAATGGACCTGGAGGTAGAAATTGGGACAAGATGAGCAGTAAAATTCTGGCATCTCCAGGTAAAAGAATCAGAGTGGGGTGTGAAGAGGGCTGCCTCTCTGTGATGCACACCTATGCAATATCACAGATTTCAAGCAACTGGAACACCAAAGGACACAGGCCTCATAGCCACTGTGAGAAAAAAACATTTGCACAACCTTAGGAACACAGAACTTCTTGTAGCAGGTGGGGCTCTGAGATGTTATGTAGATGAACCAAGCCCAGATTTAAATGCTCTCAGGAGATTCATTTGTTAAAAGAAATTTAAGAAGACTAAATGACTAGCCATCCCCAGCTGTCCTGGTCCATGAGCTTGTTCTCACAAAGCAGGTCTTCCAGAAGTGGGACAGCTGGGCTGACCCTGGCTGATATTTGATCAGCCCACCCTGGTTTCTGATGAGCAATGAACCACTGATTATTGCCACTGATGGTAGCGGTGTCCTATTTGTAGTGGTCTCCAGGGAAGAAGATCCACAACCTTTTTCAAAAACTCATTTCAACTTCTAAACTTCTTCCAGTCTGAGTTTTCTCCTCTGTTCCCAATCCCACACCTCCACCCCTTTAAAATGAACAGAAGAGGTCACTACCCGCTACAGTCTCTGTGTGGTTAGGAAAGCCATTTCTACTTCATAATTCTGCTTTTCCTTTTCCCTAAGATATTCCTAGGTCTTCCTTCTTTTCTCTGAAAAGAGGGACCTTCGGGTTAGAGACCAGGCAGTCACAAGCTTAGTTCCTACCCAAAATAGACTTCTACATGGGGATCTCTGCTCTGCCACTTTTCAGCTGAATCCTCTTGGCCTTCTGACTTCACCACTGTGAGCCACAGGCTTCTCATCTGTGAAGGCAGACGGGGTCAGCAGCTGCCGTGAAGAGCTCTCAGGATTAAAAATAAACCATGCACAGGTTCAGTATCCTTTATCTGTAATGCTCAGAAACAGAAGCATTTTCTGGATTTTGGATGTTTACAGATTGGGAATTTTGTATATACATAATGAAATCTCTTGAGGATGGGACTCAAATTTAAACACAGAATTTATTTGTTGTTATACACATTGCCTGAAGGTAATTTTGTACTGTATTTTAAAATAATTTTGTACACACAAGAAAGTTCCGTGATGTGGAGTTTTTCACTAGTGGTGTCCTGACATTTTGGGGTCTTCAGCACCTTGAACTTCAAATTTTGAGGTCTGAGAAGCTCGACCCTCCATGGCACATGACACATGACACAAGTAGGCTGTGACCCTCACTGTGTCCTCTGTCGTGCTCCTCCACATGCTGTGATAACCTCTTCCATGTGGTTTGGTTTAAGTAATGTTTAAAATATCTGTTGTGAACTGCAACACAAAGCAAAAGCAATCTTTGAGAGAGTAAAATATCAGAAATGGTTTCTGCCCTGAGAAGCTAATAGGTGATTGGCAGAGATGCCCAGACACACACACACACACACACACACACACACACACACACACACCCTTCCAATGTCCTTGCTGCAAGATGGCCAGGCAGGTTTGTTGGTCTGGAGGAAGCAGGTTCCTTCCCTCAGTCTCAAGCTCTCTGTGAAGGCTATAGATTCTTCTCCTTGAGATTTTCCTGGAAGGTTGGTGGAGGTTCTCAAGCCAAGAATAAGAAGTGGGTGAGGAGAGGAGAGGAAGAAGGGCCTAACGTCACTGGGCACACTCTCTGCCCTGGCCCCTGACTGCATGCCACTCCAGTCAGTTCATTGAAGTCTGAGACAATACTGCAAAGGACTGCAGTTGGATGCTTTCCTGCGTCACCCTGGTTCCCCTTCAAGGTTAAAGCAGTTATTTCCCAGCTCTCAGAACTCTCTGGATCTGCACTTGGCTGGAGAAGGTCAAGCCCCACTTCTAAGGAGTGGTAGATGTGTGGCTTTAAAGGCCTGTACCCTTGCTCTGCTGAGCCATCAGGGTTCAAAGCACTTTGTAACCTACACTGCTGCTCAGCTTCCCCCTCTGCCCATACCGGCTTTCTTATCTTCCCACACAGGCACCAGTCGCAGAGCCTCTCTACAGTAAACCTCTGCATGCTCATCTCCCTGTGGAGACTCAAAAAGGCTCTCAAAGGTTAAGAAACTTTCCCTAGGTCACATAGCTTCTAAGTGACAGGACTGGGCTCCAACCCAAGTTAATATGACAAGACCATTATTTCCAGTACATGAAATAAAATTCCCCAATTACTCTTAGGAATTCAATATATTCTTTGAACTCTAAAATTCCCCCAAGAAGTAGGATGTATACTTGAGACCAGCAAAAGGCCTTAGGGTTAGAATGGATGACAACTTTTAGTCCCTGCCCTCACTGCAGTGCTGTACCTGACTTTCTCCACACACAGTCTCAGGTAACGTGGGTCCAGGAAGGTCCAGACAGATATCCTGCAACAGGATTCCAAGGATGTAAGCACTAGTGCTCACCATGCCAACTGCTACTCATGTCACTGTGAGCAAGCTACTCACCTTCTCTTCACAGGCCTCAGTTTCTTCATTTATAAAATGGAAATGATACTTCTGCCCCCAAATTGTTTTTCCATGGTTAGTCTGTATGAAATATTCTTAAACTATTTTAAAATGCACAAAATTTTCTACTTAAGCAGGAATCAGAACCCAGAAAATATGGGGTAGACAATATTTACTCAGAAGCCCAACACAGTTCTTCCAGCTTCTCACTAGTTGGCTTCATCTTTTGTAAAGCTGTGCAGCAAGACCACTGTTGCTCCCAGAGGAAGCTCACACTAACATCCATGGTGCACCTGGAGCATCACAGGGCACTTACATGAGCGGGGAATTGCATATTTGGGGCCTGGATTACAGACATAATTTTCTCAAAAGTTAGCTCTAATTTGATAAACCTCCTCCCTCTCTGGGTCTGATTTCCTCTTTATTGAAATGAAGAAATTGGACTGAATGCTCCTTAGTGCCCTTTCCATCTAAGGTGTGTAGAATCCCATGCAGCTGATGCCCTTGAAACATAGTGCTTCTCCTCCTTCACCCCACTCCTATTCATCAAGTGGCCTCCTCACTCTTGCAGCCCAGATAGGAGGATAGGAAGGATAGGGAAAGAAAGAAGACTGCCAGCAGGGTCCTCCACAGTCCCTGGTACACTCAGAAAACAATAAATCACACTGGCAGTCTTTCTCTGAGGAATGTATGAGTACTGCTTATCTAAATGCCAAGCCCTCATGAGAC
Organism: Fukomys damarensis; assembly: GCF_012274545.1. Classification (NCBI taxonomy): domain Eukaryota; kingdom Metazoa; phylum Chordata; class Mammalia; order Rodentia; family Bathyergidae; genus Fukomys; species Fukomys damarensis. Next base: position 51,294,350 of record NW_022900921.1, on the reverse strand, counting down.
AGATATAGGTGTGCACAGATACAGTTGACTGTCATTGACTCTCTCATTCCAGCTGAGCATCTGTTTATATTGAGCCTCACTCTCCACTCAATTGTCCACTCTGTAGAGCATTTTAGGAGCTACACACTAATTTTACAATAAGTTAAATAAACACAATTAGGAAGGAAAATGTTGGAAGAGGATGGAGGGAATGAATATACACCAGAGCCAAAAAGACCACGGTTGTTCAGAAAGTCAGTTTACAAAGTTAATGACCAACACATTCTGCCCAGGCTAAGCCCTCCCACCTCACCCCCATGTACTTTGGCACCTGGGGCAACAGGAACAGAGGCAGCTATAAGAGTCTGGTGGAAAGGTTTGCAGCATCCTTACTGTAAGAGACAGATGTGCATCTCAGAAGCAGAGACTTGTTTTGCAGCCTTGTAGAATGTTTCCACAGCAAAATCTCATCACCAACATACTGTACTTTATAGAAAGATGGCTTTCACTAGAAAAAGGTTTGTAATGGCTCTTCTAGTGATGTGGAGAAAACTAAAAGAGTTTTAATCCCATGCATTCTTCATTCACGCATTCATTCATTCATTTAAAAGTACTTACTAAGTATATGCTGCATGTCATTTATTTCACAATCAACCAAACTTATGTGAATCCCCATGTGATTTCAAGCTGGTCTTTTAAAAATTAAGTAGAAAAGTGATGATGATTGACTTTTGTCATCAATCTCTGAAGAACTATTTATGGATTTACTTTGGTACAGGCATCGTGACAGTAGGACTATCAGGCATTTCATATCATCCATGCTTCCATTGTCTACCAGTAGAACTGATATTTATAGATTCTGCAGGTGCTAGAGGAAATCTGTCATATACATAAACCCAAAGTTTTAGGCCTAATGCTGTTGTCCAGTGATAGTCAAGAGGTCATCTTATGAAGCAACATGATTGAGTGGGGTGCCGTGTTGAGAAATATTCTGAAGCAATGTGGATCAATGGGAAGCAGTGTCCCAGGATGCTGGAAAAGGAGAGGTGTTTAGCATCCTGGCTTTTCTATTTTGTAAGCTACATTCCAGCATCCTTTAGGCCTTTTGATCAGAAAGGTTCTTCAGCACAGCAAGGTACCAAAGAGCTGGGATCCAGTCTGTCTACAGTTTCCCTCTCTATTCAACAGAGCCAGCCAAGGAAGCGAACTCCTCTCTGCCAGGCAAGAGCCAGCATCCAGCATGGGCAAGTTAGGCAAAGCCAATTTGGGTTATTTAAGGATATAAAATTTGAGGTGGACAAGCCCTGTAGAATCCTTGCCCTTGGGACTTGGAAAGCCTACCATATATCAGGCCAGGAGCTAAGCACTGAAGTCATATCTCCTTGTAGTTAACTCCAGGGATAGCTGCACTCCTCACCTTCTGTCTGTGTAATTAACTAGCAGTTGTTCCTGTTCTGTGGAACATGGACCTGGCACCCTCTGGAAAGTCCTATGGGGACATTCTCAATAAGATTGGCAGAAAATTGGCCAGAGATGAAGCTTTTGCAGTGCTTAACTGAGAGGACAGGGGACAATTGCTTTTTTCTTCTCCACCTGAAATCACACTTACCATCCACTTCTTCTCCCTCTCTCAGAGCCCTCTCAGTATTACAACAGTGGCCACTGCTGCTGAGTACTAACCCTATGAGATCACTGAGGTGTCCAGGTCAGCCCTGATGCCCACTGCTACATGGGACTTTGGATTGAATTCCTAAACCCTTAGAATTTGAGTGCTAGTACTTTGAATACCCTGAGGAAAATTTCACAGCCATGCATAAGTGGAATACCCAAAGATGCACACCTGGCCAGAGTAGGGCTGGGGCCCACTTCCAATGCTGGTCCTGCCCAAACTCTACTTGCATGTTATCCTCTCCAAAATCCTACAAGATATGCAACAAGCTAGAGCCACATGATCTCCCCAGAGAAGTCACTTCAATATATTAACTTCTCTTACTAAGCCTTCAGCACTAATCTCTTATTTAAATTCCAGAACTATTTTTTTCAGGAATTTAAACATTCTTCAGATGTACCCTGACAGCATTCTGTCACTTTCCTCTTTCTTAAACCTATCCAGTCAGCTGCATTCTTGCCTATATCCTTTAAATTATACATATGGATCTATTCTGTGAGGCAAATGTGGATCTCTGCTGCTTCTGTGGAAAGCAAATGAATAACATTTTGCAATCAGGGGGCCACAGGGAAACTGCTAGAAGGGCTGCAGCTCTTGAAAAGGAGTATGAAGCCACAGAATCACTGATTTCCCCCTGTGGACCCATAAAGAGTGGAGAGGGGAGCTTAGCTATCTGACATCTGTCTGTCTTCATCCAGCCTCAGCTGTCCAAACTCAGGAACTAAAATTCCTTCCTCCTAAATGGTTTGACCCATTCTCAGGGGGCGAAGAAGGTGCTAGAATCTTGTCCTTTCCACAGATAAAGTATCACCTCCTCTGTCTAGCTAATTACATCTTCCATGTGATTGACTTTCCAATGTGTCAACATGACCCCTAGATCTCCCAGAGCAAATAGCTGCTCTTCTCTAGCCAAGCATCTCCAAGTCTCATTGTTTTGGAGATCTAATCCCCAGAACAGTCCAGACACACACCCTGTTAATTCTCTTGGAGGTCAAATCTTCCATGGAGTGCCCAGAGTGGTCCTACATAGAGGTAAACTGAGCTTCACCTCCATGTCCTACCAGAATGTCTATTTAGTAGCCAAAGATGATGTCAAATGTCTGGGCTTCCAAGTCCCCAGGACTTGTTCTCAATCCTCCAAGAAAATGGGCCTAGTTTCCATCAGCAGTATCTCCTTCCTCCCCAAGTCTAGTCTCCTGCCTTGTCTTCTCCCAGTCTGTCATACACATGGCTCAGAGTTCTCCTCAAATACCTCATTTCCTGTAAGGCTTTCTCTACGTGCTTCTTCTCACTGGGATTAGGAGTGGACTGTTTCTGTTAAACATAATCTGTAAAATAAAAGAATTGAGCAGAGCAATCAGATATCCTGTTACTGCATTATCTTTTGGGTTAACTCCTAGCTTTCCTTCCTCCTCACAGGTATGATTATGCCTGACCTGGTGCTATTGCTTAATAAACATTTGCTCATTACATTGAATGGAGGAATGTGAAGGACTAAGGAACAGCAGCTGTTAGCAGAGAAGATGCAGATTGTTGAGAAAGGCATTGGAAAATATCCTTCCCCAGAAAGGAGACTGGAATCAAGACAGGGAAGGTGGGAAGTAACAGAGGACTTCTAAAAAGAGAAGCAAGAAACTACCATGGCTGTGCATCTTGTTTGGAATTCAGGCCAGGAGAGGGATGAAAAAGACAAAGATTGATAAGTAAAGGGTTGTGATTGTCCTAAGTCAGAAGTTTCAAAAGCAAGGTTGGAAAGTCAACTGCACCCTGGGCCTCAGGCTCTTCATCTGAAAAAGGAGAGCCATGGACCAGAGCCTTAGAGCTTGCTAGGAATGCAGAGCCCCTAGCTCTGCCCTGGAACTGAAAGTGCATTTAACCAAATCCACACACAATGCTGTGAAAGCTCAAGTGTGAGACAGCCACTCTGAGTTTCCAAAGCAGAGACCATCAGAACAGGAGCTCAGACTGCTACACTGCGGCACAGCCTGGGGAGACTTAAAAGCCCACACCCTTGAAGGAACTTCCTGGAATGCTAGATATTGCATCTCTTTACTGTGGTAGTGGTCATATGTGTGGGTATAAAATTGTCAACAGCCATGAACTGAGCTCTTGCAATGGGTGCACTGCAGTACATGAAAATTATATCTCAATAAAGTTGAGTTAAAAGCAAACTATACATAAACATGTCATTTACTTCCAGTAAAGCTGTAACAAAAAAATTTACTCTATTCAAGACTCTCATGACTGCCTTACAATATAGTCCATTTCTCCTTGAGAGAAAGGCTGTGCTCAGTCATAAATGCCAGTTGATGTACTTTCTAAGGATACAAATCAGTGTTTCTTTACTTGAATATTAAAATATTCCCTCTTGTTTCACATACAGACAGAGTCCCAAAGCCACATCCTATAGCTATTACATCAAAATGCCTGCATATTTCTTAAGCCTCTCCAGGTAATTCTAATGGGCAGCAGGGCTGAGAACAACATGAGTCCTTCTCACAGGTGTCAACAGTCAGCGTGGCTTCTTTAGGACCCTGATGGTCAGTGGTAAATCAAGGACATGTGACACTATATGTCCCTCTGTGATTTACAGTCTGATTTGACCCACAAGCTACAGAACTGCATAAGAAGGAGGTACAATGTACCCAAGCTGGGCTTCTCCAACAAGTAGAGGTGTCCAATTCAGCCACAAGAGAGGCAAGGGCATGGTGGGCTATTGGAGGTCACAGATACTCACTTTCAAGGTAAAGTTTTTGTTGTTGTTTTTGTTGTACTGGGGATTGAACTCAGGACCTTGCACTTTCAAAGCAGACAGTGGCACCACTGAGCTAATCCCTGGCTCTAAAGTAAATTTTGAGAGCCTCCTATTTCTATCCCACTCAGAATTTCATGGATTGGTAAGTGGAAACTCAGAGATGTCAAATGGTTTCCCCAAGGTCTCACAGCTAGAAAGGTAGGAGGGTGGCCTTGATCCTATCCCTGTAAGCTCCAGAACACAGGCTCTTTCTAGGTGCCACATCAGGCACATGCAGGGATCTCCTGGGGATCTCCCAGCTCTTATCTATTTTTCAGAATCAATGGATTGGTCTACTATGTGGTACTCTGATTCGCTCAAACTTCCCAGGACCCAGGAGCAGAAAGATGAGCCAAAGTAACAGTGGTGCATGTAGGGGTGAGGACGGCTCTCTTTCTCTCCCTCTGAGTGACATCCACACAGCCTGCAATCACAAGGAATGCACTGATCAGAGGGCACAGGTGCCTGGCGCCTCCTCTGAAAGAGTAACTGCTGTGTGTTGGGGGAATAATTCAGCTCCAGGAGGGAGGGTACAGAGAGCCACACTGCCCCTCCTCCTTTGCCAGGGCAACGTAGGATATCAGACAACACTGTGGCTGCCTCCTTATTGGGCTGCTTGGCCATTGTCTCCAAGACAATGGTTTCCGGCCCTGGCTTTGTGTGGGGCTGCCAGCTGAGGTTATTAACCACAGGAGCTGCCTTTGAGGGACATCCAAGGGAGGGGTGAAAGGTCACTCAGAGCAGTGAGGGGAGCGAGGGGGAGCGGAAGTGGGAGGGAGAGGAAACACAAAAGAAAGGGATGAGCCTCTGCCCCCCTCCCCCTCCTTTTGGAGGAACCCCAAACAGAGCTGTGCCCAGAGAGAGGTGTGAGTGGAGGGGGACAGAGGAAGTTCCTGCTGCTGCAAAGAGGAGTGAGGTGTGGCCAGCCATCCAGATGGCCTCAGAGGTGGGAGGCAGACTGGGCTATGGGCCGGCAGCATGTGTCTTTTCAACTGACTCCTAAAGTAAGGGGCCACTCCCCAAGCCCTCCAGTGTTCTATCCACAGGAGGAAAACTGAATGGACCAGAACATGCTGGTTCTGGGAGAGAGGGCCGCCTCCCAGGTTAACCCCACAGGCCTAGGACGGACACCTGCCTGGGCAAGTGGCCATGGATACAGGCCATAGATACAGCTGCAGAAATTGTGTTTGTCATCCTGTGTCACTTCTTTTTAATGATCAGGAAAACCAGTGCCCAGACAGAGACATGACCCATCAAAGGCACAAACCCAGTGGTAGGTGGAACCGGGACTTGGAACATTGTCTACTCTTGCCCTTGGGAGACATTGGGCCTCTGCCATCCAGCTGCAGCCTTCATTCTTGGCCCAAGTCTCTCAGGTTCCATGAGTCCCAAGACTGGGTCTAGCTTCTCAGATAATATCAAGACATGAGCCTCCTGCCACCAACCCCCTCCCATGATACCAGGCCAAGGGAAGACAGCTCTATTCTGATTCCTGAACAAGATAAAAGCAGATAGTACTGCTCTTAGAGCTCTGACCTCCACACCCACCTTGCCAGTCCAGCAGAAGATCCCCAAACTAGAATGTACCAGCCAAAGCAGGGCTGAAAACCAGGCACTTCAGGTGGCTCCCCCAGCCTGTGTGCTAGAAAGGGTGAGCAGGGGTGATGATCAGTAGAATTATGAGATAATAAAGCTTTATAGCTTATCTGTAAGCTTGGATATGAACAGGAGTTGTATGAATTATTCTACTCAGAAAAGTATGAATCACTCCATCCAACTTCTGTTTAGTGTTATAACATTTTTATCTCCAGACTTCCACCTCCAGCCTGACTCCAGTCTTCTGGTGTTCTCCATCCCCTCCACTCATGGTCCACTAGACCCCCAAGGCCAGGCAAGCTTGGCTGCCTCACTGCCCTCTCCCTTTTACCCACCCCTAGGAAGCCCAGCCTACACCACCTCAGCTGTCCCGCCCTCACTCCTGCCCAGGCCATTTCCAAATCTCCTCCTGAGCTTGGCTGGTTTCTTGGCCATTTCTCTCCACTGTGATCCTGGGGCTCCCCCTGCTTGGTAAAGCAGCCTAGTGGTGGATCTGCCCTTCCTGCAGCACAGTAGCCCTTAGACTGATAAACAGCTTGGGACTCATTTGAACAAACTCATGGTAAGCAGATCAAACTAAAACAACAATGTAGTCTCTCCCTCTCTCCCCCCCCTCTCTGTTTTCTCTCTCTGTCTTCTCTCTCTCTCTCTCTATCTCTCTCTCTCTCTCACACACACACACACACATACACACACACACACAATGATACATACTCACATATAGCTGCACCACAACCCTACAAATTGTCTGTATTATCTCTCTCTCTCTCTCTCTCTCTCTCTCACACACACACACACACATACACACACACACACAATGATACATACTCACATATAGCTGCACCACAACCCTACAAATTGTCTGTATTAGCATCGACATTTTGGCCATCTTCCTTTTCTGTCCAAAGCTAAAGCCATCATCCCCCTGCCCTCTGCCCTAGATTCCCTTCCTGAAACCTCAGAACATCTCAGCCCCAACCACAAGCATGCAGCTACCTGAAGTGCCACTGGAAACCTGGGGGACTTCTCTTTCCCCTCATCATGGTCCACCATCTGATACTGATGGGTACTGAGGTCTTATAGAGTGAGCTGCACATGGGGACAGGGCTCAGCTTGGGGCCTTGAGTCCAACTACTGTGCCAGGCCCACTTCAGCCCTCTCTTCATTAATACCCAAGAGGCCCAAACTTTCCAGAGTTTGGCAGCAAATTAAAATCCTAACCAACAACAACAAGAAGAGGGGGTGGAAGGAGTGGAAAGCAAATGAAATGTTAAAAAAAAATTAAGCAATATGTACTTGCATTCTCATTAGTAAGAACATGTGAGATGAAGCACATTATGTTATTAAGCATTCTCTCGATTCAGTAAACACAAGCTGAATAAATTTATAAATATCAGCATTAAGTGAGATTTAACGGGAAGCTGTTTATCTTCCTCCTGTCAGGCAGGAGGCAATGCTCTTCATGTATCACTCACCAGCCCTGCAGCCTGCACCCTCCTGCCCAGGTGAGCCTGGCAGAGCCACTGCAGTGGGTCTGGTGGTAGGAGGAGCTGCACCACAGAGCAGCCACCAGTGTGGATCCTGAATAGTGACAGCTCCAGAGCCAGGTACCTGAGCTGTATTCCTGTCCCCTCAGCTGCAGCAAGTGTCTCTGTGACTTTGAGGATGCCAGCTAATATCTCTAAGCTAAAGCACCTCAGTGTGGCTTAGTGTACCCACCAAAATTCTTGTTGAAGTTGATTGGCTGTGTATGAGACATGAAGACAGAGGACCAGGTAAGACCTGTAAATGGCAATGAGGCTATCAGGGCTTACAAACATAAGTCCACTCAAAATGTTATGAATTACTGAATTACCTTGAGAGCTGGACTATTATTATAAAAACCAGTTTAATTCAGTCTCTTCTGTGCACTCCTCTTATGATGTGTTCAATGCTGCCCTGGTACTCTGGAGAGTCTCCACCAGCAAGAAGGACCTCACTGGATGAGACAACCTTGGACTCCCCAGATTTTAGAACAATGAATTAGATAAATCTTTATTATTTGTAAATTACTCAATCTGTGGTATTGAGATATAGCTTCAGAAGACAAACTAAGACACATCTTAACTGAAGTTGCTTTAAAAAAGTAGTGTCAGCTAGATATGTGTTGGCCCACACCTGTAAACCTAACATGTTGGCAGGCCTGAGGCAAGAGGGTTGGGCATATAAATCAGTGTGAAAGCCTGTGTTCAGTAAAAGGACGGATGGACGGAAGGAAAGAAAGGAAGGAAGGAAGGAAGGAAGGAAGGAAGGAAGGAAGGAAGGAAGGAAGGAAGGAAGAGAGATCAGTGTCTACCTCCTGAGACCACTAAGAGCATTAAATCTTATTGTTCATTTCCAGCACAGGACTAGGGAATATGGAGAGGAGCAGCAGGTGCTGGGCTCTGCCATCCTAGATGAGAGCAACAGAGATGCCAGGGGAAGGGAAAGAACAAGGCTGCCTTAGGGAGGATGTGGACTCCTGGAACCTAGGTGTGCATCCTGGCTCTTCCAGGACCCCAGCGGGGCTTTTCCTGGGTGACTCCAGCTCTCTACACTTCCATTTCCTCCTCTTATTTTCTTAAAGTCCTTCTGGGGCTAAATTGTCTGTAACAGTTGTCAAATGAGTCCATACACAAAGAGTATCAAATGTTGGAGCAAGACAAGGTCACCAAGGATTGGGGTCTTGTGACAGGTGAGATCCTGATATGAAATGCATGGGTCCCTGGTCCCTTTGTGATGCCTGCAACCTGCCTCCCACTTCCTGAATCCCACCTGTGGTCTGGAGCTCTGTGTATGGGCTTGGTGAACTAACAGCCTCTCAGACCACCCAGCATGTCCAAAGTTTCCAGCTCCCTATGCCCAGCCTGGACCACAGGCAGTATCTAGAACCCATTTTCTGCTCCCTTACACATGAACACATCCACAAATAAACAAAAGAGAAGATAAAATAAAATCTGCTCTCCAGCCTGGTTAATACATCTTGGCTCAAGGGATCCACCCCTGCTCTGTGGCTATCTTGTCTTTTTTCTTGGAGTAGTATCTGTGTTGCTCCCATCTAGAGTGCAGAGCCCAGCCAATTACCTGCTCTGCTTTGGTTTAATTGCCAAACACTGGAAAATTTGGACCCCTTGGATATTAATGAAGAAAGGGTACAGTAGGCTTGCAATAGTAGTTAGACCTAAGTCCCCAATGTGCTACATCAACACAAGGCACAGTAACAGGTCGCCAGTAAAGAGCTGTTGCAGATGTGACTGATACCAGTTTTCAGCTAAGAACCCTTGGACCTTTATAAAGTCCTACCTAAGTCCCTGAGAACAAAACAAATACTAGGGTCACATATGAATGCAGGAGCTATCCAAAAGCATGTGCTTTTCAATGCATGACAAACATGGAACATCCTGTTTTTCTCTACTCCTACTGAGGCCCAGACCCCAAGGATTTACCCAAAACAACCTACCCAGAGCTGTGGGTAGATGTTCCATGACCAAAATGTGCAATGGGTCTACACCCCCACCCACACACTGTAGACAGAGGAGCTCACAGAGCAGCAAGAATGGCATCTGAGACCAAATCCCTCCTTTCCACAGAGAAATTAAACAGAAGGAGGACATAAGAAGATGATGGAGGTGTTTCCTAATGTTTCAGACTACCTGTTCTTCATTCATGAAGATATTGAAGAAGGTTATCTTTGCAGGACACCCCAGCCCTAAATCCTACACACTACCCTTGTTGCCATCAGGCCATACAGGGAACAAAGATTCTGTGAGCTGAGCTGCAAAGACACAGCTTCAGCTGCTTATTTACAGATCCTCAAGTGCAAGTATATTGAATCTTGTGACTGAGATAAGCCCCCAGGCAAAGTCCATCATTCAGCCACATTTAAAAGAAACTGGCTATATGTGAGGCTTTCTAGCAAAAGCTCTGAAATAAATGCAGATAATGTGAAAGTCACATACTCCAACAGACCACCAAGAGAAATGGTTTCCAAGTGTGGCCCTGGGCCCCATTTGGTCTGAAATCAGGCTTAGAGTTTTCTAATTGTCCAAGTCTGTCAAGGCTGCTATAACAAAAAATCATAGCCTGAATGCCTTAAACAATATTTATTTCACTCACTTCTAAAGGATAGAAACTAGAGATTAATCTGACACTGTAGTTGGGTGCTTGGGGAGGGGTCTGGCTTGAAGATGGCTATCTTCTTGTTGCATTATCACAGGACAGAGCAAGTCTAGGGTGAGGGGAGTGAAAGGAGATTGGCTCTCTCCTATTTATTCTTATAAATCACTAATCCCACCATGAGAGCTTGACCCTAAGGATTTAATTGCCACACAAAAGCCCAATATCCAGATATTGTGCCACCAGGGAACTTCAACATGTAAATTTGGGGATATAAAAATTTTGGGGATAAACATGTAGTCCGTAACACTCAGACCTCTGTGTCTGCCTACTGATGCCTTTTCTAGGGTTATTTTGAAAGTCTCAGCCAAGGGAATCAGGCAGAGACGACACATCCTGAAGTCTCAAGCTGGGTCCAAAGATAAGGATTACAATAATGAAGTAAGTCACATTTCACTGGATTCCTCCCACCTGCTCTTTAGGGAGACTGTCCATATTAATATTTCACTGAGTATTTCCAGAAGTCTCAAGATAGTTTCACAAGCACTGACATCAATAGATATAAAGAATGAAAAATAAGGAATGGGAGAAAGACTAGAATGTAGCTCAGTGGTAGCACTTGGCAAGTCCTGAATTCAAAATCTCAACAGTGGTGTGGGAAGCAGCAGAGAGACACACAGAAAGAGACAGAGAGAAAAAAATATCAGACGATGGTGTGTGTGTGTGTAGAAGCTATGTTGGGCTTTCGATATATTTTCTTTGAGGTTCTTCAGAGGTTTCCAAGTGGCAATGTTTTCCCTGAGCTTAGAGAGACAGCATGGCCAGAGAGATATATCTGTTTCCAACTTAGAAGAAAGCACTGAAGCATGAAGGTTGGGAGGAGGCCAGAGGAGAGTGTATTGAAAAGGAAAATGTGGCCAAGGCCCCAACATTAAAAATGAACCTTGAATTGGAGATAGGAAGAGAAGGCAAAATCAGAAAACAAGGCACATTGAGACAATTGAGAAAATAGGAGAAGCCTCAAGTGTGTAAAGGATCTGGACATCAAGTTAGCAAAAGTTAACCTTTTGTTCTCATCAAGCCTAGAGTGGATTAGGACTCCTACATTGCAGGGCAGTCCACTTTACTCAGTTTACCAATTCAAATGTAAATCTTACCCAAAAAACCTGTACAGACATACAGAAATGTTTAAACAGATATCAGAACATCCAGTGGTCTAGTCACCTCTTGGATATAGTGTGATCATGAAAGAGGCAAAAGACAGACATGACAAGCCCTGCAGGGAAGTCACATGGTAAGCACTGCGTAGATGGCACTGAATTTGGCACTGATAACATTCAGGAAAACCATGGAGGAGCAAGATGTGAAAAGATAAGATGCCAAGGAGCCAACTGGCATTAGGACATTTAGGAAATCTTCTGGGTCCTCCAGAAGAGAAGTCCTAATCTCAATACCTGACCTTATCAAGAAATAGGGTCTTTGTAGATATAATCAAGTTAACATGAGGTCATTAGGACAGCCCCTTAATTCTATATGACCCATGTCCTTATAGAAGAAGGAACCCAGTCATGTGAAGATAGAGGCAGAGATTACAACTATGCTTCCACAAGTAAAGGACTCCTGGAACCACTAGAAGCTGGAAGAGGGAAAGAGGTCTCCTCTTACAGCTTCAGAGGAAATAAGTGAATATCTACTACTCCCAGAACTATGGGAGACTAGATTTCTGTTGTCTGAGGCCAAATTTGTGGTACACTGTTATGGCAGTTCTAGAAAACTAATATGGGTAGTACATTTACCTCTATAAAAATTGTTTTTGTGAAGAGATGGACCTACACAGTTTTATGAAAAGGAATGCTTGCTGTTCATGGAAATACTTGAGTACATGCACAGACCAAGAGAAAAGAATCTACAGCCAGAAGTTGAAGATTCAAAACAACAGAATGGTTATTGAAGCATGCAGGAGTCAGAAAGGGATTGAAATCAGAACCCAAGTGACATAATTGGCATTTTCTTAAAAGGGGGCACCTTTTTTTTTTTTTATCTGAGATCGGGTGTTTTGGCCCAGATTCTACAGCAAGCAGAACCTGAAGCAAGGAATGATGTGCTGGCACTTTATATGGGTGAAAGGTTCAAGCCTAGAACAGTGAGGTAATAGATAAATGGAAGCAAGCTAAAGGATGAGGGAAAGTCCTGTGATGAAATGCATTTTTATGCTAGTGGCAATGTCACAGCAAGCTGTGAAGTTGTTATCAGAGTTCTATGGAGAAACAGAATCAAACACACACACACACATATGGAGAGAATATAGAGATACAAATAGAGGCATACAGATTGATGATACAGAATATATATTCCCATAGGTTAAAAAAATGACAAATAGAAGCAGAAAGAAATAGAAATTTAGCATAAAGAATTTGTTCATGTGATTATAAAGGCTGCAAAATCCCACATTCTGCCATTTGCACACTGGAGTACCAGGAAATTCAGTGGTTCAGTTACAATTCAAGACCAAAGATCTGAGAACCAGAAACATCAAAGGTGTAAACTGCAGTTCAAGGGCAGAAGAAGACTGATGTCCCAACTCAAGCAGTCAGGCAGCAAAAACAAATTCTCTCTTCCTCTACTTCTTTTTTATTCAAGGTTTCAGTGGACTGTAACTCCCACATTGCAAAAAAATCCACTTTCTTCTGTTCAATTCAATCCAGAAAGACCCTCACAAACACACCCACATATAATGTTAACCAGATATCTAGGTACACTATGGTCTAGTGAGATTGGCACAGAATTATCCGCACAGACACATGGCAGATCATGCACAACACAAGACTACTTGCTGTATCGGGCTCCTCTGTAAGATTTTCAAGGAGAAATCATACCTTGAACTCCCCACCAAAAGGGGGAGGGCTTTCTCTGATGATCCCTCTCTGGTCTTCTACTTCTCAACAAAAGATTTACTGCACAGGAAACAAGTTCCCCTAAAATTTTGAATCACGTCATCCAGTCTTCCTTCACCAAAGCACATTGAACTTCATGGTAGTGATCAGACTGAAAGTGGAGGATGGTCCAGCAGGGTGTGGGCTCCAGGCACAAAAGAGATCGAGGGACTCCAGGAAGCATGCAAGGTTTTTTTCTAGTAGTACGCCAGGGAAAAAGAGAAAATGGATGAGTGAACATATAGAGACACTTTTAGTAAAGAGGAGAGAAGCTGAAATTGACTTTCAATGGTTGTTGATGATAGAGACAGACCTCAAGCAGACTATAGAGAAGGAAGGGATGACTAATCAAACCTGAGCAAAGTAAATTGCAATAAACGTTATACTATGGAATCCAAGGAATTCAAAGCTGCACACTAGAATTCACTTTCCTCAATACTTTCATTTTAAAGATGAGGCAACAAGGGTTTTAGAGATTAGTGATAAATTAGAAACTTACACTGCTTTTTAGCTGACTACCCTGTTCTCATAATTAGCAGTGTGTGTGTGTGTGTGTGTGTGTGTGTGTGTGTGTGTGTATGCGTGTGTGTATGTGTGTGTGTGTGTGTGCGTGCGTGCGCGCGCGCGCGTGCGTTTAAGGATTGCTTTAAGCATTATGGTTTAACCCCACCTTTGCAGTTACTCACATCTACATGGAAACATAGATGAGCCAGGAGGCTCTAAACCAAATATTTCTCCACCTGGTGGCACTTACCTGAATTGCAGGCAGAGACCAACCCTTGGGAAAGAAATAGGGAACACTGGCACTATCTTGGGATCCATAGCTAATACTTTTGTAGTTGAAGAAACTACAAAATGCTAAGACCTCTTTCTAGCCTCAGACAGTTTCCCATAGCCTTGCCTTAGTCGTTGGGAATCAGCCTGCTTGTTACTGCCTCCTCCCCACTCTGTGTTCCCTCTTTGTAGTTCCCTTTTCTATAAAGGACACTGGAAATAGGGGGAAAGCAGCAAACCAAATGTGTGAACTGTGACCAGTACTAGTAGTGGCTTCCAGCTCTTTGAAGACTTCCAAAGTAGTGAATGGATTGGACACCCCCCATACACTTGCCCACCAATGTGAAAAGCAGGGAAGAAATTATTGGTCACCTCTCTCCTTTCCTTTTATCTGAAAAGTGGGTCTCACCAACCTCAACTGCTCAGACCTTGGTCCCCTTCCCATCCTGGCCTCCTACACCATCAAAATGTACCTTCCCTAAAGATCTACACCTTGAGGGTCAAGTGCTCTGCTTTCTGAATGACAGCAAGTTCATCGAATGTCTGTTAAGTGTCTGCTGATACTCTATTTAGCCTTTGCATTGATAACTATCACACTATTCTTCACAAAAATAGTTGTTTACTGTCACATCTCTAGAGTCATAGTGCCTGAATTAGGTGTCATTTCAAGCCACTTATGGCTTGCCTCAAGAAATGTGAAGCTAAAACAGGAGAAGGTATCTACAGGGCTCAAAGCCACACCCCTCATGTCCTGCCAAAAGGATTTCCTCTGGGATTTGATAATAGACACACTGATGTGTGCAGTCATCCATTCCCAGTATTAGTACTAGGGGCAGATTTAAAGCTCATGGGAAGCCAGTTTAGGATCAAAGAAGAAGGTGGGGAGAGACAATTATTCAATTTTCTTCACTAGCCATGAAAATAGTCCTCAAATAATGTGTTGAGAAACTACTCCAAGAGTAGAATTTCTGGTAGGAGATAAGAAAATAAGAGTCTAATGTCATTGTTGCTGTGTAAAAAATTACTAGGAGGGGAGGAGGGGGTGAAGGGAGAGCAGGGGTAAGGGGAAAAAATGAGAATCAAGACTTGTCATGTAGAGGTACAAGATCCCAACAATGAATGTAACTGTACTGTATCCCTAAAATGTACCAATAAACTCAATTAAAGCTGAAAAAAAATTATTAAACTTAGCACCTTAGAAATAACAAGCATTTATTAGCTCAAACATATATTCCTGTGGATAAGAATCCAGGAGTTGCATAGGTGGTGAATCTGACCCGGGGTTTCCCATGAGGTTAAATCAAGCTGCCAGGCCTGCAGTAATATGAAAGCTCACTTTGGGTGGAGGATCCACATCCAAAATGTCTCCTTTGTATGAGTATTGATGGGGGCCTTGGAGTTTTGAGGCTGTCTACAGCAGTCTTTCATGTCTCACTATGTGGGTCTCCCCATGAAAATGTGTGAGTATCCTCAGGATATGGCAGCTAGCTTCCCTGGCATGTGACCCAAGAGAGAGCAGGACAAAAGCTTTGTGTGTTTCATAATATGGCCTCAAAATGGACATACCATCATATCTGCATACTGTATGACTATGCACATGGCCCTATCCCATGTGAGAACTACACAAAGGCATGAATAGGAGGAGGCAGGGATCCTTTGCTTTGGGAACCTTAGGGGGCCATCTTGAATTTGGCTATAAAATATTACATAGTGAATTCAATGGAACTCATTACTTCAATAAAACTAAACATACTTAAAGCTAATAAAATCAGCTTTATGAATAAAACTAATACATACTGAAGATCAGTGATTCTTAGATTTAAGCAGGCATCAGAATTATCTGTATTCTAATGCACACATTGCTACAGTCCACCTCAAGTTTCAGATTGCACAGGCATTGGGTATGGGACTAAGAATTTGCATTTCAGAAAAGTTTGCAGATGGTCCTCATGCTGGAATTCTTGTGAACACACCTGGTGTGGATAAATTCCTCAAACTTTAGAATTTGAAAACTTCTTTCCCAGACAGGTCTTGAACTCCTGGGCTCAAGCACTCCTACTGCCTCGCCTCCTAAGTAGCTGGGATACAGACATGCTATTGAGCTCAGTTTGAAGATTTCTTGAAGTTCTAATGACTCAATAGGCCCCAAATCCAGTTGATCATCAGAACCACCAGGGAGAGATTCTAGAAACTACACACAATCCTCGCATTTGCTTACCCTGAATCAAGATTTTGCTTTGGGTCTCAGATGTAGGGCACAAAGGAGAAATTTTCTACAGAGGTACAGAAAAGTTAATGAACTCATAGGAAAAAAAAAGATGGAAGAGATGGCAGGCTACCCAATGGCCTTCTATTTCCTTATTCTCAGAAGACACCTAGAATAACATTCTAGGCAACAGAGACAAGGCAGGTGGTATCACAATTCCCAAATTGAAACTATACTACAAAACTACTGTGATAAAAACAGCGTGGTACTGGCAAAGAAACAGACCTGAGGATCAATGGAATAGATTAGAAAGAAGATGCAGAAATAACACCAGACATACTCAGGTACCCCATCCTTGACAAAGGAGCCAACCTTCTTCCCTGGAGGAAAGATAGCCTCTTTAATAGTGTTGGAAAAACTGGCTTTCAACTTGCCAAAGATTAAAACTAGATCCCTGTCTTTCACCATGCACTAAACTAAAATCCGAGTGGATTAAAGATCTAAATATCAAACAGAAACACTAAACTTACTGGAAAGTAAATTAGGTAGAACTCTTGAAGACATGGGCATAGGAGAAGACTTTATGAACAAATCCTCAGCAGCAAAAGAACTTGAACAAAGAATTAACAACTGGGATCTCATTGTGTTAAGTTTTTGCAGTGGAAGAGAAATCACCAACAGAGCTAAGAGACAACCCACAATGTGGGAAAAAAATTTTACCAGCTACTCCTCAGACAAAGGACTACTATCTAGAATATATAAAAAACTAAAAAGAATCAGGCACCCCAAATACAAAGACCCAATTAAAAAATGGCATCTGAAATGAACAGACATTTATCAGACAAAGAAGTAAAAGCAGCAAATAAATATATGAAAAAAATGTTCCATATCAATGGTCATTGGAGAGATGCAAATGAAAAAAACACTATGATTCCACCTAACCCCAGAAAGAATGGCTGCTATCAAGAAATCAACCAATAACAAATGCTGGCAGAGCTGTGGGGAGAAAGACACCCTTCTCCATTGTTGGTGGGAGTGCAGACTGGTGCAACCACTGTGGAAATCAATATGGAGATACCTCTAAGAACTAGGATTATAGGTTCCATTTGACCCAGCTATCCCTCTGCTGGGTATCTTTCCAAAAGAATCATACCACAGTTATATATGTGCACCCATATGTAGTAGCATAGTTCATAATGGCTAATACTTGGAAACAACCCAAATGCCCATCAACTGGAGACTGGATAAAGAAGATGTGTTTTTTCTATAAAATGAAGTACTATTCAGCCATAAAGAATGAGAAACTAGAAATGTTTATAGCTAAATGGATGCACATTGAGGCAATACTCTCATGTGAAATTAACAGGATCCACTTGATTAAATACTGAATAGTTTCTCCGGTGTGAAAAACTAAAAATGTAAATATGGTTCAAAAGGTATAACTGAGAGTGTGAAATAGGAAGAAAATGGCTAAATGGGAAGTAGGAAGGGGAGGGAAAGGAAATAAAGGAGAAGAAAAAATGAAAACAAAGTCTTCATAAACAGGGAAGGGTGAAGCGGTGAAAGGTATGGGGAAAAAACAAGAACCAAGATATATCATGTAAAGGTACAAAATCTCAATGATAAATGTAACTGTATTGTTTGCTTTAATTGTACCAATATACTTAATGAAAAAAAATTTCCTGATTCTGGTCATTTCTAAGGCTAAGCTGATCCTTGACCTTTGTTTCCACAACTCATCTCCACATCTCTACAACCTACCCTCTGCTTTTTGCCTAATTAGTTGTCTTTTTTGCAATTGAAGAGTTTTAGTGAGTCTATTACCCAGAAGACTCTTGGCACTGTTCAGGAAAGTAGGCCTTCCCAGAATGGGGAAACACCTCCTTCCTGGCATGTATTCCTCAGTTGCTAAACACATCCAGACGTTTCTTTTTACCTTCCTTCAACTAGCAAGAACCTGTCTGCATTCTACCACACCAGTACCTTCTTGCACCTCCAGCATGACGTACTCCAGGACAAGCCCAGCTGGATATCACCATTCCTTCTAATCCCTTTTACAAAATGTTCCTTTTTTTTTTTT
>NW_022900921.1:51210034-51276041 GCF_012274545.1 Fukomys damarensis | reverse complement strand
TGTTCTTTTTTTTTTTTCTTTTCAGGCCAAGAAGGCACTTTTTATACTGACATGTATCATTCTCCTCCATTTCTTTTCTCCCACAAATCCAATCCTAAAATGGAATTCACTAAGCAAAATCTTATCTCCTCATCTTTCCTCTTCCCACTGTTTCCTTCATTTATTCCTTTATTGAATGCTCAATTACTACTTACTGCCTTTCAATATTTATTAAGAACCTTCAAGAGCTGTGAAAAAGAGGGCCAGGCTCTGGCCTTGGAGAACTCTATGGTTGTCTTCCCTGCAACCCTCAGAACTGTTCTACTCACCACGCTCACTGCTCAGACCTTGGTCCCCTTCTCCTTCCCATCCTAGCCTCCTGCACCCACATCAAACTGTACCTGCCTGAAGAATCTATGTTTTGAGGGTCAAGCTCTCTGCTTTCTGGATGACAGCAAGTTCAGAGAGAATGACTCGGTGTCTGCTAATTCTCTGTTTGGCTTTTGAATTGGTGTTGTCATTCTATTCCCAAAAGATATGAGGGTACATTGTTATATCTCTAAAGTCACACTGCCTGGAATAGGTGTCATTTCAAGCAAGATGCTTTCCTTGGTCTTGCAAGCATCCTGTTTGGATGATTCCATCACCCCTGGTAAAGCTAGGAGGTTCAAGAATCTTGCTCAGATTCCAGTTTCTTTTCAGATGGTATTTTCCACCTCCAGTCTCTGGCAGCAGAGAGTCTATGTCTAAGACCTGATCCCAATATTCAGTAGCTAAGTGACTTCATGTATGATATGTAGCTCACCAGAGCCTCATTTTGCTCATCTGTAAAACAGATCAATACTAACCTCATCAATAGCTCAGTTGCTCATGAGGATGGTGAGGTCATGCAAGTAGAAAGAGCTCTGGGGGAGTTGGTTGCTGCTATTATTCATAGCAATCTCCCTACCTGCCACCCCTGTTCAGTAGAGCACCCACAGCAAGGGAGATGTAAGGAGGACAGCTCACCCCACTCCAGGGTGTGGGGCAGAGAAAACACTAAAAACAGACTCATCTTGCTTATGTTACCAGCTGGGAGGGAAGGACAGTGAGAGACTGAAAGCATATTGAAAATTTACCTGAAACGAATCCTGAGCTCTCCTAAAATTGTCCATTCTGGGCCTAGAGTGATATCAACTGACCATTTGGAATGACTCCAGAGGGCAAAGGAGGCCTGCAGCTCCCAGTTCCAGAGGTTTCACAGGGAGAATTAGGGGGGCTATGGTTTGCTTTCCTCAGGACTCTCACAAAAGGAGCAGGCAGCATGTAAGTCCTGATGTCCACACTCTAGAAGACTACAGAACTAGGAGTAAGCATATGCCAATGAATAAGGCAACCTATGCCCCTTCCTTATTTTGGTCCATAATCTTTCCTCCTCAGCCACTAACAACGGAAGCCTAGGCCTACATCTGTACCTGGTCTGAGCTCCAGCCAGCCAGCCATGCAATAGGTATTGGTGTCTATTCTGAGTCAGATTCTCTGCATGGGGATAAAACACAGGAGCTTCCAGTAATCCTGTCTCCCAGCCCATAGAAGTGACACTTGCAGAAAAGGAGGATTGATGTATTTTATAGAAGTTTGGAGGGTGGATATCCTGATCCACTTTCAGGGGAGGGAGAAACACATAAGCAGAGATAAAGGCATCCTCTCTACACCTCCCTTTCCTTTTCTGTAAGAATCAGGCCTTCTGACTGCTCTTGTCTCTTTGTCCCTGAAGGGTTGGGGCAGTTGGAGGAGGCGACTATTGGCCAGGATAAAAGGAGACTGGAATGGGTGGTGAGCAGGCTGGGGGAAAGTAGAGAGAAAACAGCAACTTCACTGCTGCTTAGGAAGCCAGAGCCAGGTGGTAGAGTTGATACTTAGGTCAGAAGCCAACATGTTGATAGCTCTGCTAGGTCTGTGTCTTTATTCCTATGTCCTCATCTCCCCAAGATCACACTTCCTCTTCCCTTGAGTGGAAAAAGATGGGTCTGTGAGACCAGCAGGTATAGGCTTAAATCCCAGGCCTCCTGCAGCCATCAATATAACTTTAAAGAATTTGCCTCAGTTCTCTGAGCATCAGAGTTTTTATTGATTAAAAGAAAAGGCAAAAGAGGGCTACCTCACTTTCCCAGCACTAGAGAGGCTCTGAGTTCCATGAAAACACAAAAATATGTAAGATTCCCTGCATTGGCAGTTTGTGTCTTGTTTTCCTCTGAATTCCAATCTCCTTCCAAGCAAAACTTTCTTCAGTTGTTAACTATCTTCTACTCTATATTCTGCTCTAGTGTAATCTACAATACAGAGTTTTCATGAATAAGCTTTTGGTTCCTTCCAGGCAGGAGTTACAGCCCATCCTCTTAAATGCCCCTAGAATTGAGTGCACAAAGGTGGTTAGAAATCCACCTCCTTACTCATTCATTCAGATTCATACTCAGGACCACTCCTGGCCTTAAGAACAGCAGTAGTCAGTAAATGTGCTTTGCTGTAGGAGGCTGGGAGCCATGTCTATGCACCAGGTGGTGAAGCCTGGCTGCCACAAAGGGGTGGAAACAGTTCACCTACTCCTGATTACAGCCACAGTCTCAGGGAGCAACTGAGGAACAAGGGCATGGTTGCTCAACCTGGGTGTACTGTGACCTGGCACAAGGAAGCTCAGTTAACTCTCTGGCTCTATGGGATCTGAGGCTGCATAAAGAAAAGGATCCCATGCAAATGAAGGCCAGTGTATTGGAAGGCTAAATAAATTTAATTAAAGGAAGGCACCTGGAGACCCAGCTGTGGGAGGAGGAAACTAGAACAAGTCAGAGCACTTGAGGTCAGGGAGGGGAGAGAGGCTCTGGCTCTGAAAGGTTCTTTCCTGGAGGACCCTTCCCCCACAGCCTTTGCCTCCTCAGTACTCCTCCTAGTTTCAGCAGACAGGGGGACAGGTGGTGGCCTAACCCAGACTTAGGGATGATTATGCCTGGACCCCTCTATGAGAGGAGCCTTCTTGGCCTTGGACATAGGACTGGAAGGTGTTTGGCCCCAGGCAACCAGTCAAGGAAAAAAACAGCCAGGTCTCCTTGGCTGCTACCATCAGGGCCTTTCTGCTGCTTGGCTGGAAATTCCAAGAAGCTGTAAAGCCCAGAGTTACATGGAGTTTGAGAATTTCACCAACACTAAAACTTTCAGAGCCCTTAACAACCTCTATGCCATGTGCTCCATCATTTCATTTAATCCTCACCTATAGGACATGTAGGTGTCCTGATCATCCCCTTCTTGCTGGTCAGATAACCAGACCTCTCAGCTGGCCAGGTCACTGGTAAGACACCACAGTAAGAGGCCCAGCAGTCTCCAAGACTGTTGACCTTCAAAGTTCAAGGCCACAAGATCCTTTCCGTTAGGGCCAAGGGCACAAGAATGAAGATGATGGTGAACACAGCCCTACAGACAGCACCTAGCATTTAACTGGTGCTCACAGTAGGTGCCAAATCTTTGTGACCCTACCTTCTCTGCCCAGATATCCTTTCACATGGCATAGGTGTGTGTACTCCCTCTGAAGATGGCCCTGAAGATACAAAATATGGGACACAGAACTCACCTGATGAGCCCCAACCACAAGGGTCATGGGTGAGGTCATCTCAGGTGCCTGAGTCCTAACCTCATGGAGGCCCATGTGTTTCCATCCAAGCAAGATGGAAAAAAGGGCGTGTTGTTATAGTTGGTTCCTCTCTTTTTGTGGAAAGGTGTGCTGAGGATTGGGAATAAAGCTGAACTGAAATCTCTGAACCCAAAGCAATATCCAGGAACCAGTGAGATCCTGGTTCACAGTAAGCTCCTCAGTTCAGATTCATCTCTTTTTAATACTACATACCAGGCACTCAAGAATTCTGTGATATATCAAGGAAATAATATTTTTTTACCTACCTGGGAAAATCAAGTTGTTGTAGCCAAACTGAATGCTACTTTATTATGCTATCTCCCATAAGATCACCTGCAGTGGAAAAAAAAAAAATCACCTAAGCAGGGTGGGGCTTCTTTCCAGTCTTTGAATGGCCCTATAGAGTGAAAGTTATCAGTGAATTTTGCCTGAGTGTCAACAGGGTACAAAGCTCTATAGGATATTTCACCCTTGGGAAGTCAGTAACAAACACACTTGTTTTGCAAGACAATACTTTTGTTTTGAAAGCCAACAGCTCACTCCATTTAAGATCATCTGCAATCATTGCCTCCCTTTTATAAATCAAGAATCTAAGGCTGGGAGTGGTTACATGGCTTTTCCAGGGCTATTTGGCACCCAACTCAGTCTACTTTCCAGAATTTTCTCCATCATGCTCTCTCCAAGTTTGGTTGGTGTCATCTAGAGTTCAGCAGACTCAAATCCTTGTCTAGTTGCCTGCTGAGAACCAGTTGCAGAGGAATGTCCTTCTCTCAAGATGGACAATGACTTGATCAAAAATCTATGGATCCAGTCTAAACAGGGGGAAAAGCTTTGGACTACTAAAAGAACTCATTAGTGTGCAGTGATTTTTGTCATCCAAAGCAGATGCTTGAAGGCAATGGGCAATGTCAAGGTGTCACCAAGAGTCAAACAGGAATGATCCTATCAATGTCTGCCACTCTCATGGGACCTGAAGTCAGGCTGGGCTTATTTTCTTCCTTCTGCCATCAACTACTAGCTGGATCTCAGAGCAGACCAGAATGAGTGAATCTCTCCCCCAGGGTCATTAGGACAGCATCCCCTCCCAGTTTGGCAGTCCTGTAAATCAAAGCCCTAAAAGGTATGGTAGTACTGGAATGGGCGTGGCTTGGCATGGAGACCTGCATATTTAGCACAAAGATCTGATTGTGCAGGTTGTTCCAACCTAACAGTGCCGAAGCTGTCACATGTTCCCTGGACAGCAGGTGCTATAACTTCTGCTCAGAGATTTAAGGCCCTCAGTGGTGGGACTGAATGTCAAAGGGGAGGAGGAAGATTTGGCCATCTCCCACCACCCTGGAACCACTCCCTGAACTTGCCCATGACTTGCTCCCAACTCTCACCTAGAGTGTACTCCTCATGAGATTCTCAGGTCCTTAGAAGAAAAGAGAGAGCCAAGCAGTATTCCCATGTTAAAAAAAAAAATTAAAGACTATTTAGTTTCTGCTTTTACCACTAACTCCCAAGAATCAGTGAGAGCCAGGCATAACAGAGACATGAGTCTTGTGTTTGTCTTGTAACTGCTATGTACACCATGTCTAGTGCCATGACATCACAGTAAGGTCATTATGTCACTTTGCTGCTCACATTCATTTCATGAAACACTCAGGCAATCACATATGTTTACTGAGCATCACCTGTGTGTCAGATCCTGTTTTAGGCACTGAGGAACACAAACATAGATAAAACTAACAAATCCTGCTCTCATGACACTAGCTGACTAGGGAAATCAGATAGTATAGAATGGGCAAAATATATTTTGTCAGACTGTGGAAGAGATAGAGCAGAATGATGGGGGTAAAGAGTAAGGGAGAAGTTTGCAAGCAAGGAGTTGTCAAAGTGTTCACTGAGAAGATGAGATTTCAGTAAAGATTTAGAGGCCAGGGAATAAGCATCAGGCAAGCTAGGCAGGGAACACTCACAAACAGATCCAGAGAGAGAAGGAGCAAGCCTGGCATGTTAGAAGGAAGCCAACAGGCCATGTGGCTGATATAGAACAAAAGAGTCCCAGCAGAGAAAGAATGGGGAAGGAGAAGGGGAAACAATAGGATGTTGGCAGCACAGGCTGATGAAGTAGGACATTGGAGCCACTATACGATGTGTCATTTTTCCTAAGCAAGTTAGCGAGCCACTGAATGTGACTCATGCCAGATGTTTTTTACATTATCTACATGCATAAATACATGTATCTATCGCATATGTCATGCATGACATGATTCATTATTATATAGTAGATTTAAAAGCATACATAGAAACATACATACTGACAAATATATTGGATGTGATCATAGATATATGATGGTGCTTATCCACTATAAAGTATTTTATCAGTCAACAGTATTACTATAACTATGGGTTTCAATGTGCTTTCACACACACTGGTTCACAAAGAAGAATACAATGGGATTAAAAGTGAAGCTGACCCTAACTACTTCTTGTTGAAAATGAGAAAATATAGTGTGGCAGCATTCAACTACTTTGCTCAAGATGTGGATCCGGGATGTACTGCACTTATCCCTTCTTTATGGAGATGGAGAGACTGAGGCCCAGATAAACTGAATGACCCTTCCAAAGCCCTAGAGCTTTAATCCTACTCTTGCAAACCTAACTCTCTGACTCTCATAAGTGATTTTTTTTTTGGTTGCCCTATATCAAAGACAGAATCCCCATGTATAACTTCCCTCACTTGCATCATCGTCTCCAGATTTTCTCTGCTGCTCGGCCACAGGGGGTCCCATGAATGCCCAGAATGGTGCAACTTGAATTCCAAGATGCTGAGCTGAAATTTCAGGCATGTGGCTTCTCCCTTTGCATCAGTCCATCTGGGTCCTAGACAAGTATCTTCCTTGCTTCTCTGATCTAACTGTCATTAGACAGAAACTTCCCCTTTGACACTGGAAGGATTTGAGGTGGGAAGTACCACATCTACCTGTAATGTAACAAAGCTCTGAGCCCAGCATGAGCTTGGGATGTGGGAAGGCAGGATCGGGCTGTGGTACTCACACTCCAGTAGCAACTTATCACCACCCATCCACAGATACACTTAATAGTCAACAGCTGACTATGAAAATGATTCCCCTACCTCATTCCTTCCCTCTACCTCTAGTGCTTCCCTCATCCCTAAAGGAGCACAGCCTTACCCTACCCCACTCACAGGCAGGACTTCTCCAATCCACCAACCACCCTACAGCCAAAAGGAACTTTCTTTTTTTTGGCAGGGGTACCAGCGATTGAACTCCAGTCCTTGCACTTACAAGGCAGGCCACGAACCACTGAGCTAAATCCCTGGCCCCCAAAAGGAACTTTCTAAAACCTAGGTCTGTACTTTCCCTTTCTCCCACTAAAATTCTTTGTCTTGAATATAAAGTCCAAACTTCTTAATATGTCTCAGAGACTTCTGTGATCTGATGGAAAAGATCTTTCCAGACCTATCTTTCAGCTCTAAACACACACACACACACACACACACACACACACACACACAAATTACAATCTATCCCCCACCACACTGAACTCAGATCTACAAGTGTGCCTGACCCCATGGAGCCACACACCACAGCCTTCCACTTTGAGCCCTCCTATTCTTGCATTTGTCTGCTTTATTCCAGTTCTTGCCTCTGATCTCTGCTTAGAGGCCCGTTCTGAACAGTGAGACTGTGAAGCACTCTCTCTGTACTCCACAAACTCCCCAAACCTCCTGCTCACCACTCGAACCCCATCACAGCACATACCTCCCTGCAAAAACCTGTTCTTTTTGTCCATGAGGACACAGCTCTTGTTTTGGTCACCACTGAAAGCCCAGGTCCTAGCAGAAGGCCTAGCACTTAGCAGATATTCCTTTATCAATTGTACAACCTGAGGGAAGGAGTGAGTAAAAGAGAGAAGACCACTCGAGGTAAACCTGGTATCATTCATGATTGTAATTACTTCAAATTCATCATCTGTCACTTTTCCCACTTTTTCTTTTTCTTTTTGTACCAGGAATCAAACTCAGGACCTTGTGCTTGCCAGGCAGGTGGCAGCATCACTGAGCTGAATCTCCAACCCATTTCTTCCCACTTCTTAATAGTTTACAGATCATTTTCACACCACCCTGCTGACAAGATGTGACTGTTATGTGCATTCATTTTTACTAAGTATGAGGAGCCTGAGAATCAGGGTGAGTAAGCAGCTTTCCCAAGGTCACTCAGCTCAGGGAAGGGCTGTATCACAAACCTACATGTGACTTTTGAGTACAGGTGCTCTGCATAACTTGCAACCCCTTGGGCTTTAAAATGGAGAGACTGAGTCCTAAGCAAGGAGATCCATCTCTGTCTTAAATCCTGAAGGAAAGACCAAAAAACTAAACTCAGCCACCCATTTTGATGTGTAAAAGCCTTGGGCTTTTAGGGAACTGAGGTGCTCTCTCTTTTCTCCCCTGGACAATGGTCAGTGTCGAGAATGCTTTGGGAATCAAGTGTTTCCCTGTCAGGAAGCCCATTCTGAGCTTCCATACACTTTGACCACTGCCTGGAAGTTGACTGTGGCCCTAGAGTAGAAGACATCTCCAGGGCCTTCATCTTCCTCTGCCTTCCCTGCATACTTCTACTCTTTGCAGGGATGATTCAAGAGCAGTGAAAAGAGAAAATAGATTGATTAGGCTGTGGGAACCCCATTCATCCCCTCCTGTCCCAACTTCCCAAATTCAATTTCTTATTTTCTAATTTTCCAGGAAAATACTTACACAAAGAGTTCATTGCAGAACAATTTCAATATGGAAAAGAGGGAGAGGCATAGATATCCATTGGAAGGGGAATAGTATTTTGGACTACAATGAAGAAGTTCAGAAGAATCAGGTAGACACACGTGTTTTCACATGCAAAGATGGTCATGACATTGTCCAGTGGACAAAAGCAGCTCACTGAGCAAGACTTAACAGACAAGAGGCTACCGTTCATGCTAAAACATGCACACACACACACACACACACACACACACATCTAACACAAAGGTCACAATTTCAAAGGTAGGAGACATAGGGATACAAACAGAAAAGGTCTGGAATAGAAATAGAAAACAATACATTTACCTCAGGGTAAATTATTTATAATGTATGTATACATTAACACAAAACAGAAAATGAGAGAAGATTCTGACTGCTCGATGAATCCCAGGGACTTCAGCTAGGTCAGACATTGTGCAGTACTAAAGTAGCCCAAAGAGTCTCAGTCCTGGGAATGACATGGCAGCCCTCTCAGGAATGGGGACTGATTCAGTGTCACTCTTCCTGGAAGGAGAGCACTCAACCAGGAGAGCTTGGCAGTTGTAGTGATGGAACAGGCTCTAGGCCATGTAATGGTCTTGGGCACTCAGAGGACCAAGGACACTTTGTCCTCAGGTTATCCTTGGTCCTCTTCCTCACCACCCCTTCACCTCACTGCCACTTTGAGGATCTCTTGGTGCCTCCTTGTGCCCTGAACACAGTAATGGTGACACCACACCATGCTGTAAAAGTCATATAGACATGTCATCTTTATTGTGGCAAGCAAAAAAACAGCCATGCCCTTATGGACAAAAAGAACATTGCCAACATTTCTTGAGTACTCACTATGCTCTAGGCACTTTGGCTTAGTCATCACACTAACACACAAGGAAAGGAATATTACGGGTCTCGCTCTTCAAACTGAAAAACTGTAGTTCAGAGAAGTCAGGTGATCGGTGCCCGGTCACAGAAAGTCTGGGAAGGTACAAGGATTGCACCTTTGGCCATAATTCCCACTGCACAGTTGTGACACCCTCTGTCTCTGCATTATGGAAAGGTGGGCATTAGAATCCAACAGGAAAAGACCCAGGACTTTGTTCTATCTCAATTGGAATGGGCCTGCGGGAAGTGATTTTACTTAGAAAAAATGAAATCTGAGCAGACAGGGTTGAAACCTATGAAGTAATGGAATGTGGATGGAGAGAGTACACATCACCAGAGCCACAGCACACTGTGAGATTCAAAGGAGAAGCATTCAAGACCAACAAAACCAACACTACTTACACAATGATAGGATGTCTAAAAACATAGTTTTAAGTGAAGTTTAGAATTGAACAGTAGGTGATTCTCTCCTTGTCACCATAAAATGTATTCCATGCTTCACAAGTCACCTGAGGGAAGCTGGAGTCCTCATCCCATGCACACTATATCTTTTGTTTCTTTCCATTCTTTCATTCAAGAGGCCTCTCTCCAGGCCTTCTATGAGTCTCCTCACAAGGGGCCAAACTTCCTCTCATCTCATCACTGTGGGGCCTGAAACTAACAGAGACTTTTTCCTAGTTAATTTTATAGCTCATTCCAATAGCTCCCTTTCAGCTATTATGCTGGTCCACTACCCCATTGGGTAGGAAAAGTAGCACTGCTTTGCATATTAGATGGGCCTCAGTTCAAATCCTCGTTCCACCACTCAGTAACTGTGTGACCAGAACAACCTGCTTGCCTGCAAATCCTGGCTTCACTGAGTGCTATGAAAAATAAATGGGATCATATATAAAGCACTCAGCAGGCCCTGAAATTGTGAGATAAAAAAGCAATGATAGCTGTTGTTATTTGAAGAAAAGAGACTGCTTAGCATTTCTTCAACACAACAGTGTGATCATCCTAGTATGGGGCACATGGAGCATCAAGAACACTTACTTTGAGAGTAGAGAGAAAAGTGGGCACCTTGAACCCCTGCCTCCCAGTATAGACCTGCTCCTCTGAGCAAAGGGAAGGAAGGAGCTACAATAGGTGTAACTGGCAGGGGACACTCTTGAATGAAGCCCAGGCTCACAGGAGAGCAGACAAAGCACCCAAGATTGCTCTGCTTAGAATGTGCTGGAAACCCTCCAGGGGCAAGGTAGAGAAGGTTGGAGATAGAAGCAAGTGCCTTTGGCATTTCAGCCCTGAGTCTGATGAAAAGCCCTAGGGCTGGGGATTTAACTCAGTGGCTCTGCGCCTGCCTCACAAGCACAAGCCCAAGATCCCTAGTTCAATCCCATCCCCACTCCACCCTGCAAAAATAAGAAAAGCCCTGGACCTGGGGTTTTTTTTCCTTGGCATTTCCCCAAGAATGTCTGTTGGAAAGGTAGCTCACTTGACACCTTGGCCTTGACTGAAGAGGATTCCTGTGTCCTGACTGCCACTATTCTCTCTGGACCAGGTGGGCCAAGTGAAGGACATTCTTACTTAGTGAGCTGCTCTTCTGTAGCAGAATTTTCTAGCCTAAGAGTCTGACCTCACCCTGGCCATTCCCTGGGTTCCAGAATCTTCCTTCCTGATGGGACAGTTGCAGAGAGTGGGAGGATCCTGCCTGAGATGAGCAGAATTTCCAGCATTTAAGGTAAGGCCAGGGTCACAAGTGCTTATTAGCCATTGAGTCAGCCACCTGAAGCTAGTTGACCCTGGTCCTATTAGCCTTCTAGGACTTGTGTTTTCATCTGCAAAATGGGTTACAAAAAGAGTCTTAACTTATTATTTGTAACTTTAAAAAAAGCTATAATAACTAGAAAACAAAAGACCTATGATATCTCCTCTATACATTGCACCAGTCTGTTCCTTCGGGCCCCTTTCTTTCTGCTTCCCCAGGAGGATTTTTTCCTGCCCCAGGAAGAAGCAGATTCTTCCACAGCAGCCCAGTAGCTGCTGCCAAGGGGACATGGGGTGGACATATAGTGCAAGAGACATGTGGCCAGGTCACATCTCCAACTCTACCCAATTGGATAAATGCCACTGGTGGCTTTTTCCAAACTGTCTTTCCCCAGCCAGTGGCCCTTTCCTTTCACCTGCCAGGACCTGTGTTTCTATTTCTGTGTTTTGCAAGCCTGGGGGATGGGGAACACAGAGCAATTAATGATTGATTCTCAGACACAGCCACCAGGAGGCCCCAGGGCAGGCTGCTGGCCATTTCTTGAGTCTGGGGACAGGGTAGACTCAGAGAACCCATGTGGCAGGACTGGGCAAGTCTGTGAAGGGAGAGGGGGTGTGAAAAATGCAGGTGTCCTGGGCACTTCTGCACTCCAAAAACTGGAGAAGTGGCTGGCTGGAAGCTGCCAGGTGCTGTCGCTTTTCTGCTGCTACTAGTTGAGCTCCTCTCTTTGGGTCAAATGACATTTACTGTTGCCTTTAGGCACCCTTGTGCCATCACCCCCCCCATACCCACTTCTGCACCCACAAACTCCAGCTCCCTGACTTTTTCCTCTCTAATAGTTTGAACCCAGTGCCTCAGGTGACTTCAAAAAAAAAATCTCACCACGCCTTGAGGAAGGATTAAAGGAACCGACTGCTACAGCAAAATGTTAGAGGAGTTTTAACTCTGCCCTCCTTAGACGCATTGCCCCAGCCTTTGTTGTTTAATAATAATTAACTTTTGTACAGTGCAGTAGTTCTCAAAGGGCTTTCACATTCATAATTCTATTCATTCTCACAACAAAGCTAGGAGGTAGGTCTTATTCCCCCCACCACCACACCCACATCTTACAGAAGAGGAAACTGAGGCTTGGAGAGAGGAATGGTCCCATTTCCCACAATCAGGATAAAAACACCCATCCTTTGCCTTGGAGTAAAAAGCTGCTGCTTTCTTCCTAAAGGATACACTTTTGTTCCTGGAATCACATCATCCCCCATCACATGGGGGAGGCAGGGGGTGGCATAGAAGGACTACTGGCAACTACTTCCCCAAAGGCTGCACAAGGAAACTTCTGAGTCTTCAGGTGTTAGGGGAGGAGGTGACCCCATAAAGGCTCTGTCACCTGAGCAGGCAGGTAGGAGGATTCTACCTGAGCAATCAAACACTCACCTAGTAGTCAACTGAAACTGAGCTGCTTTCAAAAGATCCCAAACCATCTCCATATCGGCTCTAATCAGAGTATCACTAGCTCAACTTGGTTTGCCCAGAACAGCCCAAATTTTAGAACTGGAAATCTTATACCTAAAGAAGGCTGAGGGTTTCATCTGGTGAAAGCCACATAGCTTATTACCAGTGCAGTAAACTTCAGCTAAATCTTGGAAAGAAAGACCAGCAGATCAACACAGAATTTAAAATCACAGAATATTATGCAAACTCAAAACTTTGCTAGAGTTAGGCAGTTACTTGGGATTACTGAAAGGTTAAACATGAAAGAATATTCATTTCTACAAACAAACACTCAGATCTCTGTCCAGTGTTCTCAAATCTTTTAAGACAACCCAGTTATTTTTTCCCTCTGGTTTTGCACTTTAATATTGGCAACAAGTAAAATTTTCTTGTAAAAACATTTAGTGTAAAAAAATTATAACTGGGGTGGGGTGCTGGGGATTTAGCTCAATGGTTCTGCTGCCAGCCTTGTAAACACAAGATTCTGAGTTCAATCCCTGTACCAAAAAAAGAAAAATTATAAGTGGTTGAAAACCACGTATTGCCAGTTGATAAGCTTGGCAGGAAAACCTTATAGGTGTATCACATCAGAGAAGATCCAGTAATGAAAGAAATGTGGTTTTTAAAAAGTAAGTTCTCAATGTCCTATTGAATTGAGAGTCATGATGCAATTGTGTTTTAAAATTTCAAATAAAATCAAAAGAAGGTGTGAGATTTTTAGAAGCTTGAAGCAAAACTTTGATTAAGGACATTTAAAAATAGACATATATTTTAAACCCTTCATTTTTTGAAGGAGATAAATAATGCCAGAAAGAGAGAATTGGGGTCGAGGATAACAACTTTTCTCCAGCCTTGGTCTTGGGGAATCAGGAAGAACCAAGGAATCTGGACCTGATTTCCAATTGTAATTAGAAAGCATGGCCAGTTGTGTTTTATCTCTGCACCAGGTACTTACCATGTTCTTACTCCTGGTTGGTCTAGAAGATCTTCTCTGCTGAAAATCTTCCTGTTACACTCTGCAGAAGGGGTGCTCTCAAAGAGTGTGTGTGTGTGTGTGTGTGTGTGTGTGTGTGTGTGTATGCATATGTGTGTACACGTACCTATCTTTGAAGGATAGTTTTAACAAAGCTGTGTATTATGTTTTCATTTTAAAATGATTTTAAAAAATCACAAATAAGACAGGAATGTTTTAATAGCTTGCTTGTTTTAGCCTTTGAAAACATTGGCCCAAATAACAAAGGAAGGCATGAGATTTATTGGTCAGTTAAAAAAAAAAAGGCTAAAATGGATGCATGAGTTTCTCTGGTTATTGGCCTCTCTCAGAGCCCTGGTTTAGATAGAACCTCTTGGGATTTCAGGTTTGATTAGGATAAGAGCTTTCAGATTCCAGGGGGGGCACTATCTGCCTAGTGGCAGGGAACTTGGGGCATGATGATGGGCATCTCTGCTGCGACCTCTGCACTCCTTCCATCCCCCCTCACATGGCAGTAGAGGGCCAGGGTGACAAAGAGCCCTGTGGAACCCAAGATTCACTACCATGGTCACACCCTTCAATCTTCTCCCTCCAGGGGTTCTGAGCAGAGAACCGGAGGATCTTAGAACCACAGATCAATTTTAAGTAACAATTTTGGAGAAATACTTAATGTAGCACTGGCTATTTTTATTTAGACCCCTTTAGAAGTGTGGAACATCTACTTAGGGACAGGTTTCATACTTTTCACAAAATGACAGATTTCTCCTAAACTGAAAGACTGAGTGGAAAGAGGTACCGAATTTTGGTTTTTCATTTACAAAAGTTGTTTGTGAGTTTTCACAGACATATGCTCATATCCCCCTAAATATCCCCATTTCCTCTGTGCTTTCCCTTGCTTCTAGCTCCCTGCAGCACCTTAGCCTTCCCCTTCACCCCACAGCAGTCAGTCAAGGCAGCCTAGTCCTTTCTAGACTTGAAGGGCTGTCCTCTCAGCTCTGCTCCTGACAGTCCAGGGATCTGGCCTGAGCCTGGGGCACAACCAGTCCCTATCCCAGTGGCTGTGGGTGCTGCTGTTCCTCATACCCACACACAATCTTTTCTGTGTCTTGATTTCCTTGGGGCTATGAAGAAGGAGGGGACAACTTTCACCACCGCTAAGGGCCTGTCTTTCCTACTCAGGGAATCCCTCTCCTTCTTATGCACACCAAGAACCCCACACTTCACAGGCTGTTGATTCCTGCAGGCAAGGCCAAAGGTCACCCCAGTCTTGTCCCTTTTAAAGACCTTTCCAGAGTGAGGTAAAATCCAGGCCTTCACTGTTCTTCCTCCCAAATTCTTCTTCCAAGTTCAAGATCCTCAAAGATTAAAAAAGGAGCACAGGTGTCTGTCCATTCATTTGGAGGACAGAGGAGTCCTGGGGGCTGGTCACGTGAACACTTTCCTTAACCTAACACATTGTGGGTCCTGTCTATGTGGCACAGAGGGAATGGCTCCAGGATGCTCAGGAGTCTGCCCTGGAAGAGAACCACACTAGCCTGGGGTGGTGAGACCACAGTGCCTGCAGCCCTGTGAGCAGTCTTCTAAGGAAGGACCACAGGAACCAAAGCAAAAGTCCCCTCCATAAAAGAGAGGAGTATTTCCAGGTACTTCCAGGTGAGCAGAGCAGGGGGCAGAAGAGGGCTGCAAGATATCACAACAAATCTCTTACTGTGGTGGTCAGCGACCCCAAGAGGCCCCAGAGAACCTCATTCTTAGCCCCTGAGGCCTCCATCTCCCACTCCTCTGATATTCCCAGCCCTGCTGTCAGGACTCAGCTGCCTCCCTCTCTTCCCTCCTCTGGAAACAGAAGCTCCAGCGAATGTTTCTAACTCCTGAGTCCACTCAGCCATGTCCCCCTTGCAAAATCCTCCCCTTCCCGCACCCCCCTGCACCCAGCTAGCCAATCCGCGGCCTGCGAGCCTCGCCAGACCCATCTCCCAGGGCCTCGTCGGGATAAAACCAGTCTGCGATGCTGGGTGGATGGGAACAAACTTCAGAACCAGCAGAGACACTGGGCCCAACACACCACATCGTTGTGGGCAGGTGGAAGAAGGCAGTGAGGGCCTGCGGCCAGCCGGCCAGGTAAGCCACCCCTGGGAGCAGGGAGGTGACTGGGAGAGAATGGGGATGCGCTAAAAGAGAGGGTCCCAGCAAGACTGGCAGTCTTTTCCCTGCCAAGTTAAATGGAATAAGGGAGAGGCCACCTGGCTGGAGTTTGGCGGTTTCTGGGTGATCCCCAATCTCCTGATTCTTCAGACAGGAACATTGGCTAGGCCAGACTGAGGTTGACCCCACTTCATCTAAAAATCATCGGACTCCTGACACTAGATGAAAGTCTAAAGGATAGGGCCTGCGGAGGGAACCTCGGGCTGAGTGCTTCAACGCTCATGCCCCTTGCCCTGATCCCTTATCCGCAGGGCAGCGGGGCGGGGGCACAGCCGGGACCTTCGTGAGGAAGCCCCGAGTGTTCCGCAGACTGCGAGCGACTCCTCAGCGATGCCTCACAACTCCATCAGATCCGGTAAGGACCCGAGCCCCCGCGCCGCTCTGCGTCAGTGCTTGCGCTCCGGTCATTGGGACTAGGAGCTGACACTGGAGGCTTTCGGGACCCCCAGTGTGGCGACGCAGCTGGGGGCGCCTCTGGCTTGGCTGTCCGCTGAGTCTGCCTAGCTGATCCGGGGTCCCCCTCTGCCCGGCTGAGCCGCCCTTCCCAGGCCTCGGTTTCTTCGGACCACACGGAGCGGTGAGAGGTTCTCTGTGGGGTCACAAGGGTTGTTCTGTGCTCCCCCACAAACGTCCTCCTAGGTCTATAAGGGTGAACATCAAGCATTATCTCAGGCCTGGGCCGCACAGGTGCTGGACTTGCAGTGCCCTTGCCCCGGACCTCTAAGCCCTAGTCCTGCTCTCAGTGCTTGCGGTGACTGCCTTATCGGGACCATAAGCCTCTCTTATCTCTCCAGTCAAAGGGAAAGAAGCCTGAGGTCCTGGGCCTGGTAGCCAGGGGCGCACTCTGGTGCTCTGCTCCTAGATTCTCTCTTGCCTGGCGCGGGACAAACGGGGAGCCCCCCGCTGGGCGCCCGCTGACGAAGACTCAGCTGGCTGAGGTTCCGAACCCTTCTTCCACCTGCGCTTGGGCCCAGGGCCTTCAACAGCGCTAGAGCTCCTTGGCCGCCGCCCCTGGTTTCCCCTGTCTGGGCCCGGGCCTGGAGGGGTCTTTCCCGGGAAGGAGCCCCAGGGTCGGGCTGGTGGACGCGGTGGGCACAGCCACCCAGGCGCGCAGCCAGCGCGGGCAGCAGGCGGGAGTGCGACTCGGCCCGCGGTGATGGATGGAGCCCGGCGGGCCGCGGGGAAGGCGATTTATGGGGCCAGGGCGCATCGCTATCGATTTGGGCCAGCGAAGTGAGAGGAAATCAATATTTCAGATGAATTCTCGGCGAATATGAAGTCCCGCTCGGCAAAAGGGACATTTGTTATAATAAGGAGGGTAGGATCGGGCGCGGCGCGCCGCTGAGGTCTCTATTTAGCGGAGAGCGCACAGCCAGGCCGGGCTGTGCCGCGAAGTCTGGGGTCCCAGGGCCAAAGCTTCACCGGGTGGGGCACTGGCTGCCCCTTGGCGCGCAGAAAGGTTTTTCACCCGGGTTCGACCTGGAGCAGCGGCAGGTGGAGTCAGCACGACGCCCCCTCCTTTCCCCTAGGTCTCCTCTGAAAGCGGGTTTCACTTCACGCCCCGGCAGCCCGCTGCGGGCTGTGGGGGAGCAGCTTTAGGGGCTGCGAGGTCTCCACCCTTGGCGCCGCAGGCATGGGAGGCCAGAAACCAAGGGGAGCTGCCCAGCACCTCCTAACCGGCTGCTCTAGGGCAGACAGGAGCGCTCCTAGGCCAATTTCTAAGGCCAGAACAGGGGTCCAGTTCCTTAGCCTTCAGTCAAACCAGAGTACAAATACTGTGTGCAGCTCTCTCCCCTGGATGAGAAGGGTTCCCAAGGCCCAGCGCATGGGGCCCCCTTGCCTGATTCGAGACCAAGTTGATCCTGGCCTCTTCAGTTCGAATCTGGGGTTTCATTTTACCCAGCCCGATTTTCCATTGACCCTTCAGGCGATGGAAAGGGGAGTGAGTACCCTAGGACCTCGAATTCACCGTCCTGCGCGGGACTCTTTTCTTTCGACGCTCCCTAAAAACTAAGATTCTGTTATAGGCTCTGCGGCTGGCTTATTAATATTATTAATTGTTTCGCTACATATTTTCATTCTAGAAGCACTCATCAGAATAAACGGGAATTAAAGAAAGGCAAAAGGCACCATTTATTTTTAATTTACTTTTAATCAACAGCCCCAGATGACAAGATCTTGCTTTCCCATTAGCTCAGATGCAAATTGCCCTTGGGTCTGAAGAAGAAGCCATCTGCCCCTGGCCCTGCATAGTATTTTTCTGTGTGGGGGAGCCAAAGGTATTTCTCCCACCATTACCCCAAAGCAAATAAAGGAAGAGGTGAGGAAGGGAAAAGGGAACCTTCTCCATTAGTTTAATTTAATGCTAAACATAAAAAAGAAGAAAAAGAAAATTGCTCAAAACAGCTCTACAGAATCAAAGCTGTCCGGTTTTTTGTTTTTGTTTTTGTCTTTTTTTCCTTGAAGCCTCTCTCTCACAAAACCTGAATAAGACCCGCTGTCTTTCTGATAAGTTTACTTTACACAATAGCCTATATTTAGAGCTAAATTCACAAGCTGACCATGTTGCCTTTATAAACTCATTTTCTCCAGTTTTAGCGGCTTTCCAGTTTCCCCAGGTACTTCTATTTCTGATTTCTGTATTTGGAGATTTCCCCCTGTAAGCGTTCTCTTGAGCGAACTAAGGCACGAGAGTTGATTTGTTTTTTCGCTCAAGCGAGGCGAAGCGCACCCTTTTCTGTCGTCTGAGTCGCCCCAGAAAAGTTTCCTGCTTGGCCTCTGCCACCCAGCCCACTGAGGCTCGGCTCTGGCTCATCCTTGGCTAATCTTGCTTTGCAGCGATATCTTCTTTTCCACAGCTTTATTCGGAAGGACTGTTGCTGGAGAATTCTTCTGATGTGCACAGGTCGGTGATAGGCTGAGCGCTCCGTAAAATCCGCCGGGATTTTTGTTGCATCGGGAACAAAATACTCCGTAGCAAAGTCATTTTTAAAATATTCAAAGACGGATGGGAAAGAGCAACGACCACGCGAACATTCAAATGTAAATAATACAGTGTCAGTGAGGGAGAGTTTTGTAAAATCAAGAATCCCGTTAAAAGTTAAGCGAAATAACTTGTCTCAACCTTCCCCCGCTTACCCCAACTTGTGTCCTGAAGATAGGACAGTCAAGCGGTAAAATGAGAAGTAAGGTCAAGAGAAAGAAAGACTCTAAATTCCCTGGCCTGAAATCTAAAGCCCTTTCCTTGCCCTTGGTTTTCGAATGGAATAAATGCGTTTGGGAAGAATCTATTTTCTTCCCGGATTTCTTGCCTGGGTTAAAAAGAAGGTATTGGAGGAAGCAGGGTTGAAGTACATTAAGAGGTATTGGGGTTCCTCAATTCATCTTTGTTTCAAAATGGTCTATCCTCCCACCCTGCTCAAAGCAAGTTAATTAGGAGATAATTTAGCTACCTTGTGAATTACTTTTAAGATAAGCATCTTTTCAAGCTTTGTCACTTTAATTGCTCCACTGATTGATAAGGAGTAATTATTTCTAATTGACACTTTTTGATGTCTATTGGAAGCATTTATTTGGGACATTTTGGGGGATAGAAGGAAAGTTAATTAATTTTACCAGTCTACATCCAAAAAGACTTTACCTAATTTTGCTGAGGACAAAGGAAGTGAAGGAAATAGAATAAAGTCAGTCCTGTGGAATTTTAATTATAATGAAACATTTGGTTCAAAGGAGAACATCTAATATAATATGTCAAAACTTTCTATTTGTAGCTTCAAATCTCTAATTTTAATAAGGTGCACATTTGATGGTATACTTTTTCTTATATGTATATCCACAAACCTTTTCTATACCAACTTCATTTCAGAGTGGGTTTCTCTGCTTTGTAGTTAATTTTTCAAAAAGTAAAATCAACAGGACTCAGTGCGCTCAGAATAAATGAAATAATTTCTTGTAAGAGCTAATTGTAAGAAAGAATTACTAATAGTTATCCTCATTCTGTAATTATTGATGGAGTTTGGGTTTAAAGGTGAAACTTTACTTATGGTAACAAGCGGTCTCATTCCTAAACCTTGGAGTAAACAGTTTAATCATTTACATCCTCCAGAATATTTTACTGTGTGAGAGAAACTAAAGAATAAAGATGAAGAGACAATGAAAAGGAGATGATGGGACTGGGGAGGAAAGGGGGCAGTTCCTGGAGAGAAAAAAATAAAAGCACTTATTTCAGAAGGGAAGGTAGCCAGGTGTGCGGAACTTTTGCCACTTAATACAAGAAAATTGAATTACTGTTTTCAAAACACATTCTTTTGAACACAGAATCTCCATCTTAAACCATCCCTAAACACCACCCTAAACCCTACTTTTCTACACATTACAAGCCAGACTCTTTGGGAGCCAGCTGGTAGGAATATTTGAGTATCAGAGTTTTGATGTGAGAGTCCATGGAAAGGAGACAAGAAATCAACCAATATGCTCTGACAACTTACAGAAATTCAAGTGTTATTATTTTTATTTTATTATTAAAGCCCCTGTGAGCTTCATCTCTACTTGCATATACAGTTTTTTTTATAGAAAGACAGAAAACAGTCCCACGTTAACCCAAAATGGGCACAACTGCGGGCATGTACACACACACACACACACACGAGAGAGAAAGGAGAGAGAGAGAGAGAGAGAGAGAAATACAATCACATGAGATATGCGCCTGTCAGATTAATTTTAGCCCCAGCCTTTTTCAATCATTTATGTATAAAATTTTGTCTGCTTTTAATGATAGTTCTCCCAGATTACGTGGATCTGCAAGAATGAGGAAACATTTTAAATGAAAAAGAAATTTAAGAGGTACAAACAGCAGATAATATCACATACCAACCCCACTATTAGTGAAACTGAAAAAATATATAAATAATGCAAAAAAAATCAGCAAGGGAGAGTTTAGTAATGGAAAATTCCCCTGCAATTAAATGAAACAGTAATTTAGTGGAGATATGCCTGAATGAATTAGCATTTATTAATTGGTTCTCATAAAAACAATTTGTGTGTGTGTGTGTGTGTGTGTGAGTGTGTCTGTGTGTGTCTGTGTGTGTGTGTTGGGAAGGGGAATGTGGAAGTACATATTTTTCCATAGGAAAAGTTCCTCAAATGTTCATGTCACATTATGTCATTATCAAAATCTATTTTGTGAAAAACCCCACTTCTCTTACTGGCAAGTTTTACCTGCACATGGAAAGCTGGGTGCATGGGGAAGAAAACCCCTCTAGAAAAGAAAAAATGAGGCTGGTCCCCCTATTCCCTTGGTACATTTCCAAATGTGAAACTGGCAGGATTTGCTCTGCTTAGGAACATCCAAACCAGATCCCCAAAGACTCCCAGGTGTCCTAACTCCTCTGGGGCTCACCTGGCTAACTGAGGCAGAGAAGGTAACTTTGTGGTTCTGGTTCCCCCAGCCTGCTGGAGCATCCTCGCTGGCTCAGGCAGGAACTACAGTTTGTAATCTCAGCGAGGAGCTTGCTAGGGTTGACTGGTGCATGGATGTATTTACTTTCTCTCGCTACAGTTGGTCTGCTTTCAGTTCTAGGCATTTTAAAGCTGCTCTGTTTATCAATCCAAGAGGTGCAGAGTTCTTGGTTGAACTGAGAAGCTTTGAGCTCTGTGGTTCTGAGTACAGAAGGAGCCAGAAGATAAAAGAAACTGTTTTGTTTAAGGGAGGATAATGATGATTTTAAAAGAGGCAGGGCAAGGAATGACAGGATTATTTCTGCTTTTGTTTCAGTTGAGACTCGGGGAAAGGCTAAGGCATTTGTCCCAGTCAGACCTCCACTC
The DNA here is from genome assembly GCF_012274545.1 of Fukomys damarensis. Taxonomy (NCBI): domain Eukaryota; kingdom Metazoa; phylum Chordata; class Mammalia; order Rodentia; family Bathyergidae; genus Fukomys; species Fukomys damarensis. The sequence goes on along the minus strand of NW_022900921.1, from coordinate 51,254,506 downwards.
CCTTCAGAGGTACACAAATCTTTAAGGGTTCAAATAGCTTCTAAGAGAGGAGAATGTGTTCCATACTTGGTGTTTTTCAAAGGAACGATTCCTTTTAGGTTCAGACTGAAACACCTTAACCCAAGTTTGTCCAGGGAGGGAGCAGAAAGACATCCTGCCTAGGATATATATGCAATAATTGTTCTAGTACAGGTGCCAGAAGATGGTTCTCTTTTGGAGAAAGAACCAGGGATTACCTGGTTTGAAAACTCCACTTCCCAGCTCAGTCCCAGTTCACTCAGCCCACAGTCAGCATGCTGGGGTGGATTTGGTGAATCAGGGTGCCTTGGGCTGAAATTTCCAACCTTCTTTATTTATCTGCAGTAGTGACAATTTTCAGTAGATCTTTGAGGTTTGCAGGTTATTTTCTTACGTCCAGAGTTATACTTTGCCAAACACCCCTCCAGACCCCTCTCTTGGCCAAATGGGGACATGATGAACCTCATAAGCTACTAGCCAGAAAAAAAAACTTCATGGAATGGTTTTTAGTTAAAATCTATAATTCATGTCACTGAGGCTAGTCCTTCCCCCAAGAATGGGTCTGGATAGAAACCAGCATCTTTATATTGAGGAGTGTCTAAGATTAAGGGTACAGATGTTTAAAGATCTCCAGAGATATTTGGGTCCTTTTTCTGTTTATTCCTGAGGCTGCGCCCATAGCCACAAATATCACATAAGATAGCAAGGGCTTTGGGGGCTCAGTCAGTGTTACATCCTATTCTGCCCCGCCAAGGCTATTTTTAGGTCCAAAGAAAGAGAACTGGTCCATAGGAACTGGGCACCCTGTGGCACTTAGTCATCTTTCAGTAAGTGGAAGCTGTGATTCTCATCTCTGAGGACTGTTACAGGTGTGGCATTGTGCTGAGAGCACATATATTCATCATCTCATTTAACTGTCACAACTCTGCCAGGCAGGTGCTGCTGTGGACATTTTTTAGAGAAGTGAATTGATACTCAGAGAGGGTGATATGACTCTAATTCCCTTTCCACTGATCCATGCCCACCAGAAGTCCAGCTCATTAGAGCTCAGTGCAGCAGTAGGGAGGGACCCCATTTGCAACCTGGGTAGAAACACAGAAGCCTTGATAAGAAGGTATAAATGTGACATCCGGAGACTTCCATCTGTCAGCTTGCTTTCCTAATCATTGTTTCCATCTCTCCAGCAATTAATTAACATCTTCAGCATGATTCTCAGTCTTCCCATCTGTGAAATGGCAGTCACTGTCTCAATCCCCCTTCCTGGAACTGCTCTGAAGAAGGAGATGATCAGCCACTAGGAAGGGCTTCTTTTCCTAGGGAAGGGCTTTCTTTCATCACATTCCTAAGACTACCATGTCTCCACATGCACTAGAAAAACCCTTGAGCACCTCAACAAATCAAGTCTGCTGTGATCCTAGTTCCCTCCCTCAGCAACTCAAAAACCATACTCAGCCTATATACCTGGGTCCATTTTGGGAGCTGATGAGTGACAGAAATAGAAGGAGCTGCACTCACTACCCAGTCCTCTGGTGGCACAGCCCAGAGTGGTGGAGCTACTAGATGGCCTTTCCCTAAGGTTAGATTTGTTCCCTCTGCAGCTTCCTTGGGTCCCTCTCACTTAGGGGCTCAACAGTGAGGCCTCTATTCCTTTGGGGCCCCCTTAGCTTGAAAGATGTTTCATTATGTTTTTCACTTTCACATGTGGAGAGCAGCTTCCTAACTCTTGGGCTCATTACTTTCCTCAGATGAAAACTGGTCTTTGGTTGTGGGGGCACATTTCCTCTTTCCCTTCTTTTAACTTTTTTTTTCTTCCTCTTGTCTTTGGTCACAATGGGCACCAGTTATGTCTTTTTCACTTGTTTTCCTAATGGCCTTGGAGTGACCTGGGTAGTTAGTGCTAATTAGTCCACTGGGACTTATTTTCACTGTCGGGCCAGCCCAGCTATGAGGTCTGGGAGTGGGCAGCGGGAGGCATCTGATAGAAAATGGCTTAATCTGCTGTCGTTGTGTGGACTGTGTGTTTGCACACACCCAGGGCCTCTGTGTGTGTTGCTTTTTTTGATTCTTCAGCATCTCCAGGAGAACAGCAAAACTATTATTCTAGGGATAAACTCAGGGGCGCGAGGTGTCAAGAGGGTGAGGGACTTTTGAAACCACTGTGAAGCCAAGGCTCTGCCACAGGCTTGTCATCACTAGAGCCCCTGTGCTGCAGCAGCAGGAAGGGGCTAAGCACAGGAGACTTTGTTCTTGACCCAGAATTTGCTGTTTTCTCTTTGTATGACCTTAGGCAAGTAGATTGTCCCTCTGGCCTTGATTTCTTTATCTTTATAAAATACAGCTGCTGTATGGTTTCTAGGAAGTAATGTAAATAAAACTAGTGTCCTCACCTGCCACACTGTGACTGCTGAAGACAATTTTCCCTTCTACTATGCAGTAGTCACCAGGAAGGGGAGTCTCCCAGGCACATTTCCAAAAGTGCTGTTGTCTTAATATTTCCTATGAAACTTAAAGTGGGGAACTTAAAAGTCAGTGTTGAAACTTGGCTCCATCTACCATCTAGATGAGATTAATAGGTCCACAACATAGAAGTGCTAAGACTAGATTAGAAGGAAACATGGAAAGTGCTGGCCAAACCCCCTGGGACACAGTCAGCTGTTACATAGCCCCACCGAGAAAAGGATTTCTTATTTTATTTTACCAGAAAACCTCTGCTGGCTTTTGATAGAATGGGCTGCCCAATGGACTTTAAATTGGAATTCAGAACATTCTAGGGACTTAGTGAGATTGGTCTGAAGGTGAAAATGTGCTCACATGGGTGTACAATTATGCTGTGTATGCAACTCTGACAGGGCCCCAGGAATAACTGTCTTTTCTAACCTACTATTAATCACCATCACCACAAAACCATTGTTTTATTTTAAAAGGAATTAATTTTGTGCTTTCTTCTCTCTCCTCTTTCCCTCCTTCCCCAGCTACCTCTGACTTGTACTTTCCTACTTTGTGTTATAGTGATCCAGCTGTGGCATGCTAGCAATCCATGGTTGACAATTAAAAGTGAGTAGTTGAGCACCAGCCTCTGCCTTGAGCTTTGTTCTGCTTTTTTTGCTCTAACGCTGAGATTCATTGTTAAGCAGCGTCAAAATGGAAGTGGTGGCAACAATGGAGTGATCTCCTAATGCATATTGTGGCTCAATGGTTGTGAATCTGAGGTGGGAACTCAGAGGAAGAATGAGGCTGGCAGGTACAGGGAGGGCACCAGGGCAGGAAATGGTACCAGCTAGGAAGCAGTTGGAATCTGAGGATCAGTGGCTTAATTCGATTTAACAAGTCTTCCTAGAGTGCCACTCACCATATGCAGGGCACTATGCCAGCAATTGTGACATTTGTGGCCAGGGTAGTGGAGGTAAATAATTGTCCTTCTGTCATGAAATGAGGTGACAGGCACCTTCTGTGCAGGCAGCAGGGGCCTTGTGATTTTCTTTCAAGAGGTCAACCTGTTGAACCAGGAGGGGAATAATCATCAAAACATTTCAGAGATAGGACAAGGACAGAACACTGACAACTGGGTTGGCAGTAGCACCAGGGAGCACCAAAGGTCATTTATCTTGAACAGCCACCCAGCACAACCATGTCATCATTGCTAACAACTAAACCTCTTTTGGCCTCCTGGATTCAGGTTGATCCTTGGAACACTGCTCTGGCATGGGCTCACCAAAAGGCATCCTATACAGGCTCAGCCAACTCTGTGACAGTCCACACCAGAGCTCCATCTTGGGGCAGCTGGCCAGCTCTAGAAAAACTGTGGCAGAACTGTAGGTGCCAGTGCCCTAGAAGCACAGCCACTTGTGCCAAATGGAAATGCTTACTGGACACTTTCAATGCTTAATGCCTTGCCCCGCATAGGTTTGCAAACTTTGTAGGATCTTTCCTCTCTAGGCCTCCCACCTCCTTTGACAGTAACATCACTGTTGTCCTGAGGCTCTCCCTTTTTGGGGGCCTGGCTGGGCCTGAATAGCTGGAAAATTTCCATCACCTGGGGAAATCTGGGGCCAAGGAGCCCTTTGTGCCCCTTCCCATGCTGCTAACCAGCTGCACCTTCCTGGAAGTCACTCTCTGTACCATATAGCATAAACAACATAGTGTACAGCCTCCTATAGTTTACAGCCTTTTTTATTTTATGTTTTTCAATCTGCGTCACATAAATGGTGCCCATTTGGAGGCAAGAGAACCTATCTTTCTCCTCTGGTGGAGGATAAAAAGGAGTATAAATACTAGGATCAGACACACCTGGTTTGAATCCCTGTTCAACCCTGATACCTGTGTGATCTCAGGGACCTTGACTTTGCCCCATGGTCTGCCTCAGAGGGTTGCTAAGAAATGGGCTGAGCTTATGTCTATAAAAGATGTGCTCCTCCACATCCCAGGTATCCTCAGCCAACCCAGGTCCAACACTGCCTTTCCCAAAGCCTTCCAGGATTCCTTTTCCTCCTTCCCAAATCCCCAAGTCCTAATGCTGTATTTGCATTGCATGTTTTGCAGTGTACTTTAAATAGGAGTGTTTATCTATGTAGTACTCACCTTCTAGGCTTGAGCCAAGTGATTGCCTAGTAGGAGGTAAGCTGTATATGTCACAGGAGTTTCATAGGTTTTTGTTACACTTCATAATTTTTCGTTACACTTCATAGGTTATTGTTATGCCTGGACCTCAGAGTTGCTCAAGACTGGGTGAATCATAGTGAGGCCCTGTCATCCCATTGTATTGTTACAAAACTGAGGCCCATAAAGTTCTGTCTTGCCCCAGGACTCACAATTCTTGTAGCAGAGCAGGGGCCCCTCAAACCAGGGCCCACTCCATGACCCTGGGGCATCTGGCAGTGCGGTGAGGGTACAGTGAGGACCTGCAAACAGGACCCAGAGGGAGGGAAGAGAAGGAGCCTTCCTCACATGCTGACAAGGACTAGAAAGCCCAGTGAGAGCCACTAAGACACATAGACACATATATGCACATACATTCACACACATTCACATACCCATACACAACATACACATATATACACAATACATCCAAATGTACACAGACACACACTCACATACAACCATGCCTGATACTGGAGAGAGGTGCAAAGGTTCTCAAGGTACAAAATTTAAGGAGTAATTTAATTGGAATTCTATGGCTCACACAAGGGAAGGAGGGGCGCTGAGAGTGAGTGCCTCCTTAAATTTTGTAACCTGGATAACTGGCTGTCTTCTCTTTAGTCCTCCATGTATGATACACACACCTATTCACATACCACGTGTACTCACAGACATTCACATGCACTCAGACACACAATACTTCCTTGTAGACATAAATGTACTAGGAATAAGTCTTTATAGTGTACATGTATGTGTATTGAATAATGTCCTAAGCCTATGAGTGATAAGAGGAAAAAAAGGCAGTCAGAGAGGCCCCCTGCTCTCAGAGATCCCAAAAGACTCCACTCTGAAATTATAGGAGTATTCATGAGTCCTGGTTGAATTCACAATTGTTAGGAAGAAAATGGTGGAGAAATTTAGGGAAAGCGGAGTGCAAGTTACCCAGGCAATGTGGTCTGAACTGTGACGTTCTTTTTCTTGTAACCTACAGTTTGAGGTCTGAATGGAGGAAAACTGGTATCTGGCCATGTTCTCCCAGGCTCTGGCTGAAGTTATGGGACTCATTATTTTTGTTTCAAATGAGGCCCTAGAGCAGTCAATCATTTGCCAGTGTCATCCTGTATCATCCCTTGGTCTCTGGAGCTCCTGGTATCTCTTCTTCATAGGTCAGGACAGAGCTACCAAGTGGGCAATGGCAACAGCAGCAGGACTCACCCTTCCACTTCTGGCCTCTTGGTCCCTGAGCATGAAGCACAGAGGGCAAGTGGCTGAGGGCTCTCAGGTAGTTTCCTCTACTCAGCTCATGAGAATGTGCTCTGTCACATTCCCTCACTCAGAATTCCCATGCAAGTGTGTACCCTGGGACCCGGAGGCTTTTGCTCCACAGCCTACTGGGCAGCTATAGCCCAGCTCACAAATGTTTCTGATCACTAAAATCTAAAGAGGAAACGTGAAAGCCAACAACAGCCTCCTGGACACACAGCAACGCACTTGTCACAGCACCCATGGGGACATATTTAGGATTATTGCAAACGATGTGGTGTCATCATGGATACTTTTTAATGGTATAACTTTTATAAATTGGTGATCTTCAAACAGTGTTTTCTTGCAGGGTGAGCAGAGGTGCTTAATATTATAGTAAAAAAAACAGTAGCAGGGAAATGTACATTTTTGAGTAAAATATCAAGTTTAAGGTATAAATTTTCTATTAAAGAGCTGCTATGTCATCTTCTCCTTAGGCATCAGAATCTGATATAGCAGCATGTTATGAGTTTTGCTGTGTAAAGTTTGCTGTTTTATTATGTTTTTGCAGAACATTGTGATCTTCCAGATACCCTGTGTTCTTACAAGTGTCAGAATAGCTGGTGTTGGCTTGAGGCTGGATTCATCTCATTTCCATGTAGTGGACCTAGCTCCCCAATTATGTGAAGTGATGAGATTACAAGCCTCTGACCATCAGAAGGCATGCTCAGGACCCTTTCACTCACCTGTACTTTTCCTCACACCACCTCTTCTTTCCAGCCACATGGCTTAACACTGTGTGCTGGTCATTTAAGAAACCCAGCTGCTTTGTAGCAGAGTAAGGATACACACAGAAAAAGCTTACCTATTCATTTGTTGTACCTTATGTAGGTTGCTCCTTTGTCTTCTCAGCTACTTAATGCATACCTGGAGCCATGATGCTCCACCTTGAGATGTTCTCTCAAGATTTTTTTTTTCTTTTTTTGGTTCTAGGGATCGAACTCGGGACCTTGTCCTTGCAATGCAGGCAGCAGAACCACTGAGCTAAATCCCCAGCTATTCTCTGAAGATCTTGATAGCCTCAATGCTTCCATCCAATGTACTCATAGAGATCACAATTTCTTTTGACACTTTTTCAGGTGCATGGACTTCTTGATCCTTTTCTTAGAAGATTCTGATTCCCAGCTTACCACCCTCCTCTGAAGAGCCATTTTTCTCTCCTCAGGACTATTTATCTTGCTGAGTGGTGCTTAGTCTGCACCCTGTGTCCAGACAGCCTCTTATAAAGCATCTTTCCCCCTTTACTTTCTGACTCTGGCTCCCCAGACCTCCTGCCTTGCTTCTTCTAATGCCTGGAGGTGTCCCATGCAAATTTCTCACCCCAACCCTCAGCATGCCAAAAAAAACCCAGTTCTTATGACATGCCTTCACTCGATTATGCATTCCAGGCTATGCAAGTCTCAAGTCCTAACTCCAAACTGCTTCAATGAGCACATAGGGAAATGTCCACTGAGCCCTGCAGAGTGGTAGACACAGAATTAGCCTTCAATTTTATGGAATTCATGATTGCTTGCTTCTGCCTTTGTGCTGACATTCAAGAGAGAAAAAAAAAGCAAACTGTACTCTTAATCACTCTTTGAAATCTCCATTCTAGTCAAAGAGAGAAAGGGAAGACTTCAATCCAGCCAATAAAAAATGCTAAGCTAGTAGTAAAGGAAAGCATATAGGCTGTGTCCTGGGGGGAGTCCAAGGTGTGTGTATGGGGAGGGTGCCACAAATGGCTCAAGGAGGATCCAGCCCCAGCAGAGATGGGAATCCTAAAAGTGTCTGCTGTTTACATAAGTGCAGGAGTCAGCAATGGAAGGACAGACAGGATTAAGACCAATTGTGTGAAAATTTGGCAAAAGAAGCCAGGCTGTGACATCAGAAAGTCTGTTTTAAGTCATTTTACTAATTTGCACATGAAACTTCCATCATTCCCTGCCTTGACCTCATGCTTCTGTGGTTGCCACTTTTTATATCCTTTTTAGCTCTCTTGCCAGAACCACCTACCTCCTGACTATCTCTTGTGGGCTTTGTGGTGTTTTTATTAAGTGGAACAGCTGTGGCAATAATCTGCGATAGCTGTGTTAGTCACATTATCAAAATGTTCTAACTTCTCTCCTCTCCTGGCCCTGTTCCCCTGAAACTTAGCCTGGTAATTTTCCAAAATAATCGTAGACTCTTGCTTGCACTTCCTTTTAATACAATCATTAACAAGCCTTTTGGGATCCGCAGCTGGAGTATAATTGGTGAAGACTCTATCCCACCTTGCTGTTCTTATTTCCCACTATTTCTGTATGCAAACCCATGTTCCAGCCAACTAGTCATTGTTTTCAAAACATACCATGCACATTTCCACCTCTGGGCTTTTCCCCATTCAATACCAGCTGCTTGGAACACCATCCTGGCTCTCATACCCTCAACAAAGCTCTGCTCCATCTCCACCTCTTCCAACAAGACCCTTTCAGACACCCTCAACTTTTAGTTACTATACTATATTACTCCCCATCACACCTACTTTGTTCTTCTCTCCTGGTACTCAGTTCCTGTCACTAAAAAAGCTTGTCGCTTAGCTTCTTCCAATGGCTTCCTGCTTCAAGCTAGAAAAAAAGTAAGAAGTCTTCCAGACCTTTCCGTACCCCAGCACTTAGACAAAATCCTACATGCACTGAAGATCCCACAAATGTCTTTTGGTGACTTTCATCTCGTTCTCCAATACATGTTTATTTATTTTACTAGTTGAACTAATTTGTACATTTGGGTTTTGTATAAGTTTTTCCAGTGTGAAGTACACCTGATCCTTCCTGGTAATATTGCTGTAATTACTCTTCTATTTTCTTTGTAACAAATGACAATGAAGGGGCTGAGGAAGAGGGGATATAACCCTTCAGAGGACTAGATGCAGGCATGGAGGCTAGATTGCCCCATGGACACATACCTAGTCCTGGAGATATCTTTCTAGCACACAAACTCAAATACAGGGGAACCAGGTTGGACAAAAGTGGGAGATGCAAACATAAGTAGACACAGGCCATTCTGACCCAACAAGGGACCTGTCTGATGGTCATGAGGTGTTGACTTGGCAAAGCTGTTGATTAAATTTAGGGTGAGGATTACATGATTCTTTTAATTCTTGTAGGCTGATACTAAACTTCCAAATGATGTCTAGCACATAGTAGACATACTGTACTAATTGCTTAACAAATATTTTAAATGAAAGAATCTTTTCTCCTCACTTTGTCTGCCCCTCTTTGCTTCCCTTCCTTTCTTCCTCCATTCCTTCCTTTTCTTGGTTTTAGAGATGTATTTCTCATCTCTCCTCTAATCTTTTGATGCTTCAGAAGCTCCTGAATTCTGCTAGCAAATGGCTTCCTGGGGATCTGTACTCATAAGTTTCAGAGATTCTTCTGTGGTCAGTGCTATGGTTTGGATATGGTTTGTTTCAAGAGGTTCATGTGCTGGAGAGTTGGCTCCCAATGTAACAACACTGAGAGTTAGCAGAACCTGTGGGACATGGAACCTAGCAGGAGATAACTAGGTCACGGAAGCTCCACCACGCCTGTCTCATGGGAGTGGGTTGGCTCTTGCCAGATTGGATTAGTTACCATGAGAGTGGGTGGTTATAAAATGAGGCCACCCCATGTGTTTGGATTTTTCTGCTTGCATTCTGGCCATAGGCTACCATGTATGGCAGCATGAGGCCATCAGCAGATGTGAATGTTTGAGCATGGACTTTTCCTCTTCCAAAGCCATGAGACAAAATAAATCTCTTTTCTTTATTAAATACCCACTTTCAAGTGCTTTTTTTATAGAGCAACACAAAATGAACTAAGATGATCAGCGTTTTATCTAGAGTTGCCCATCAGATGAAGCTTCTTATGTTGGTCCACTGAGGACACAGCATTTGTCCTTCCAGTACCTTCCCACCTGGTTGTGGGCAGGAGCTGACAGGACTGGGATGTAGTCTCAGGTCTGCTCCTAACTGGTTGTTGACAATCCATGTAACCTTGCAAGATGGCACCTTAATCTATAAATGGGGTTCACAATGCTAGCCCCATCTCCTTTGTAGGGTTGTTGTGAAAACACATCCCTGATACAACCAAATCCCAATAGATGTTTGCTGACTGGAATTAAATTTATGCATCACTGACCAGACCCCCAGCTGCTTTGGGTCTTAGTGACATGAGCTACAGAAATCAGGACCTGGAACTCACAAGGAGAAGAGGAAAAACCAACATTTGTCTTCCAAAACCTTTGCAGTTGCCCTCCCAAATCAAGAACCCCCAAATGAGAGCCTCGCATCTGGGCTCAACACTTAAAAAGATAAAAATGACAAGCAAACCAGCTGATAAGAAAATCCATAATCTTTCAGAGTATACCTTGGTTCCGAATAAATCCTGCCCAGTCCCTGTTGTCTTTTCCTCCATTCTGCCAAGATGGCACTAAGATCCCAAAGGGTCTGGGAAACAGTACAGTGAAGAGGAAGGGACCTAGGTCAGAAAATGTAACTATTGTTCTGGCCAGACAGCAAGTCTGTGACATTAGATAGGTCATCTCCCCTTCCCACCTAGGACACTCTTAGAAGTGTGCTTCATAGATAGTCCTGGATAGTCTTTTTGACTGCAGCCCTCTATGCCACCATGCAGATCATGCAACAGCTCGCAGGGCCCACCAGGTGCTTTCTTTCATCTTCCAGTAGCTTCAGTGCCACCCCAGTAGTCTTCTCATGGGGAATCTGCTCAAAGGCCCCACAGAGCTTTCTCTGTTCTGCTTTCTGGAGGTTTCTGCCCCATTCCTGAGCAGTCCCAAAGTTGCCAGTATTACAACTGGCAGGATCTTCTGTTCCATGGAAAATGGGGTAGAGATCTGCACCATTAAAGGTCACAGAGTCTGAGGAAGCCCATCTTATTCTCTGTACCCCATCTTTTCTCCCTCCAAAATCACAACCTGTGGACCTACAAGTGAAATTTCTCCCCCTCAGTCCCCTCCAGTTTTCTTCTGCAGTGTTGAGTGTGGCTTTAGAATAATCACCTTCACTGTGGTGCAAGATTCTAGGGAAGCAGCTGTTGACAGGTGTGGAAATTACAGATGTGCAGTTTTGTCAGATTTTGCTTGGTATGTTGCACTCAACAAACGCAGTTCTTCATTTATTCCTACCAGTTTTGCTGCTACCAGTCCCCTTTCTTGCCCTGCCTCAAGGCATTCGAATCATACATACTCAGAGACAGGGACAGGTGAAAACACACACTTATACACAACACACACACACAACACATACACACACAATCTTTCTAACTGTGCCTCTGATTCAGGCTTCAGCCCACTCTTTACTCCTTCCTAAGCTAGTCAATCATGTTATATCTTAGCATCTCAGAAGCATAGAATGCTGGGAGTTAGAGGCCACTAAGTTCAATTTTCTCAGTGAGGAAAGAGTCTTCTCTCTGCTTCATGTGGCATCTTTATATTTAAGACTCCTTCACACCTCTGTCCTCTCAGTCACATTGCCCCAATATAGTTGTTTGCTTTCAAACCCCCTCAACTCCCTCTCACTCTCCCTCACCCTTCCTCTCTCTTTCTCCCTTTCCCAACTCTACTCTCCATATTTCACTCTCCTCCCTCCCTCCCTCCCTCTCTCTCTCTCTCTCTCTCCCCCCCTCTCATGTTTCCATGTCCCACCAGGGGCTCTTTTAGTCACCTCTCTAATTTTCTCCTTACCTATCTCTTTTCAAATCAGTGCCCACTAAACCCATGTTTATAACACTAACTCTGAACTACAGAATCCAGCAGCACATGATAACATATGTCTTGGGGACCAGGGTTATTTACCATATAACCCCCATCCCCACCACACCCACACCCACCCACATGTATAAGCCTTATGGGTATTCCATAGGGCTGCTTATGGAAAGGAAATAGCGCAGATGAAGGGACTGAAAAAATTTTAAGTTCTATATCCCATCAACTTGTAATTAACTTGTAAGTCTATCAAAGGCAGGACTGTCTTCTACTTGCCCCTTCTGGAATGTTATTAGACAGGGTGTGGGCCTCACTGAATTGAAATCTAATGAACTGAAAAGTGCTTTAATATCAACTCATTTGTTAAAATACAGCATTCATAGCCACAGGCCTCTGACCCCAAGGGGAGCAAAGGAGCAGCAAGCAGTTTGTGCACCAGCACAGAGTATCAAAGTATGTGCTCAGCAGCTAGCCCTCGTTCCCAAATGCAAAGCCCTGGCTGTGGCTGTGTAGTCCAGAAGATCCTCCCTGCCAGCCCAGATGTCTGATACCAGGAGTCCATGGCCTCCAGGAAGCATAGTGGAAGGAGCCAGAAAGTGACCTCTGGTAACCCTCCAGGAGCCTCCACAGGAAATTTGTGCTCATTTAATTCATTAATTTTTCAATGCATATTTATTGACATCTACTGAGTAGATATAAACTCTGGGTAATCTCAGGAGGAGTTTTAGAAGTGCAGATTCCAAGACATCCTGCCAAAAGGATGGTTGGCTGACTGAGATGGAAAGTTCCAGAACTCAGAACTCCTCTGGTGACTTATACATGGTGTGCAATTGGGCCGGAAGCAGTGATCTGTTCCCTGAAAGGTGAGCCTAGGCACACCTGCCCTCCAGCTGCTCAGCATCCAAGCAAGGCCTGAATAATGAGACTATAGGGCTATGGACAGGATGTTAGCAGGGAGAGAACGTCCCTAGATATTTCTCCCAGCATGCCTCTTTGCTCAGATGCCCCGAGGCCCAATATAGGGGTAGATTAGCCACACTGAAAGCCACATCCACAGAGGGGCCTGCCCTCCTCAGGAAGGGGAGCAAGTGGACCTCCTGCTTGGGAAACAGTGTGAGTCTCAGCCATGGAGAGAAACTAGCCCATCTGCTCTGGTCTATTAGATAGAATTCACAGCCTTTAAGGAAGTTGACAAAGGCCTCTAGAAATCTTGTAGAGACCAATGAGTGCAGGTGAACTTGATGACACTGAGGCTCAGAGTGGCCTGCATGTCTCACATGCTTCCAGCTCTCTAGCCCTGGTGGGCCCAAGGCCTCCTGACTTTTGGAAAAGTCAGGGCCTCAGGATGAGCAGGGAGCCTAGAGGAATGCTGACATTTGCAGCAGCTTCATCCCTGGAAATCTACACAGGAGAGGACCCTTCCAGGGAAGGAGGTGACAGGGTTAATCTAGGGGCTGGGGGAGGTGGGGAGAAAGGCCTGGAAACCACACAGTGAAGTCAACCAGATTAATAGAGGAAGAGAGAGGGGGGTAGACCATTAGGAAGACAAAGAGAAAATCATGCTGGAGCAATAGAAAGGGAAATCTAATATCAACTAGGGAAAAATAAATGGAGATTAGGGCAAACAAATTAGCTTTAATGGGTTCAATGCTAATACAAGAATAACAGCCGAGCTGTGAATGCCTTTGAGGGGAAGATGGGATAAGGAACCTGAGCAGCCATGCAGGCAATAATGATTATGCAGGGAAGGGGGATGGCCAAAGGAGCCAGAGAGGGGGACAGAGGGAAGACTCGGGGTGAATGGGCAGGGAAGAGGGGACACAGGAGGGGTCTGCCATCTTTGACAGAAAGGGACAGGAGCCACAAAAGAGCTGAGAGCTGGTTACAGTAGGGAGGGGGCAGTCAGCATGGGGTGGAAATAAAAGAAAGCTAAGTAAATGGAAGACTGAGGACAGAGGAATAAAAACCCAAAGCAGAGGAGATTGGGAAGGAAAGAGATGGAGTTGGATGTAAACAAAGAGAATGGAGGAGAATGAATCTGCTTGGAAGAGAAGGGGGGAAAATAAAATAATTAGGATTATTCTCTGACTGAGGAAAATCAGAAGAGGAAAAATTAGGCCCCAATGAGAAGAAAACCTGGAGAGCATTCTGGAAAGTAGCCATGCTTGGTAGGTGGTGTGAGGGCATGCTTGCTCTCTGCAAAGCATCTGGCTCTACTTGGGTTAATAGGCTGCTGCCTAGTGTGGGAGCAGGATGGAGAGGGGCAGAAGCTACATGGTACAGAGCCTTCACTTTGGTGTCTGAGAGTCCTCAGCATGAGGCTTAGTTCAGCTCCTTTGTAGTGAGGCAGCCTTGGACAAATTACATACACACCATCACTGCACCTCTCTTATTACCTGCAGAATGGGGTGATATTCTTCCAGCCTCAGTGGGCTGTCATGAGAATTAAGTGGAAAGATGGATTTACCGTGCTCAGCTTGGCACATCACACAATGCTGCCTGTGGTGATTATTCCAAAATACTGACTGAGGAGTGGGGCTGAAGACAGAAGAGAAGCCTTCCTCCCTACCTCCATCCACTCCTGAAATACCAGCCAAGTTTGATCTTGCCCAGCTATAGTCTAATATAGTCTAATATAGTCTAATTCTTTGTCTCACTTCCTCTGCCTTTACCCAGCCCTCTTTCCTGGTTGGGGATTAAAGAACAATGCCAAGTCTGCACATTGCACCCATACCCTGGGCTGGTCCAAAACAAGAACATCCAAAATTCTGATCCTTCTTAGATACCCTCTTAGATTTTCCAGAACTTCAGACTATGGGAAATTAGAATTGATTCTCCTGGTTCTTTAAAGAGCATGGAAGGTCTGGCAGAGGAACAGAGCCCAGCAGACTAGGAGAAGCATCAACAAGAACACCACAAGTCAATAAATAACCACCTAGTCATGCGCTCCAGGAGGGGAAGAGTGAAACTGGCATTATTTCCTGCCCCTCAAGGCATTCATAATCATGCCTTCTCTCATCACTAAGGATTTTTAAAGAGTAAGGATTGAAAACAATCCAGGCAAGAAGAGGGGCAGATGGGGTGGGGGAGCTTTGTCTTTGCTAAGACATGAAAAATTAACTTGAAAGTAGTACAGAAAGAATCTAGCATAAAAATCCTAACCTTGGGCTGGTGATTTAGCTCAGTGGTGCTGCTACCCGCCTTGCAAGCAAAAGGATCGGAGTTTGATCCTTGGTTCCAACACACACACATACACACACACACACACACACACACACACACATCCTCCAAGAGGACAGTGACCCATCCATCTTGATCTCCTTCTATTCCCAGTGCCTGGGGCAGTGCCCATTATGGAAGGAGTGGTGGTCAAGGTGAACAGCATGCCTAGGAGGAGAGGCAGAGAGAAGTGAAGTTCATTTCAAGGTCATAAATTAGAGGTGAAGCAGAGATTTCCTAATCTCTGCCTAAACATTTTCAGAGAATGAAAATAAATGAACATATGAACCTCATCCACGCATCAGTGCAGGAGGGCAGATTTGAAAGCTGCTTATCAGTTTAAGCTGTTGTGAGAGACTAACCAAGGGGCCACTGGGCTGGCAGTAGAAGGATGGAGAATGGTAGGAGTTCTTTCTTTTTCCAAGTGGTTCTTGTGCTTGGATGCCTCAGAGTAACTGTTGATCTAGATTCTTGGTCTTCCACATCAGGCTCATGTGCCTGGGAGGACCAAGCCTGCAGCTCATGGACCCTTCCTTCAAGACTCTAGGTTTTGATCCCTCCAGGTTTTCTCTTGCTTCCTCCAGCACTAGGAGCACTACCTGAATCCTGCAGCTATTACAGGTTATGTATTCTTTATTTAAAATGTTTGGGACCAGAAGTTCTTCTAATGTCAGACTTTATTGGATTTTGGAATAGCTGAATATACATAATGAGATATCTTGTGGATGGGAGGTAAGTCTAAACATGACGTTTATTTGTGTTTCATATATACCATATACACATAAACTGCAGGTAATACTACTATGGATCAATATTTTAAGTGTCCCTCCCATCATACAGGTCAGGTATGAAACTTTTCATTTGTGGTGTGTTGTTGGAGCTCAAAAAGTTTTAGATTCTGGAACATTGTGCAATTTGGAATTTTTTTCTCCCATACCAGCAGTTTAACTCAGAATCTTATGCTTGCCAAGCACATATGGAACCACTAAGCTATATCCCTCGACCACATTCTGGATTTTTGATTGGGCCACTAAAGTTGCATCTCAGAGTTACATCTTTTCCTCCTTTATGTTCTATCTCCCACCCAAGAATTCCTTGTATTAAAACCCTTGTGTGGAAATTCCTAGGAATATGTTTCTCTTTTCTGACTGTGCCCTATCTGATACACATCTCTTATCAGAAGTCTGAGGAAAGAAAATTGCAGGAGTGATAATGTCTTTGTCCTCAGCTCCTTGGTAATGAGAACCAGGAACCAGTTTCTTTTGTACTGACTGAATCATGGCAGATTTAAAGGGCAACACTCCCCTTAGTATGAGTCAGAAACTTCTCTAATGTGATGTCTGAGTTCTCAGGAAGGGTAGCTTTCCACACCAACCCACTGCCCTTCCTATCTCCCTGGATATATGTTGAAATATTCCCCACAGAGCTATGAGCCCCATGAGGGCAGAGTCTGTGTAGATCACCAGCATCATGCTCCATAGAGCCTAAACAGCCAGAGCTAGAAGGAAAAGGCTTCTTGGCTTAGGATTGAAGGTCCATGTTAATGACAGTTTCCCAGTGATGTAAAGTGGTCACAAAAGTACTTATCACACGGAATGCTCCTGGAGAACATGTTGTCACAATCAACCATAATGGCCCTCATCAAAGTGTGAGCCCCACAGGTGTTCACACAATTGATGTTGACATCAAAGGCTTCTGCATTCATTCCATGGCTCCTTCAATAGCAAGGCAAACCTCTCTTTTCCTGGGCTGCAATATCTGGAGCTCCTTTTTTAAGAACTCGTGTCTAACATGTATGTGTCTGGGGAAAACAGAATCCTGTTTTAGGAAAAAAATGTGTGGGCCTTCATCCAATTTGTTATAGATCTGCCTTCTTCCCCTCTCATCTGCCCACTTTTCTTCCTTTCCCCCCCTCCTTCATTCCTTCCTTCCTTCTTTCTTCCCTTCCATTAACAAATTTGATCAGCATTTATTGGGTATATCCCGTGTACCAAGCATTACACTAGATATTATGGTTTCAGAGATAAAGAAGCCATGTCATCCCACAAGGGGAAAACATCTATATAGCAGGACATAGCCAGTGTATAAGCATGAACAAGGACCCAGGGCAGAAGTCAGAATCTCTGAAACAACAGCAAGCAATTTTTTGTTGCTAGAATATCAAGTTCCTGGCTTAGACAGGTAAGAAATGAGGTAGAGAGCAAAACCAGAGTTAGATCACAGTGGGCATTGACTGCCAGATTTAGTAGCTTGGATTTTACCATGAAGAAAATGGTGCCATGCATCAGAAGGGTGTTTAAACACAAGACAGACATGGCCAGACTTAGATTTGGATATGTCGTTCCCTGGCTGCGTGGTGAAAGGATGCTTTTGCAAGGTTGGATGGAGACTGACAAGTGCAGGTGACTAGATAACTTCTACTCAC
Source organism: Fukomys damarensis (assembly GCF_012274545.1). Lineage (NCBI taxonomy): Eukaryota > Metazoa > Chordata > Mammalia > Rodentia > Bathyergidae > Fukomys > Fukomys damarensis. Next base: position 51,237,189 of record NW_022900921.1, on the reverse strand, counting down.
CTTCCACTCAGATTATGTTACTTAGAAAGAAATGCCTTGATTGCCTTCAACTAACTGCATCTCACATCCTTACCTCATTATTCTTTTACACCACACCTGATTCTATCCTTCTTAGCCCTTATCCCAAGTAGCAATTATACATTCATTTGTCCTTTACCTATTAAATATACCTATCCTAAGCTACCTACCAGTGGACTAGAAACTCCAAGAAGGTAAGAACAAATTCCATGTAATCAATTCTACCCAAGTGTTTGGTACATGGTAGATATGTAACATATATGTGAGTGGATGAATGAATTCATGGAATGCTGAGGAGAGACAGGATGTAGGCACTGGTGTAAATATTCAGGAGGCAAAAAAATAATGGTCTGATGAGTATTCCACATGGGAGTAATAACATAAGGCTATTGGTTAGTTCATATGGCATGTATTTACTGAGCACCTCATACAGCTTAATATTAAATAAAGTAGAAGCATCCCTGTCTTCATGGATCCTTCAGTATAGTGGGAGAAGACAGTCATTATCCATACGTACATTTATTTTAAAACTTTGTACCTACAAAAGCTATTAAATTCATCTGTGATGCCTCCCCACCCCCCTTTCCCTTGAAAATTTAACTTTATTTCTCTCCTTTTCAACCAAATTTCTCCAATAACAGGCATATTTGATGAATGCTATGCAAGAAAGGTAAAAGATATTATGAAGCAGCCAAACAGAGCCCTTAACTCACTTTGTAGGATAAAGCAAAGGCACCTGCTGAAACAACTCAGCGCTGAACTCCTTAGAATAAGCAGAGGAGATAAGAGGCCTTTATGGTGGAGGGAAGAGCATGTGCAAAGGCCTCGAGGTGGGGGACCCACTGATAGTTCCAAAGACAGGCAAAAGGCCAATGACAGTGAGTGTGGTGGAAAGAAGCCTGCAGAGGGCAGACTTTGTGCTTTCAGGGCACTAGTGTTGCCACTGACCAAGAAAACACTGGAGGAAGAGCCTCTTTATCACCTAAGAGGAGATTTCTTTCTTTCTTGTTTTAGGTTATTGGTACATTCTAGGTATTCAATACAGTTACGTTCATCACTGGGATCTTGCACCTTTACATGACAGATCTTGGTTCTTATTTTTTTTCCATGCCCCAGCCTTCCCTTCACCCCCTCCACCCATCCCTGTATACAAAGATATTGTTTTCATGTTTTTCCTACTCTCATATTTTTTCTTTTGTCTTCTTACCTTTCCCCTACCCCTCCCACTTCCCCTACTCTTTTAGACCTTTCTTCCTATTACATAATATCAACTATACATTTTGATTCTTATTTACATTTTTAGTGTTTCACATCAGAGAAACTATTCAGTACTTACATGTGTGTCTTATTAATTTCACTGAAGAGTATGACCTCAATGTACATCCATTTAGCTATAAATATCTCTAGTTTCTCATTCTTCTATGGCTGAGTAGTACTCTATTTTATTTTAAAAAATCTTTATCCAGTCCCCAGTTGATGGGCAATTGGGCTGTTTCCAAGTTTTAGCTATTACAAACTTCTTCATTGGTGGTGAGCGTGCAGACTGGTGCCACCACTGTGGAAATCAATATGGCTATACCTCGAACAACTAGGATTAGAAGTCCCGTTTGACCCAGCTATTCCTCTGCTGGGTATCTTCACAAAAGAATTAAAAGAATCATACCACTGCAGCATATTCTCACCCATGTTTATAGGAGATTTCTAGTAGGTTGACGAATATAAAAGTGGAGGGAAGACTAAATTAAAAACACTTGGAGTGCCCACAATGCCATCAAATGTTCAGTAAGTAGAACATTAAGAGTAGGCTCACTGGGGACAGCCTCACGCAGTGAGAGCAACACTGGCATTTTAGAGAAACCTGGGAACAAAACAGATATAATGTAACAAATGACAGAAATGAACTCCATTAAATGTATAAGGAACAGGAGTTGGCATTTCCATGGAAACCTCTTCTAGAGGGAGAACACAGCACCCTCCACTCTTACCACCCACCCATCACCAAGTGTTCAAGCACATGCTAAGCATGAGACATAAGAGTAAGCTGATTTTGAATAGGAAAAGAAGAAATAGATGCAATGGGAACAGCAAGTGTGACTACTTCTTAAGACATTTGATTGAAAACAATAAGAAGAAAGGGTTTTGTAGTCAAGGAAAGAACTTCTTCCAGGTAAGGCTGGGGAAGCAGCATAGACTAGTTTACTCATAGAACGTTGTAGAAAATGAGAAGTAAATAACATAAAAGACAATTTATGAAGCAGGTTTCCAGAATGGGTAGGAGGATGCGAAACCAATGAGAAGTAAATAAGAAACATAAACAGCAGTTTCACCTAGCTACTGTCTCTCTTCTCTGATCCACCTTAGGAGGACAAATGGGAGGCAGAGGCACTAGGGGGGAGGCAGCATGTTGGGGACAAAGCAGGTGCACGATGCTGCTTCCCAGCATGCCAGCCCCTTTTGTCCTAGTTCAAGTGTCTCATGATCCAGGTAGCTCACTGGAGTGGTGGAGTGATCTGGTATGTGAAGTTAGAACTCCAGGATTCCATGGTGACGACACATTTTCTTCAGGTGCAGTTGGAAATAGGGGCCCTGGCCTTTAATTCAGGAAGGCTCCAAGTCAAGGGTAGCATCTGGGAGGTTAAAGAGGAGAAACAGACCTGCAAGACAGCATGCTAGGGATGGTAACAACAACATCCAGGTAAGGGCATCCAAGACTGATGAGCATTGGCAAAGCAATAGGCATAGCTAGATTTGAAGCTTCCCCACCCTACAAGCAGCCCCTGCACCTCTCACTACACCTCTGCCAGGGCTCAAGCTCACACCCACCAGACCCTCTTTGAAACTAAAACAAAAATCTCCAGATAGTTAAATGAAAAATGTTGCAGACCAACACATTGAACCATTGCCACATTGGAGCTGAGCAGAGCTGCAAGGGTTGAAGCAGATGAAGAAGGAGGAAAGTACTAGAGTGTGAGATTTGGGGATACCACAGTGGGGAGTCCTAGGAATCGCTGTAACAACTACCACATGTAAAGCATTCTTTCATGGCATGTAGACCCTGAAGCACTGAGCAAACCCCTGGTGGACAAAGACAGAGCCCCTGCCCTTGAGGAATTCATAAAAGAATCTAAACTCATAATGCCGCTGTTCAAGTGCAATCAGTGCTACACAGGAACTTGTGCAAAAGGATGGTGGGGACATGAGAAAAGTAACCTCCTATCTTAAAAGTTTGATGATAGTGCATGTAATGAGAGTTTTAGCTTATGGGCCTCCTTTTTCTTTACCATGCCCAGTCCTCAGAGCCTTCTAAGGATGAAAAACTTACCAAAGGAAGACCTTGACCCTACCCAAATGTCATTTTTCCAAAGATTACATGTCTGCACACCAAGGTTTACCTAGAGTTTTGCAGAGCTTCAAATCTCTTTCTTCAGGAGGAGAGGGAACTAGGGATTGAGCCCAGATTCTTTGCACTGAGCTACATCATCAGCTTCAGCCCCATTTTAATTTTTATTTTATTTTGAGACAAGGTCTTGCTAAATCACTAAGTTGCACAGACTGGGCTCAGACTTACAATCCCCCTTCCTTAGCATCCTAGAGTGCTAAGATTACAGGATTTCACCACCTTTACTCTAGGACAACTCATCTCTGACCTGAAATCTCACATTTCCCAGACTGAGTACTCTGCACTCAGGAACCTGCTTTTATCCAGCCAAGTGGTCTTGTCCTCCTACACACCCACCCCTCCCCAACCACAATGCTCCAGACCCGCAGAGAGCCTTTGCTTATGAAGCATCAAACATCTTCCTGGTTCACACCTTCCCCCCAACCTGCCTCTCACCCAGCCAGGGGATTCCTACTCACTGCTGGTTTCCGGCCTCAAGGCCTGCCAGTCTGCAGAGCAGCACAGAAAGGGGCTCATCACAGTGGTTGCCAGGCCCTCCCCAGGGCAGGAAGGAAGCCCGCACCCACCACTGAGCATTTGGTGGTGACTCACTGAGGAGAGTGCACTCCCCCACACCGGACATGGGGAAGACAAAAGTCCTTCCATTACAGGGACTCACTTCAAAGACTCAAACCATGGGCAACCAATGGCCCTTTCCAAATTCCCCTTCCTGCCTGACCTACAACCACAGTAAAGGTCTTTCGGCTTCTTCAAAGAATCAAATAACTTAAGCATGGAGTTTTCCCTCTGCTTCCTTTGGAAACATTTTTCAAAACATGGAGTTTTCCCTTGGCTTCCTATGGAAACATTTGGTTTCTTCCTGGTCATTTCTCCCTGCATTTTCCCTCTGACCACCTATGGACCTACCAGCACCTAGACTGACTTCCTTCAAGGAACTTTGTGTGGTAATTCCCAGTTTATCTAATTGCATCCTTAAAAGGGTTTAAGTGCCTTGAAGGCCAGCCTTCTTGTTCCCAGCCCTTTGTACTTGAGTCATCATAGGTGCTTGGTTAATATATGTGTTGAGCTGAAAAGCAATGAAAACAAAACTATAGAAATAATATTCTTACAAGACAGTTGAGGGAGGAAGGGAATATGAGGAGTTATTCTCTTACATTTTATCTGGAACATCTGAGAAATAAAATTCTCAGTTCCATCCAAGAACTACTGATTCAGAAACTCAGGGCATTGAGTTCAGTGGTTTCAAACAAATCTCCCAAGTAATTTTAATACATGCTCAGTTTTGAGAGCAACCACTGTAGTCCTACAGCCAAGGTCAGGTCATAGCATGTAACTACATGAATATTAAAAATCAGAAAAACTTTACATTCATATAAAAAATTTTCAGCTAACTATACCTATGTCTTCTTACAGCAGGTGTTATAGGTCAACAGCAAGTGTAACCAGAAGTTCATTAAGCTCCATTAAATAGTTACAAATCCTATGGTTGAAAACATAAACAAAACCATTTTCTCAAATGATAGGACTAGATCAAAACCCCTTGGTTAAACACCCAGCACCAGTCCACCATCTGGGATACTCTGGAAGCCCCCTCAGACATCACCCGATGCTGGGGGAAAAGCATTCAGAGGGATGAGTTGCCTAGGAGGTGAAGCTGCTCCCAAGCTCACCCAGTGGCCTCCACCAGAACAATGGATCATTGTGTCCCTCATGCTGGGTGTTTGACCAAGGGGTTTTTCTTCCTGCCTTATTGCCCAGGGCAGAGGCTTATAGCCCTTTTTTTTTGTTTTTAAGGTAAATTGACTGTTCTGCAGAAGATAGTTTGGGCCCCTGAGGAGACATTTTGAGGCAGATCTGAATGTGCTAAGTCAGTGGGTGATAATGGGTACTGTGTGCCCAGCAAAAGCACTTCCCACCTTCGGCCATAAATAGTCTTAACTGGCTCACACAGAAAACCTGTGTGGCTCTTCCTTCCCCCTTGCTGCTCCCTCTGACTTCCACCTCCCACCCACCCAAGGTTCTGATCACCTCCTGGGTAGATTTCCCCCAAATTATAGTCCTGGTGTGAAAAGTTATCTTTCATACCTAATCCACAGCACCTTCAGCACAAGTATGCAGGGCCAACCCCATGCTTCTAAGATCACCTGGGTCACAAAACAAGGGCTTTACCTAGGAAGCTGAACTAAGCTAAGTCTTTAACTGTGATTGGATCCCAGCTCCTCCACATATAATGAGTCATTTAAATCATATAAATCAAGTCAGCAAAGTCTCCACATCCAGTCTCTTCACTGGAAAATAAAGACCTTGCTCCTGAAACTAGCCTGACATAACCCTAGTGATTTCATAGAGATGAATATGTTAGTTAACATAACAGATACCTTCTCTATTACCTTGAAGTCTGCACACATGCTATTCCCATTGCCTGGACAAGTTTTCTGTCTTCTGTCTCTCACTTGGCTAGCACCTCTTCACCATCAGTCTCAATTTAGACACTTCAAGTAACCCTTCTGTATATCCCTGACCAGGTGCAGATCCCCTGCCCAGATTCCCATAACCCTCTACGTGCTCCAGAATAGGTCTTCAGAGATGTGCATTGACTGTTTTCTGGTTGAGGCTCCTACTATCCTCAACCCTGTGAGACCAGAGGAGGTCTCGCCTCAGCATCTGTCAAATCTGCTCCATTGCCTATCACAAAGTAGGCACTCAATAGGTAATGGTTTTACCAGATGAATGGAAGATGAACTAGGGCCAGAGGGCAGAGGTCAAGTCATAAACACAGCTGTGACTTGGCTTATGTCATGGCTTGTCTGTATACCGTACAAACTTGCCTACAACATAAGGTGGCAGTCCTGCAACCCACTGGGATGCATCCTGGTGAGGTCTCTGCTCATTGTTTTCAGTGCTCTGATTGTTAGATAATGAAGCATCCTTGAGGATCACTAGGGTGTGACACCCCAAAACAGTCCTGGTCGACTCTTTCAATTCAGCCATAAGAGCTGTTTCTATTCTTCTGTGTTTGTGATGATGTTTTAAGATCTGGTTCCATGGTTTAAGAGGAGAAAGAGAAATGGGGAAACCCTGATTTCTTTCTGAGTCTTCATTTTCAGAAAAGCAAAGAAAACCCAAGACAAAGAAGGGATTTCTACCCCAAGGTCACCTGGCTCAGTATCAGTGTAGAAAGACCCTGAATCATTCCTTTCTCACATGCTTTTTCAGAAGAAGGAAAAAGATGGGGGATTGATATTTGGAATAAAGGGTTGAGGGTATGAAGGAGATAGGGCAGACCCAGTACCCCCTGTTTATGATGTTCGCTCTGCAGCCATCACATGGTTGAGGGAAATATAAGTCCTCCATACCATCCATGCCACATTCCCAAGGAAGGAGAAGCACCTGACCAAAAGTTCACAGTCACACACACACACACACACACACACACACACACACACACACACACACAGCACCCATACTCATGGTTATTTCTCACCCAACCTCCCTGCCTGACCCTGACAGCTGTCCCTGGGAATATTGTCATTTTAGGCCATGGAGGGCTGAACCAGCTAGGAGGGGCCTTTGTGAATGGCAGACCCCTACCAGAAGTGGTCCGCCAACGCATCGTAGACCTGGCCCACCAGGGAGTGAGGCCCTGTGACATCTCTCGCCAGCTCCGTGTCAGCCATGGCTGTGTCAGCAAGATCCTTGGCAGGTAAGCACGAAATTTACCATATACCTGCCTGCCACCCTCATGGCCACAAGCCCACTCACCCTTCCAGAAACCACGGGGCTCCCAATATCCAGCTTTGGCCCAAAGATCTGAAAATGCTGAGGCGGTGCTTTGGCTTGTCACTGCTCTTCTGTTGTTTTCTTATCCTTCCTTCTTCCTTCATTTCTTCCTTCTTTAGTTTCTTCTCTCTTTTCACTTTCAATCCATATCAATCCTTCCATGTACTCCTGAGGCAGGAGAACCCTTTCCAATGGTCCTTCCCCTGCTGAGAACTAGAAAAATGAAGCTCCTGGGAAAGGGACAGTTAGAGGTGGCTCCCAAAGTCTGAGTGTTTCAGGAGGAATGAGAGTTTGTGTATTTCCCACAGCCCCTGCAACAGAAGTACTGAGGTTGTCTGGTGAAATGTGTATTCCCAGGCCTAGCCAACCCCTGTGAATCAGTCTCTCAGGGGCCAGGGCCTGGATACTGTGATTCTTATTAAGTGGCCAGGCAACACTTAGGAACACTAAGGATTGAGGATCACCAATCTATAAGACTTCATGCAGTACTTACAGCCTGGCCATTCCTAGGAAACCTTAATTTAAACAATAAAAAGAAATCAGGATCTAGGCTCCAGCCCAGAACAATTTAGGAGGATGTCCCCAAGTTTAGGTACAGTGCTAGTTGCCTGTCAACCCAAAGATTCCTGTTCTCTGCATCCAGGGTTAAGAATGGCTGTCCAAAAGGTCAGGTGGGGCCACATAGTCTAGACTTCCACATAGCTCAACCTGAAGAATTAGAAGTGACCTAAAGTGACCCTACACCAGAGCACCTGGGGCTGACTCAGCTCTATGCTCCCTTCTTTTAACCCATGTGTGGACACAAGGGGCCATGCATGAACCATGGAAAGGCCTGGCTCCCTGCCTGATGCAGTCAGGGGAAAATGTGGCCTTTTGCTGGGGTCAAGAACAGGGGATTCCTGAGACAGGCTGTGAAGTCCAAGAAAGGAGATGAGCTCTAGATCCTAGTGACAAGCAAATGGAGTTATGGAGTTTTAAAAAGCCATATAGAAGAGAGTTAAGGGCTTCTGTAACCAGCAGAGGGGTGTATTGTAACCCAGGCCATGGTTCTGTCAAAGCAGCTAGTTGGGAGGGGCAGAATGGAGATGCGGAAGAGTGGAGGCCTCAGTTTAAGGGGCTGAACCTGGCCAGGGATCTGGTGGCTACAACTCGAGTCCAGGATAATGAGGCTCAACTTAAACCATGTAACCTAGAGGAACCAGTGAGTGGAGGTGAAGGATATAGCTCAGACTTGGACAGGGCAGGGAGCAAAAGTGAACCAGCAAGACGAGGCAAAGGGCCCAGTGACCCCAGCAAGCATCTAAGGGAGAGGTAAACCCAGGCTGGCCAAGAGAACCTCAATCACACTTTAGCCAAGAAAAAATGAATGGAGGAAGCTATCATTGTGAATTCTCACTGCACCTAATCCAAAATGTCCTTTTGTGCAAGGGAAATCTTTTGTGTCTCATATGATGACCCTGTAAATGCAAACTCAAAGGACTGTCCATGGGATGGAAAGGACAGAAGCCAGAGGAGGGCTTTAGCTGAGGGTTCTGGCTTGGCAGCAGTGTAAACCTACTCAAGCAAGGGAAACAGGAAGTTCTGGGTACGTGGAATGTTTGAGGCCAGCCTCAGGGCTGTCTCACTCTCATGTCTCTTCTCGGAAGCCTCAGAGGGCAGAGAGGCTCTGGTTAAGTTCCTGCCCAAAGACACCCCCCCTCCCACTTACTGGGTAATTCTCTGGGGTTCTCTATTGGAGTAGGTACTACGAGACTGGCAGCATCCGGCCTGGAGTGATTGGGGGCTCCAAGCCGAAGGTGGCCACCCCCAAGGTGGTGGAGAAGATTGGGGACTACAAGCGGCAGAACCCCACCATGTTCGCCTGGGAGATCCGAGATCGACTCCTGGCTGAGGGTGTCTGTGACAATGACACTGTGCCCAGTGTCAGCTCTATCAACAGGTGAGGGACAAAAAGCTCCAGGTTTTAGGGAGAACCTTGAAACCGACCAGAAGAAGGGCTCAGCTGGGGTGCAGCAGCTGCTGAAAGAGTCTTAAATTGAAAAGTCAGGCAGGCACACATAGGTCTACAGCATCACCCCTCCCTGCCCCCATACCATGGTCTGCTAGCTACAGCTTTCTTCCTCAAAAACCACATCTTCTTTTCACTCAACAAAAGAGTCGTCTTGAACTGGTCCTTTCTTGACCCCCTAGCCTGGTCCTCATTCAGGCATTCCAACATTTGGTTGGTCCTTCAATTATTCACACGCTATCTCAATCAATAATTTACTTCTTCCTTCATTAATTCACACAGATTTCACTCCTTTATTATTTGCTAGGCCCTGGAGACACACAATCCCTGTCCTTGGGGAGTTTACAGTCTAATGGGAACACAAGACATGAATCAATTACCCACACAAACTCCTCCAAGTCCCACTAAGAAGAGGAATAAGAAGGAATGTGAGCTAGTGTAGGGTGACTTGGTTTAGAGAGATTAGGAAAGGCTTCCTCTAAGCAAGAAACAATGAGTAGAAGTTAACTAGGTGAAAAGAGGGGGCAAAAAGAGCTCTGAGACAGCATATCCTAATAGGTTCTTTTACAAGAAACTGAAAGATAGCCAGTAAGCAGAAAGGGAGTGTGAGGTACACTGCAGATGTAGGAGATGTCCACAGAGGCAGCCCTTTAGGGGTTGGTGGCCATGTTATATATTCTTGCTGTTAACCAATGAGCAATGAAAGCTCTCGGCCAATTTTAAGCAGGAGACCGAAGTGCATTTCAAGAAAGCCCACTGTGGCTGCAATAAAGAGCATCAATTAGAAAGGGTCAAGAGTGGATAGGATAGGTCAGTGAGTGACCCCAGAAGGAGAGAGCTGGTAATGGCAAACACTAAGGTTTGACAGTGGGGTGCAAAAAGGAGTCAACTCTGGAGAGGTTAACAAGGTCAAACCTACAGAATGTTGTGGTGGGTTTGATAGAGAGGCGAGGGAGACAGATACATTTCTGCCTTGAGCAATCCATGGTGCTAATCATGAAACAGGGACACAGTGGGGGAACCATGTGTGAGAAGCGGGCCATGGATTTGATAGTGGATTAACCGAGTTGGTGATTCCTTGGAGATACCCAAGTGAAATATCAGAAAGGTGATTGGTCTGGGCAGCCACAGTCCTGTTTCCTCCCCCTTTCTCTAAGGGCCTTTCTGCTTTTCCCACAGAATCATCCGGACCAAAGTGCAACAACCTTTCAATCTCCCCATGGACAGCTGCGTGGCCACCAAGTCTCTGAGCCCAGGACACACACTGAGTGAGTACTGAGACACCTGGATGCTCACACACTCCTCACACACACTCTATCTTTGTACCCACAAAACACAGAGACACATAAACACACCCAGGTACTCAGAAAGCCAATGTGTGGGCTGAGCTGTTATGATGAGATATGGCCCAGCCTGGCTTCCTGAACTACTCAGTGAAATGTGGAGGAGGGAGAAACACTTCAGTCAGCCTTGACCCTGAGAACCTCTCCATCTGCTCACCCTGGAGCAGTGACTTCTACCCCTCTCCAGGACTAGGAGAGGTGCCACACCCATGTCCTGACCTTCCTTCTCCCTCTCACCCCCTGCAGTACCCAGCTCAGCTGTCACACCCCCCGAATCACCGCAGTCAGATTCCCTGGGCTCCACCTACTCTATCAATGGGCTCCTGGGAATTGCTCAGCCTGGCAGCAGCAGCGACAGCAAGAGGAAGATGGATGACAGTGAGTGTTACGGGGGCACAGGTGGGGACCTAGAGGGGTGGCTACAGGAGGGCACTGTGCTCAGGCTTTGTTGGGAAAAGAAGCCCTTCCTTTTAGGGCCCAGGACTTTGTAAGGGCCCCACCAGTTCGCACATGCAGAGTTACATGCCCTCTGTCTTAGCTGGCCATGCCCCAGGGCCAGGAGTCTGGCCCTTTCCCTCCCTCTTCAGCCATTCTGCTCCTTCATATTAGTTGGGGGAGGTATTGATAGGTGCCCTGAAAGCTTTCTTCCTGCTGGGGGCACCAGGTGACCAGGACAGCTGCCGCCTGAGCATCGACTCACAGAACAGCAGCAGTGGACCCCGGAAGCACCTTCGCACGGATGCCTTCAGCCAGCACCACCTTGAGTCCCTTGAGTGCCCATTTGAGCGACAACACTACCCAGAGGCCTACACTTCCCCCAGCCACACCAAAGGCGAGCAGGTGAGAGGCCGGCTTGGGAGGTGAGCAGGGGTGAGCCAGGTCGGGAATGGAGGCAAGCTTTCCTAAGGAGCTTGGCACCAAAGCCCCTGGAAGTTGCTTCAGCAGGGTCAGGGGTCATGCTTCACACAGTCCCAAGCCTGACATAGACTTTATTTATGCCCTGGTGTCTTCCCTCACCTGACACTTTGCAACTGGCCCTTTTCAGAGGGCAGTGTAGCCTAGTGTGCTGTCTTTCTGCCTTCAGGGTCACATCTCATACTGTGGAGTGGTGGCTGAATCCTTCTCATGATGACTGCCTTACCTCTGGCTGCTCCCCTTGCACACCCCATGAGCCAGCATTACTCATGCCCCCAAGCATGCCAGCTTCGTTCACACCTCTCTGCCTTTGAACATCATGTGCCCTTCTCAACAAATGCCTTTCCTCCCATTCTCTGCCTGGAAAAACACCACACAACCATTATGACTCAGCTCACTCACCCTCTCCACCAATCCATCCCTGCCCCTCTGACATAATTTCATCTCTCTGGCTCCTGGTCCTGCATATCCCTCGTAAAGCTTTCAGTGATTCTCACAGCACCTCGTAATAATGTAGTGGACAGAGTGTGAAGGCAGCAGACTTCTTAAGGAAGAGATATCTTTATCTCCAGCACCTAACATTGTGATCCTCTTTTAATAGCTAGCTACTCAATCAGGGTATGAGGAATGGATGAACAAGTGAATGAGTTGAGAAATCCAGAACCACAAATCATAAGCAACAAGGAATTTTTTTCTTTCCAGTACATAGGAGAAATGGCTTCTAATGGGTTGGCATTTGTGAAAAGCTGAACAAGAGGTGAGAGGTCCCACTCTGAGGCCAACAAAGATGCTACAGTGCTGGAAACCACTGAGCTCTCGATTGTTGTTATCTGTCCATGGTTTCAGTGTCTTCCTCCCCTCATCCCACCAGGTGAACTAGCTGCGTGGTCCAATGCCTTCTTGGTTCATGCTGTCATTTTGTCTAGAAGTGAGGCCATCCTGAATGTTTGCCTTTAAGATCTGAGTAGGACAATGGCAATGATGCCAATAATCAGCTGAACCATTGCCAGTGAATGCCTGGGCTGCTGGTCCTGTGCCAGCCCCCACAGCTGGGCAGGCAGCCTGCGTCAGCGATTTTATCAGCTTTGGCTGCAACAGCTACAAGGGGTGCAGAGAAACCTGGCCATCAGCAAAGCTGGGGAGAAGGCCTGGGTGCTCATCCGAGTCAGGACCGGCTTCAGGAGGGATGTGGGGCTCAGCGATGGACCTGCAGGAAGCCTGCTCTGTGAGAGTGAGCCTGCAAAGCCCATGTGCTGACACCAGCAGCCATAGGAGAGTTAAGAAACCCTGCTGAGGAGATCCCAGGTACCTGCTAGGTCCCAGAGCCATGATGGCTCCATCCAAAAGCCCCTCAAAGAACCCTCTGTGGTTACAGAGACCTCTTGAACCATGCTGGGGTACATATCTGGTGAACCATGGTTAGCAAGGTTAGAGCAGATGTGAAGTCCTAGAGACCTCAGTGACTACCTACTTCTGTGTTCCCATTTCTGGGTACTGAGACCTCAGGATCAGGATCAGGATCAGGATCAGAGAGGGCTTGGGGAAGCAGATCTTGGCAGAGCTCAGACCTATGAGCCCTGGTGTCATTCAGATGGATCCACAGTTGCCTGTCTTAGAATTGGTACATCCATATAATCTTGTTTGAAGACTGAACAAAATGAAAGCATTTGAAAACTACTAATCTGCTCCAACCTCTCTCTACTGAGGAGGAAAAGGAGGCCTTACAATTATTTTCTCTTTCACTCATACACTTGACTGAGTGGGAAGGAGCACAGAGAACCCAGCCGATGACAAGGATTCATTAAGCCTAAGCCCTTGCCTTTCCTGGCTTTGGTGACTGACTGTGCTGCCTCGGTAACATGGTGTTCTCCTACCTGGGCACTGGAAGGCCCTCTGGCTGAGGAGCCAAGAAAGAAGCACAGATACTCACACCTGATCTCAGCATGGGGCAGACTCAGTCTTCTTGCTGGGAAATTAACTAGGGGAAAAGTGTTCAACAGAAAGGTCATGTGGCTTCATTCCTGGTTGCTGTTTTACCACCAGGCATAGTTAGGAGTCCATATACCTCTTCTTCCTGTATTTTACAAATCTAACAAGAAGAATAACACAATGTGAATACTGTGATGACAGAGATCAAAAATTTGGCAGCTTCTGGGCTGGTGATTTAGCTCAGTGGTGCCACTGCCTGTCTCGCAAGCACAAGGTCCCAGTAAAAAAAAAAAAAAAAAAGTTTGGCAGCTTCTGACTCTTCACATAATCCTAAAGTATTACCTATCATAACCACTTACTGAGCATCTGACGTCACAAAGCATTCTGTGCTGAACGCTTTATATCAGTATTATATATAAAAATCTCATTTAATCTTTACATAAATCTTGGGGAGTGGATTTTACCATTCCTGTTAATATAGGTGAGGAAAAACAGTGCTCTGGAAAGTCAAGCAGACTAAAACTACTTGGACAATCATTACTGAACCAGAGCTTTAACTCACCCAATTTCTGAAAGTATTGTGCTACTGTGTCCCCAATTCAAGTTCTATTCCAGAAAAAAAATCCAGGCATCACTGGTGTTTACACCATTCAATGTGACATCCCCAAAATGTCTGACAATATGTTTCTTTTTAAACTGTCTTTAACTGAATTATGTGGAACAGAAATTGGATTTTTGAGTAAATATTTTGATATTAAATCAACACATCCATAAAGCATTTTAAACTTTTCTTACACTCTCTAGAATTAGGTATTTTGTTCAATCTCATTAAGCCAAGCCCTAAGCAACTCCACCCTGCCTCTAAGTGGGCCTCTAGGAAGGAAGGCATGGAACCAGAGTGCCATTTAGTCAGTAATTGCTGCTACATGCTGATGGTGCCCTGGTGGCCTCCAGAATTGACTGCAGCTTCCAAAAGTGCCCAGCATGCAACCAAAAAGTGCCGTGGCTCCTTGGAGAGCCCAGCTCCATGGAATCACTGAAAGTGATTGCCTTTAATAGACCTATTATATAACCACAGAGCATTCCTTGATTTCAGTTTTGCACAGTTTCATACAGTGCAAAGCTGGGGATGTGTGTGACCTGTATATGGGGAATGGCTTGTGCTGTGCCTCTCTGGTGGAAGGGAGTCATGCGAGGGTGGGGGATACTCTTGCTTTTAGTTGACTAAGTTCTTTTTAAAGAAGCCCCTTAGCTCATAGCTATGCTGATGGCAGGGAAAGTCAATTGGAGTCTAGAATGAGGTCTTACTGAACAAAACCCACAAGCACTTGATAAAGAGTTTTTCAAACAAAATTAACTCCAAGTTAACTGCTGAACTTACAAGCTTCTATTTGCTTGGGTTTGAAGGAGGAGGAGAAGAAAGCCAACTATTCTGTGGACTGGAGCTTCAGAAGTCCTGGTTTTAGTCCTGGTTTCAATACACTAAACTGGGACATTCCCACACTGGGGCTTCAGACTCTGTATGAACAAAACAGATTTCTTTCTCAGCCATTTCACAGGGCTCCTGAGGGGACCCGATGAAAATAACGGAGGCAAAGTCCTAACGTCAGCTTTTTGCTGTCATCTAGTTTAAGGCAGAAGCTAACAGCACAGGCACTGAAGTCTCCATCCTGGCTCCACCCCTTTCTTGGCCTCTCTGTGCCTCCATTTCCTATCTGGAGTGTAATAAATTAATAGTAGAGCAAAGGACTCGAAATACTCCTGTGGACTACCTGCTTAGCCCTTGGCACTGTCCTGTACTCTGGACCCAAACTTTGTGAGGAGATGAGGACAGAGACTAGTGTCAAGCTAGTTTCTCTGAAAGACACGATCCATTCTGAATGTGGGCTCCCAAGCCACCAGCTAACCTTGAACTCTGGGACATGGAAACTTGGGACTGGGAGAAGAACAATAGGATTTTGAGTTGAATGGGAATGCACTAAATGCACCAAGTTGTGCTGAAAAAGAACAGGAGGAAGGGAACAAGGAGGAAAGGAGCTTTTCTCGGGGAGATCAGGGTGACCAAGTCCAAAGTCAGGCTGCAGGGTCTGTGGGAGGACTGGGTGGTCCAGGGGACTCTGCCTTGCTGACCTCTCTTTCTTTCCCAGGGACTCTACCCGCTGCCCTTGCTCAATAGCGCCCTGGATGATGGGAAGGCGAACCTGACCTCTTCCAATACGCCCCTGGGGCGCAACCTCTCCACTCACCAGACCTACCCTGTGGTGGCAGGTAGGACTCCTTGGAGGCTTGTGGGCCATCTCCACTTAGCTGGGAGGGCGGGCTGGAGGGCCGGGACAGCAGAGCTGGCTGGCTATCAGGAGGACTGGGCCGGGGCCTGGACCTGGACAGGAGAGGTGGCTCTGTTGGCTGGGCCTCAAGGTGGGACCCAGGGCAGGGCCTTCAGTCCTAGGCCCCCCACTGGGTCTCTTCGCCCCTCCTGAGGGTCGAAGTGGGCACACACACTGCAGCCCCTCCCTCTGCACTGGAGGAGGGAACAGCAGGGGTGGAGCCTCGTCTCCCTCATCCACCTGAGAATCACCTGTAGCCCCTCTCCTACCCCACCTCAGCTGCCCGGCCTGCCTGGCCTGCCCGCCCCCTCCCACCACATCCCTCCCCACATCTCATGGCTTGGTGTGTGCATGTTCCCGCCCCGTCATCTCACACCCCTCTCTCCTTGTTGTCTCCCTCCCTCCGGCAGATCCTCATTCACCCTTCGCCATAAAGCAGGAAACCCCCGAGCTGTCCAGTTCTAGCTCCACCCCTTCCTCTTTATCTAGCTCCGCCTTTTTGGATCTGCAGCAAGTCGGCTCCGGGGGCCCAGTCGGCGCCTCGGTCCCGCCCTTCAATGCCTTTCCCCATGCTGCCCCCGTGTACGGGCAGTTCACGGGCCAGGCCCTACTCTCAGGTACGACAGGGACGTCCCACCGTGCAGCGCCGTGTGGGCGGGGGGGAGGTCCACAGTGCCAACTCAGAGTCCCCTGGTTTGGGCCAAGCCCCCGCATCAGCCCCTTGTCCTGTCCATGGCCATCCACCCGGTTACCTGCCTAGCTCTGCCAGTGCCAAGGCATCATCCCCAATGTCTGTAAAATCTGGCGTCCAAGCGGCAAGCTCTTTGGGGGTGTCATGAAGTGGGGTGCACCACCACTAAGATCCCAAAGAAAAATAGAGACCTTGAGGCAAGGAGCCTGGTGCTATGAAATGGGACCACTTGGTCTTGGTGAAAAACAAAAAACAAACAAAAATCTTTGGAGGCATAAAGGCATTGGCCTTTGAGCCAATTTTGGGGTCAAATTCCTAAAGAGGAATGAGGATCTGTGCCAGTTGGTCCTACATAGTGTAGCTATCTTAATACTCAGTGGAATGATAGCACCAATGAAGGATGCCAATATCTTTCAAGGATCACCTTAGAGTGACTGGGCAGCTTGAGGGTGGAGGGACCTCCTGCAGGAATCTCATCTGCTTCAAAACGTGAACATATAAGCATGTTAGGTGCTTATGAAGCAGACCTCTCCTTATACCATGGAAGGGACAAACCCAGCAAGGAGGAAGTCCTAGCCAAAGTCTCTAGGCGGGAACATGGTGTACCACAGGTTAAGGGCTGGGCCTGCAACCCAAGGGTCAGACCTCATGTACAGCCGGACAGAGCTGGTCTCCCTAACAGCAGGACATTCCCCTGGTTAGCCAGGGCCTGAGCAATGGCTAAAAGAGTCCAGGTTTGTCCTGGACACAGGCAGAGAGCTCTAACAGCCTTCAAATATCTAAAGGGCTTCCACAGAAATGAGACTTTGATGTGAACCCTGAGGGGTCCCAGGACTGAGGTAGCTTTCAGTTTGGTATCAGTGGAGCCTCCTTCATGTTAGCATTGTCTCCCAAGAGTGTGGGTCATTAGTGGCAGAGCTAATTCCCCTCTGCCCCCTGACCCCCACCCAACTACCTTGAGATGCTACAGCAGAGACAAGTGGAGGTAGGGCCAGGGACCTGGGACAACCAGGAGTCAGACAGGCCAACAGGAAAAGTGGTTTTCAAGGGTGTTGGGCCATGAAAGATGTCTTGTGTGCTGCCTCCAGAAAGCCACTGGACTTGGAAACCAGTGCACCAGAGAATCAGGGCTTCTAGCCAGCCCAGAAGAAGCACAGGTCCTCTGATGCAAGTCCATGGTTACCTTCTTATAACCAGTGACAAATCCTGTGTCTGGCACCTAGGATCATTTCTCTTCCCTGTTCATGTCTGTGTCTAATGGAGGAGGTCCTTTGCATAGCAATGGACACCCCAGTGTATGGGCAGAGGCCATGATAAAGGATCTTAAGCAATGAAAATGTTAATTTAGTTTAAAACTTTAAGAGAGTGAAGTCAGCAGAGATGGGTCATTCTTTTTTTTTTTTTTTTTTTTTTTAACCAAAGTGATTAAAGGAGAAAAACCCACGCTGAGTGAATTTGTATGTCAGCCCTAGGAAATGAGATGGGGAGGGTAAAGAGAGAGCAAGAAGAGGTTCCTGTTTGCTGTGGGGCAGAGAGGCTGGATCACTGGGCATACTTATGTGTCTTGTGGAATGGCAGCCAGGGCTGAGGGCTGGGGCCAAGAAAGCTCACGGTGAGGGTATGGCTGAAGCACATGGTGAAGGGAAGCAAACTATGAGTCACTGTGTGAGGTACAGAGGGCTTTGGCAGTCCCAGCTGAGAAGAAAGGGAAAACAGACAGCATCTGGAAGCTGATAGTTGTATCGGAACCCAGATGTGGGCTAGGATATGAAGTATAGTTGGAATAGCCCAGAGCAAGCTCCATGACCCTTCCGCTCTCACACTTCTCTCCCCCATCACTCTTGTAAGGATGCCTATATCCCTGTCAGCATGCAGTCAATCAGGGGTGATGCTGCCAACTTCTGTGAGCTGCTAATTTAGTGGACAGGCCCACATTTCAGCCCAGCTGCAGGACTAAAAAGTCATCTAACCCATGGCACAAAGCATCTGGCAGGAGATACCAGGTGGTCACTAGGCAGCTGGCAGCCAAATACACAGCATCAGATGTCCTTCAGGCAGGAGGTCCCCAAAGCCAGGCATCAATGATGCTGAACTGCAGGTGTGAACATCCATGAAGACCAGCACTGGCTCAAGGGTTGAAGATTCAACACAGAGCAAGGCTCTTAAGAAGAGCAAAGAGTGCCCAGGCTTGGAGGGACTAAGGTCCAGGCAAGTGGCCAAGATGAGGAAGGAAATCAGGATGATAGTTCACTGAGCTGAGCACAGTCTTGCCAGCGATGGCTGTGTCCCTGCCAAGCTCAGGTGTTGGGATGGAGCTTCTTATAGAATGTCCACCTGAGGATTCTGGTCAAGATTGGACCTAAATACCTAAGACATGGCTGACCCCTGGTAGGTGGGCTGGGAGGACAGGGAAGATAGAATGGGGCAAGGTTAGGAAGAAGAGAATGAGCCCAAGAGTCTGGGGACTTCAACCCCCCTCCAGGGGAGAAGAGGTGAATTTAAAAGGAAATGAGATCAAATAATTCCTAGGAAATGTTGCAGACAAGGGGAGCGGAAGGAGAATCTGATGAGTTTTCATTTCATAATCAGCACAGCCACAACCTACACAAACCATCTTAGCTCCCCTCCTCCTTGTGACCTGCTAAAACCTTCCTACTATCTGCAAGTCCTTTCCCTGCATCATAGAATTTCTCCGAGTCACTTCTCTTGGTGAGGATTCCAGGGTGGTGCCCTTCTGAGTCTCAGCTTCTTCCCAATCAGCCAAGATAGACGAAATCTCAGGGTTTGGGAAATTATGAGATGGCTCCTCATATGCCTTCCAGTTCCCTCCAGACATCCTAGTGTAGATTCCCACACATTGACCATGACTGTGACATCAAGGCTGCCCTTGTCCTAGCTTCTCCAAGGCTGACTCCAACTAAGCTGATCAGAAAGCTTGGAGTTAGGTTTTATCATCAAAGAGTCGATTACCCTCCTCCATCCTATTGTGCAAAATTATGTTTAGTCCTGCCAAAGAGATTTCTGGGTTGCTGTAAATTCTCCTTGCTATCAGAACAAGATAAGGAATTGAAAAGAGATTACACAGAGAGCAGACATCAAAGGGGGCAAGTGACATAGCCTGAAGTCATCTCAACCCCCTGAATTCCTCCAGTTTATGGCTTTCTGATCATGTTCTCTACCACTATTGAGATTATATACCAGTAGCTCTAGAGTGCTAGTTTCCTTAGAGAACCCCACTTTATGGCCAGCCAACTGGGCCGAGGTCTGTGTCAACTTCTTAAAAATAGGGCCACATTGGAAGTTTATTTGAGTGTAGAGTGAAAGGAACCACACAGCAATTTTATATTTATATGATGAAAAGCCATAAAAACAGAGATATATGAGGGCATGTTAAGCCATGATGATGGAGTATCTAACTAGTGGCTTCTGTTATTTTGTTTCTGAAAAGGTTACAAGGTTCTTGGTTTTCTGGGAGAATTTTTTTTCTCCCAGGCTCACATATTCATTCATGTTAGCAAGTGATGCTACATCCTTAGCCCAAGAAAGCATTTTTAAGAGGTTGGAGAAGAATTAGGTGAGACTTAGGGCAATTGGTGGTAGCAGAGTTTGGCTGAAGGCTGTCAAAGAGAAAGTTTTACTGGCATTTTCAGGAGGGTGGGTTTATATGAGAAAACTCTTAGGGGTCTTCTCCAGCATTTAATTCAGAAATTTCTATCCTGTGGCAGAAAATTAGGTGACTAAAGAGAGATACAGATTAAAATCTCTGAATACAGGGGAAGAAGCATAATGACTTTTATTTGCAAAAGCAAGGCAGGGGTGGAGCCCAACAGGTCAATGTGGATCAGACTGTGGCCTGGGGGGCAGAGGGAGGGAGTTTGTGCCCTGAAACTTTTGCTACTAACTACTTAGCTCAGGAAGCCTCAAGGTCAGGGCATAGAAAGTGATCTCAGCTGTGGCCAGAAGGGAGGTGACTATAGG
This sequence comes from Fukomys damarensis, assembly GCF_012274545.1. Lineage (NCBI taxonomy): Eukaryota > Metazoa > Chordata > Mammalia > Rodentia > Bathyergidae > Fukomys > Fukomys damarensis. The sequence continues at coordinate 51,216,800 of NW_022900921.1, read as the reverse complement.
ACCACAGGCTACCAGGAGCAGAAGGAGCCCTGGAAAACACTGGGCAGGCACTAGCAAATAGGTGGCCTGAGAGCTAAGACTCATCTCCCACTGCCGCACCCCCAATCATGGTAGAAGCAGATACTGTCTCAGAATTATTCTCAACACAGTGTGCCCAAAAGCCCCTCTAATCATTCCTGAAGTAAGGTTAACCCAAGTTATAAGCTCTCATCTACATTAGTTTCTTCTGTGACAGAGAGGAAAATGTGGTTTAGAGAAATTGATTTGTCCCTAATTTATAGCCTGGTCTGGATGTAGATCTCTCTCTCTCCCTCCCCTGCCCTTTCCACTCTCATTCTCTTTCTCCACCCCACTCCCCAGAGGTAGGAAGTATGAAGCAAAGAGGAAAGAAGTCATCAGGCCTGAGTTAGCCACCACTCTCCCACATCTCTTCCTACCATGCCACCAACCACTCCTGTACCCTATCTCACAAACCTCCCATCACTCCTCTTGGTCCCCAGGGCCTGGCTGGGTGCTTTCCCAAAGACAAGGAGGCTAAGTGTGAGAGCTAATCCTATTTGCAGTCATATTTACACAAAGCTCAGGTTATTCCTTGGCATGACTTCATCCTATTTCTCCTTCTAATTCTAAGTATACTAAAATTTTCTTTTCCTAATCTGTGTTTCTAGCCCTTCCTTTATTCCCCTCTCCACCTTGTGTCAGGTGAACAGCACCCACATGTGGAATTCCAGTGAGTTCCACCCTGTTTTGTCCAGTACCAACCATAGCCGGACACTGAAATAAGTCAAACAAATTAGAGGGTGGTGTTCAGCATTTCAAAACATTCACACAGTTTTAAATAATGCACACTGACATCTTGTTTCAAAGAGAAATTATTGTCTTGAGAGTATCACTAACATGACCATTTCTAGAATGTGCCAGTTGTACTAATCAAAGTTCGTCTATGGTATGAAACCCTGGGTTTCAATTATGTTAATAATACCTCAGTATTATAGTAATCAGATGTGTTAAGGTTATATGTATTTTTCCCCATTTTAACTGTAGGAAAAACAACAAAAAAAAGCTTAAGTCGCATCCATGGCTGATCTAGGGCACACATAAAATTAGCCATAGAAACAGAATAAGGACCCCTAGCCACTCCCCTCTAGAGGAAGGGCAGAAGTTGTTCATTGACCCCTTTTGCTTAGTTCCAAATGCCCATCCCAGCCATACCCCATCATGATTTAGTACCTGCCCTTGCTTTCTGCTCTACCCGCAAGAGAAGTGCCTAGTACATATTACTTTACTTATTAATTACATAATTTTTTAATGAACTGATTGTCTTTGGAAAATCTCCAGAGAAAGAAGTAAGGAACAGGAAGTCATGTTGGTATTCATAACATATAGGGTTTTATGGGACATCCATCATTACCAGGAGCTCCTCCAAGGAGCTGGTGTATGAAAGAGCTAGGGTGGGGCATAATGGGAAGAAAGTTGGATAAGCAGTGTTGCAGAGGAAGTGGACCTGGCAAATTGATGGACAAGGGTTCACAGGTAGCCCATGTAAGTGCTGGGAGAAAAAACAGCCCCCCCCAAAATATTTGGATCAAGCAATCATAATCTAACATAGTGCTCTCAGCCAGGGTGACTTCTCCCCTACTTCATCCCCACTGGGGACACATGGCAATTTCTGGAAACACTTTTGGTTGTCATGGTGGTTAAGAACTCCTACTGGAATCCACTAAGTAGAGGACAGGAATGCTGCTCACCCTCCTGCAATGTACAGAACAGTCCCACAATGAAGATCTCACCAGCCTAGAGTGTCAGTATTGCTGGGATTGAGAAACTCTGGAAACATCACCAAGAAGTAGGATGACCAAATGACTCATCATTCAAACTGGAGCATTTGAGAATGAAATGGGCACTGTTAATAAATATGCTAGGACAGCTGTCATCACCTTACCAAAAGCTTTGGGAGTGAGGCAGAGTCTAGCCTGGACCTGCAAAACATAGGGGTGATAGAAGAGGAACAGGCAAGGGATCCTGGTTGTTGAGCAGAGGGTAAGTGAAGAGAAGGTCACCAAGCTGGGTGCTATCTCCTAAATGCAGTTTTCACTTCCTGACATACTGAAGAAATAGAGCCAAGAAGATGTGATCTTTACAGAACTGCATTGGTGTCACTAAGCTGTGAGATAAACATATATCTTTGTCTGTTTTCCTGAAAGTAATTTTTTTTCCAATCATTCAAACAAATTTATTCTTTTTTTTTAGCTTTAATTGAGTTTATTGGTACATTTTAGGGATACAGTACAGTTACATTCATTGTTGGGAATTTGTACCTCTACATGACATGTCTTGGTTCTCATTTTTTCCCCTTACCTCTGCCCTCCCTTCACCCCCTCTCCCCCTCCCCATCTACAAACACTTTATTTCCATCTTTTCATTATCTCACATTTTTTTCTTTTCCCTTATTACCCTTCCCCTATGCATCCCACCTTCCCTACACCTTTAGCTCCTTTCTTCCCATTTCTAAATGTCAGTAATCTTATTAGGATCTTCTGTATTATTATTGCAGATTATTCACACCAGAGAGACTATTTGGTATTTACACATGTGTGCCTTATTTATTTCACTGAAAGTGATTTTTTTTTTGAAATGCAATTGACAGATGTGTGATTTGTGATCGAGTGTAAAAGCTAAATGTCTCTCATCCATGTCTCCTTTTAGTCAATAGGTTTCCTGTCCCTTGCAACTCTGGTAGATTCTGTCTCCCTGGGAGGCCAGGCCAAGGAATAGGATTCTCCTCCTTGGCTCCTTGGAAAAGGGTGTAGTGGTTGATTAGCAATGTCTGCCACAGACTCAAAAAAGACAAGTGATGGGCCAGAGGGCCACACACCTGCCACCCCTTGCCAGGCCTTATTCTTCATTTTCTACAGAGCTTGAGTTGAAAGGGATGCTGTGGGTCAAGTGGCCTCTAGTGTATTTATTTAAGTCAGCTGTGCCTTCTGCTGTGCTGGGGTGGAGGATAATGAAGACTGAGAAGACATATCCTCTGTCTCCAATACACGACATTTTTGTGGGTGACTAAAGTAATATATAAATAAAGCCACTAGGGGACAGGGAAGGAAACAGGAGTGCAATTACAAGTGTTCCCTGAATGGTATCTTCCTCCTGACAGAGGAGACAGAAATTTGGGCTCAGCAGAAGCAGAGGGAAATGAATTTGGAGAATGGCTTTGGAGAGAGTGGGAAGACTTGCTGGCCTTAGGGGGAATGTGACAATCAGCACAAGAAGCCCCCATAGACCAACTGATGACTCTGCTGTATTTTTCCAGGGCGCGAGATGGTGGGACCCACGCTGCCCGGATACCCACCCCACATCCCCACCAGTGGACAGGGCAGCTATGCCTCTTCTGCCATCGCAGGCATGGTGGCAGGTAAGGGGAGGGTTGGGGGGAGGGGAAGTCCTGTAAAGAGCAAGTGTTGGAGAGAGGGAAACCAATGGGAACACAAGGCTGGCTGTATTCTGTTCGTGGCCTTCCCAAAGGGTAGATCAGATGGACAGCTTCTTAGGAATATCTAGAAAAAATTTCCCCAGTGCCATTGTATCTTTTTTACTCATCTGAGCATGGCCTTCTTCTTCCCAGATCTCTCATTCTACCCACCATGAAGAAAAGAGAAGGGCTGAGACAGACCTGATTTCAAATCCAGTCTCCCCCGTCTCTTCTACCCATTCACCGAGTACATTCAAACACTGAGCCAAACATGAATCCAAGCATCTCGTGGTCATCCCCCAGTGACTTAACTTTGATGAATCTCAGTTTACCCTTTCAAAAAGGCCTGAAGTGAATAGTGGTAGAAATGAAATTATTAAAATCGATCCTCCTTCACATCCAACATTCATATAACTACCATGCACAGTATGCAGTTTCTGGGTATTCTAGGGGTCCTGTAAAATATGAGAAGAACTGGAAATATATTCTCCATCCTTTTTTGGACTGCCCTGGAATCCTGCTTGCCAGTCATTTGTCTGCCAATGATCATCCAATGATCAGGATGTTGAGGTCCAGACAAATAAGGGCAATGGGAATTTCTTTGGGAAAGTTTCACTTTTAGAAGCCCTTTGGTAAAGATCTTGAGATGGATGGGGTAGAAGTGAGCTATTTCCACTACCCTACCTGGAGAGGTCTCAGACCCTGGAGTTTTGGACAGGGCTCTAAATTGAGGACAGGTGTGCCCCACATTCCAGTCCTGGGCCAACCTCCCTGACTCTCACCCTAGAGACTTGCTGCCTTTGCCCAGGTCTCCTTCCTGGCAGGGGTTAATCTTTGCCAGCCACACACTCTAGGCACCCAGTACAGGGTGGTCTGGGCTGTCCTGGGCAGAGTGAGGGAGAAGGAGAGGGAGGGAAGGCTGCTCAGTGCTCCCTGGGAACCTGCTGAGCTGGCACTTGTTGCTGCCTAGTTACCGTGGAGATGTGCTTAATGCAGCGTTGAAAATACAGAATACTGACTTCTCTCTCTCTCTCCTGGCTCCGGACTCCCTCCCTCCCTCCCTTCCTCTTCTGGACCGTGAAATGAGATTGGTCAAGATAAAAAAGGAAAAGATTCGGTTATTTTTTTAAGAGTCTGGATAATGGGGCCTCTCAATCAAAATCCCAGACTCCAGTCTGCTCCCCCCATCCCCCTTCCAACCCCTCCACCTTGTCCTGCTGCCTGCTTAGAGGAGGAGGAAAAAACTACAAAGCAAGAGGCTTTGCTCTTAATTATGAGTCATTCCCTGAGGGCAAGCCCAGGGCAAGGGGTTCCTAGAACCCAGAATCTGACCTGTGAGATAGCTGGAAACCTTGGGCCTTTCATCAAAGGCTCCCAGTTTGTTTCCATAAAGACCTCATCCAGAGTGGGTGCTGTAAAACACACACACACACACACACACACACACACACGCACACACACACAACTATCACATTGACAACAAGTGAATCACAAAAGGGAAGAACCTTGCCTTACCTAATGGATAGGCTCCCAGTAAGTTGGATGCAAATTAGTTTTCAGAAAATGTAATGCTATGTAAATGAATTACCTGGTTCCTGGGAATACTGTTGTCTGTCCAAGGAATTCTTAAAGACTTATTATAGGAAAATTATGTGTCTATCTCTTGCTACTGCCTGTGATCTCACAGTTGACTTGAAATGGGGATTCCTTCAATTAAAGTCAGAAAGCTGAGTACCCACCGCATGCATGTAAGATACATAGTAAATGCTTAAAGAAAAGCCTATCATAAAGCACTTGTGGAAAGAAGGATGTGGACATTTATTATGCACTTCTGGATGCCTGGCCAATTGCACATACAACTTCACTTCTTATTTAATCCTCACTACAAGACTGAGGCTGATATCATCCCTGTTTTACAGATAAGTAACTACAGACTTAGAAAAGCAAAGCAGTATGTTCAGAGTCATAACAACACCAAGGGCTGAGTTGTTCATACAGATCCTTTGACTTCAAATCTATAGCTCTTTCTACTTCACCACATTGCCTCTCACCACACCAGAAATAAAGACAAAGACAAAAGCTATTGGGAAGCAACACAGTAAAAGGACCATGACAGCGATTTCTCATATCCATTTGCCTTAGGTTGTTCTCATCCACTCCCCTCTCTCGCTCTGTCTCCCTCTCTCCCACCCTCCAATAACACAAGTATTCACAACAATTGTAGAACAGAACCAGAAGCTCAAAATAGATGGATCCATTCAGCCATCTATTCCTATTAATCTATCCATCCACCCATCCTACCATCCATATTTCCATTTTCTATCCATCTTTCTGTCTTTCCATCTATCCACCCATCTACTCATTCTTCTATTTATCCATCTGTTCATCTTTCTATATATTTATCCTTTCATCTTCCACTTTTTTGCCATTTTGTCCAGAATCTTTCTGTCTACACATCTTATCCTCTATCCATTTTCCATCCATCCATCTTTTCACCTGTCCGTCCTTTTATTATCAATATTTCCATCATCTACATTTCACCCATTCTTGCACCTTTTTATCTATTCACCACTTTTTTTGCCTAACAAATACTGTGACAATTGTATGGGATGGTGAGGGTACAAGAATGTACAGGATTTGTCTCACTATTCATGGAACTTACAATCTACCTAACATTGGAGAGAAATAGACAGTAAACAAGCCAATGGATGGATAAACATGATTTCAGATGCAGATAATATATGTATGTGAAGACAATAAAATGTGATGATGAATAAGGAGCCAAAAGGAGAAGAGATAATTAATTTAGATTGGGTGATCAGGGAAGGCCTCTCGAGAGAATGTTTGAAGTGGTGAGCCACGTAATAAAGGGCCAACCATCCCTACCCCAACAAGACAGCAAGTGCAAAGTCCTAAGGGCAAGAAAGAATGAGTTTAGCATGGTAGCATACAGAAAGAAAGTGAACATATCAGAGAATCCTGAACAGTCAGAGAAGATGAGGAGATGCTGGTAGTAGTATTTGGTTAAGTTTTTAAAGACTACTCAGGCTTCTGAGAAACTAGATTGTAGACCGCCAAGAAAGAAAGCACAGAGACCAGTTAGGAGACGGTTGTAGTCATTTTCACAAGAGATGACAGTGACTTATGGTAAGGATAGCAGTGAAAGAGAAGAAAAGTGATGATGATACATTTTGGTTGTAGATCCAACAAACTCTGCTAGAGAACTGGCTATAGGGATAAGAAAATAATAGAGGAGATAGATAGATAGATAGATAGATAGATAGATAGATAGAT
>NW_022900921.1:51197935-51210011 GCF_012274545.1 Fukomys damarensis | reverse complement strand
TATAGATAGAGATAGATAGATAGATGACTAAGAGAGAAAGTTGTAGTGGGTGGCAGGTGGAAATCAAGAATTCATATTAAGACTGAGATATCTACTAAATATCCAGTTTAATATTTCAGTAGACACATTTTTAAAGTCAGAAAAGAATTGACCATAGTATAAATTTCAGCCATTGGATAAAGCTCTTATTTAATGCCAAGGGATTAGACAGTTCATTTGAAAGAGAATACAGATTGAAAATTCATGGAAGGCTCTCAGACCAAACTGGATTCTTCAACATAATTCAGGGTTTTTAATAGGGGAGCTACCTGCAAAGAGGGCAAATAGAAAAGACAAGTAAGTTACCAGCAGACCAGGAGATTGGGCATCATGGAACCCAAAGGCATCAGGCATCAAAGGAAAGATGATCTAGAGGTTGAGGGACTTGTGAATATAGAAGTGACCATTGCAGGGATCAGGTTAGAGATCATGGGGATTTGAGTGGATTGGCACTGGCCTAATTGGCAAGGGTGACAAGGTGAAGGCAGACCATGAGGCCTGCTGGTAGCTAGAAAGGGCTGTGGGTGGGAAGATAATTTTTAAAAGATAGACTATAGCAGAACATATTTTTGTGCTGAAGGGATGAATTAGAAGGGAAGTAGAGGAAAAGAGGGATAATTGTAAGGACCAAATAGAAAGGAAAGTAGGGTGGGATGCAGAGCAGAGAACAAATTGGCCTCTCAGGTACACAGACATTCATCGTGTGTGGCCACAAGCTAGTTGACAGATCTAGTAGTGAGAAGAAACCACACTGAAGGGTGTATTATCTCCCCAGCCCCACATTCTACTCCAGCTACCCTGTGGCTGAAGCAGACAGGTATTCAGTGTATGTTAGATAAATATGCTGGCGTGGGGGTAAGTGAATGTGTGAATGAGTGACAAAACAAAACGGCAAACATGTACAGTATTTTTCACATGTCGTCCTTGTCCTTGAGAGCCTGCGGTGTTCAGCACCAAACAGTGTGGGTATGGGCATAGGTGGGACCTCAGCTGTGTAGCTAATGTAGACCCTTCTTCCTCCAAGGGAGCACAGAAAGATACAGAGTAGTACAGCAATCAGCAGGGGGCTGCTGGCACTGGAGGTCAGAAGGAAGACCACTGGTGTAGGGCCAAGCTCTCATGGAACGGATGGTACTGGGCAAATGCCCCTTTCTCTCTGCATAGCAGTCCCTTCACTGTTGTAGTGGATGACAGGGTTAGATTTTTTTTTTAGCTTCCTTTCCCACCCACTCTTCCTTCTTTTATCCAATCTGTGTTTGGCTTAGTCCCTGCCTTGAAAGAAGTGACCATATTCTTTTTTTTTTTTTTTGGTACTGGGGATCTAACTCAGGACCTTGCGCTTGTGAGGCAGGTGGCAGAACCACTGAGCTAAATCCCCGGTCCCTTGTGACCATGTTCTTACTGTGAGCTTGCTGCCTATCACTGATCCCCTAGACAAGATAGGGTCCAGTATCCTCTGACTCTGTTTTACGCTCTCCTTGATTCCACTCTTCCTCTCTAAATGCCCTTTCTCTGCAAGGCCCTAACTGTGCCACAAGGCTGATTTGAGTCTCTACCGAACTCTATTTTAGAATCGGTTTCAGGGAAAAGCAATAAGCTAATGTTATTGAGTGCTTCTTATTATCCAAGAAGAGTGCTAAATATTTAATATGTTATTATTTAATTCTCACTAAACTCTATGAGACAAGGACAATAATTTTGCCTGATTTGACAGATGAGGAAACAAGGCTTAGAGAAACTAGTGACTTATCCATATGTACACAGCCAGGAAGTAGGAAATGGGGATTTTACTTCCAGTAGGCAGGATCTTGAGACAAGAATTTCCACTCCTAAGAGGCTGGGAAGGCTACAAGGAGATACTTAGTTCATAATCACAGGGGCATTTCTGAAAGGATATGAGGACATTCTCCAGATCTTGGAGTTGGCAGGAACCTGGCTTTGTAAACAAAATCATTTCATAGGTGCATTAAAGAATTATCTTGAATTTAGGGTCGAAAGGTCTAAGGTCAAATTCTGCCCCACCATTGAAACAAACTACTTATTCATGCTGCACTTAACTTCCTTTTCTATAAACAGGCAGTGTGGATGATTGTGAGAATAAGAAGACAGAGTGAATGGCAGAGTGGACTGCAAACCCCAGCCTGAGTACCAGGAATAGTTGTGTGGCTCAGCTTAACTTTGGTGCTGTGATATAAGGGAATTCTTATGTAATTTCCTGAGTAAATAATTCCTGTGGGAAAGCCACATAAGAAAGAAATCACAGCACGAAGTGATTTTATTTACTTTGTGTAAATCCATGCATTGAGTTTGCTTAAAGTAGCAACAGATTCTCAGAGGAAGTCCCAGAACACAACCTCTCCAAGAGGGAGGCTCCCTCAATCCTCATTATCTCCTCATGCATGCGCACGCACACACACACACAAGTATCCTCAACAAATTTACACCTAGGGAGACTGAAAAGTTCTTATATACCAGTTCTCTCTTTGGCTGCTACATCCCATGCCCCGGCCCTGGGCCCCTGTGAACAGTCCTTTCTGCAGAAGGCCCAGCAGCAAGGGAAGCTGGCTTTGAATCTGGGCCCTAGAGTCACAGCACAACCTCCACTCTGCACCCAACCTCCCAGCTGCATGAGTTTGTACGGATTCCATAGCCTCAATTCTTTACCTGGAAATTGGGATGATAACATCTCTCTCCTGGAGCTCCTTTGAGGAGTCAGTGCCTCCAATGCCTGGAGAAAAGAGTGCTGTCATAAATGACCCAATCTTTGGAGTCCAAAGTATGATGGAAGGTCCCACTCCCCGGCCTGCTCATCCCCAGGCTCACCACAGTTGGCCCTGCATACCTTTCTTCCCCACCTCTCCCCACAGTGGTGCCATAACCTTATAGATCTCTCATCTGTGTGTCTCCAACAGGAAGTGAATACTCTGGCAATGCCTACAGCCACACCCCCTACTCCTCCTACAGCGAGGCCTGGCGCTTCCCCAACTCCAGCTTGCTGAGTAAGTCCCTGGTGCCCAGGCCTTCTGCTGGGCAGGCAGCATGGGTGGGGGGCCAGGCCAGGCCAAAAGCTGTCTGACTCCTGGAAGCCCTCTGGTTAGATGGAGGACCTGAGAAGAAGAGTGTCTTTTATAATGGGGGTAAGTAGCACAGTGTATCTGGCTGCTGAGGAGTGTGTCTGGAGGTGAGAGGAGAAGACCAGAAACTTCCTGACTTCATCTCCCTTCTGCTCTTCAAGGGAAAGTCTGTGAGATCTCTGTTTTGCCTAAGATTTAGCCTCTGGCCTGGAGAGAAGGGCAGAGGTAGACTAGAAAAGTGGGGGGTAGGATGAATTATAGCCCCAAGGCTACAGAACTGTCTCCCACAGGCACCCACTGCCCTCCTTCCCAGGAGCTGCCCCCATCAACTGTCTAAGTGGGTCACAAACAATCATGATTCAGCACTAAAGCCCTTACACAGAAACTCTTGTTCCACGGAGTTCTCTGTATTGGTGTTAAGAAGTTGAAGAGCACTCAGGGGCAAGGTACAGGGAGTGAGTGAGGCTATATAGCTGCAGGAAACTGGAAACTGGAAGGATCCCACTAGACCCTTCCAGAGTGGTGGCTAGGAGGTGCCAGAGGAAATCTGAGCCAGAGAGTTCAAGGATGGCCAGCCTCATCATTGCAGCCCAGACCATGCATCCCCTCTCCGGCTGTTACTGCCTGTCATTACAGAAATGATGGGAAGTCTGACTGACCTGGGTTCTGTGGCTGTGTGTTCAACTCCAAGCCCTTTGTTCAGAAAGGACTAGGGTAATGAGAAGCTCTGGGAATCAGGGCACCTTCCTGCTGAGCCTCCCCTGGATGCCTACCCACCCAGGTATCCAGAGCCCAGACCCACACCTCATTTACAAGTTGGGAGCCTAATCTCTCTGGATGTTAAAGACAGATTCTCTGACCTGTAGCTGTTTGGGCAAGGCTGGGGAAGCTCCCAATGCTCCCCCCCCCCATGTGCAATTCTTGGTATTCCAGCACAACTACTCTCCGTTGCCCTCTGGGGCAAGCAGGGTGCTGAAGGTCAAAGCAGTCGAGGGGGAGGGGGCAAGAAGCTACCATTCTTATTCCAGCCAGAAATTCAAAGGTGAGGCCAGAGAAGGAGGAAGCAGGGTTGGAGAGGAGTTAATCTTTGATGATCAGATAGGCCAGGGGGATAAATCATTAACTGGAGCTGTCTTAAAGGTCAGCAGATGCAGGGAAAGCTCTGCTGTAACTTCCCCTCTGACCAGCACTGTTGTTGTTATTTTTTTTTAACCTGTCCAGGTTCCCCATATTATTACAGTTCCACATCAAGGCCAAGTGCACCACCCTCCACTGCCACGGCCTTTGACCATCTGTAGTTGCCATGGGCACACTGGGAACAACCAGGCAACAGGAGGACTCAGCCTGGAACAGGCCCCAGAGAGTCATACAAAGGCATCTTTATTTATTACATGAAAAAACCACAATTCCAGCATTGCGGCTCACTCCCTGTGTGGTTAATTTAATGAACAATGAAAGATAGGAGGACCTTGAAGAAGGCCAAAATATCTTCCAAGACTCCTTGAAGAGGGACAGGAGTCCCAGGGAAAGAGAATCATTGCATTCCAAAAGTGACAGGATTGGAGGAGAAATGTGCCTGGGCTGGTACCCACCCAAGGAGAGAAGAGGAAGCCATGAGGAGCTTGAGGGGGATGACAGATGGGGCCTGCCTGGCCCAAGGGCACACAAGGCTCTTCCACCCACAGAACTCCAGCGATTGTGGACTGTAAGCAGGTCCTTCCAGCCCACTGGTCAGCCTGAGCCAAGGCTCTCCCCACTGGCTATCCTGAGAATCACCTCCTTCAGTCTCCTGCCTCCTGCTGTCCAGCTCGCTTGGCTCTTCCTATAATTCCCTTCTGTGCATGGGCAGAAGGCTAGGCAAGTAGGCCAGAAACTCCACCAAGTTATCAGCTGACCTCCCTGTCCCTGCTGCTGTGAGTGTACAAGCACCACCCCAGCCTCTCCTACAGTGGCTCATCTCTTTGGCAGCTGCCATCAACCAGAAAGCAACTGGAGACAGAAATCCCAAAGGGCCCTGGCCTTGGGGGGTGAGGTGCAGCTCTGTCCAGGGCAGAGGCAAGCAGAATGGTAGAGAGCACTTTCCTTCCCAACAGCTCCTGCCAAGCCAAGGGTGCACCTGCTTCCCAGCCCACACAGCCACCAAGGAGACCCTGAAGCATCCCCCAAAGCCAGCAAGGAGGGTCCCTCTCTGGCTCCCACAGATCCTACCCCTAAGTCCTGACTGTAAATACTGTAAATGAAGCTCTATTTAGGTCAAGCTGCCCTCTTTCCATCACCTACTATGGCCTTTTGAATGAGTTGTCTCCTTACCATGTTGGGCTTTTCTCCTTGATGCTTCTTTCTTTTTTTAAGGACAACCCACCATTGCCACATGACTCAATAAACCATTACTCTTCTTCTTAGGCTTTGGGCTTTGCTGGGGTAGGGTGCATTTGGGATTGGCTGATAATCTCACTTTGGAGCTTGGGTTGGAAAGAGCCCTGACTTAGCATTCTTCCTGATGTACAATGCTGGGTAAATCACTTCTTCCACTCTGAGTAAATGGGAGGAACCAATCAGCATGTGACATGGTTCAGGTCAATCATGTGCTCCTCATAAGCAGCCACTGTGGGTATCAACAGGAAGCCAGAGAATCAGCAGAGAAGCCCACATAATCAGCTCCAGGGGCCCCTGGTGATGAAGTAAGGAAGGGAAGAACACTCTGCTCTCCCATATGCCACGTGCAGTGTGGAAGGCATCATGACCGTGAAGTCAAGAGGAGCCCTATTTTACATAGATGGAACTGAGGCTTACAAAAAAAATGAAATAGCTGCCCAAGGTAGAAAGTTGGGGGTTCACCCAAATCTTCGGCTCCTAAGTCAAGCATGTGTGTGTGTGTGTGTGTGTGTGTGTGTGTGTGTGTGTGTTGTAGTAGTAATAGTAGTAGTAGGAATTGAACCCAGGGCCTTCATGCTGAGCTACATCCCCAACCCCTTTTTACAACTTGGAGACAGTGTCTCACTAAATTGTCCATATTGGGTTCAAACTTGCAGTCCTCCTGCCTCAGCCTCCTAGAGAGCTGGGATTACAGGTATGCACCACCATGCCTGAAAAAGTCAAGAACTTTCCCCCAATTCCAAAGGGCCTTCATCAAGGATGCCAGAGGGTTCTGGACCCAAGGGGGTTAGAAGACTGTTCTGGAGGCTTTGGTTTCTTTTAATTCAGTTCTGTAGATCTGACTTGATTGAGCAATGGAGAGGTATAAGGTGGAGGGGCCCAAAGGGGGTGAGGGAGGCTTCAGGGACCCAGACCTCCTCTCCAGGAAGCCCGGGAGAAAAGAAGGTACCAGGTGAGATATTTGGCCCTTCGATGGCTGTCACACATCTGCGTAGACCTTCCTCTCCATGTGGGCCCAGCAGGAATGAAGGGGTAGGGCTGAGACAGATGAAAGAAGGGGGATCCCTACCCCCACCCAGGGTCTGCAAGGCAGGGAGGGTGGAGGAGAGGAACCAGGCTCTGACCTCCGTAGGCTCCCAAAGAAGAGGCCAGAGATGCTCATTAGCCAGGTGGGGCAGGAAAATACTTGTGCCAGGAGGAGAACCTTCCTGCCCCTGTCTCTTCAGAGGGAATTGGCAAGGAGTTTGGTTTGTGCTTGTGTTTTTGTTTTTATTAGTCCATATTTGCAGTACACAATGATTACATTCATCATGGGGAGTTGGTGTGTGTACCTCACACATCTTAATTCTTTTTATATCCCTTTCTACTCCCTCCCCCTCCTGAGGCTCATTTTTTCAGTGATAAGCTACAAGTGTGGCAGCAGAACTCTGGAGCCCACTATATCAGGCTCTTCATGACCTGAACCACTGGGCTCCTGAGCACCCTAAGACAACCCTCACCCAAAGATCCCTTTGAGATCCATGGTGTCCCCGGGAGCCCACACAGTGATTCTTTTCTGCATTCACAGCCAAAACTTCTCTGGGGACATGTGTCTCCAAATCCTAAATGATAAAGGAGCTACAGCTATAAAGACTCTCCTCCCTTTCTCTGAGCTGAGCTGGTCATCTCAGGACATCTGGCTAAGAGCAGCTGCTTGGTGACTGTGTGGTCCAGGACCTATCTGGGTATTCCATCCAAGGGGCTCAGAAAATGTAATCATTTACATACTGGGTGACAGACAACTGCAAATATCTTGACACTGAGGATGGCATTGGAAGTTGAGGTGGCATAGGAGAAAGCACAATTAAGGCTCTGAGGACAGGGACAGGGAGAACACATAGGACACTGCCAGAGCTAAGAAGGATGTCCACCAGGAAAGCTAGGGAAGCACCCAGGCGTGACTGTGTAAAGGGGACTGGTCCACTGTGCAGGGAGTCGGGGCCCCTGGAATGGTGTGTGTTGGTGGGAAAAATGGGGATAAGCCAGGGCCTGAGACATTCCCAGAGGATCCAGGGCCCCAGTCACTGCCCCCCACCATTGAACTTGGAATAATCCCTCTCACTGCCCACATGAACAGCCCATCCTGATCCCTGCCTCCTTGACCATCTAGGCCAGCTGAGGATGCAGGAGCTTGCAGACTGTCCATGGAAATAAGGCAGCCCTAAAGGGAAGCCTGTGGACTTCTTGCTGGAGGACAGAAGAGCTGCAGCCTGCTTTTGTCCCACCAGGTGGACAGAGCTGCCCTGACCTTCTGACCCCTGCCCTGAACCTCAGAGGGGAGGAAGAGACAGGCATCCATCTCCAAGGCCAGCCCACAGGCTGGATCTAACTTCTCCCTTTTCCCTCAACTTCTTTTGCATCTCCAAAATGTTTGCCCTGAGTTGTTGATAAACATGTATGTTCTGCCCACTGTATGTCAGGCATGGATTCAACCCTCGCGACAAGCTCAGGCAAGAGCAGTCAGTGACCACAGCCACCTGAAACAGGAGCCTGCTCAGATTTCCCCACTCCCGCCTGCCCCCCGCGTCCTCCTGCTTCCATGCTTCCCAAAACATGCTTTTCCCATTTCTGTCAACACACACCTTCTTCATGATATCATTCATTTAAGGGGGGAAAGAGGGGGGACAAGAGGACTCCTCACCCACGTCAGGGTGTCTGTGCCTCAGCACCAGCTCATGAGTCAGAGGCAAGGGGAAACCCGGGGACCCAGCTCTCTCTCGCTGCACTCCCTGTCCCAACCCTCACTCTGCTTTTCTCAGAAGTTACACTAGCCCTCCCCATAGGCCTAGACCTTTCCAGGTACCAAGCTCTCTGATGATATACACTGAATTTGTTGATTCTGAACATTGCCTTGTTTTGCACTTGGGGAAACAGAGCAAAAGATGACTGTCAAGGTCAAGCACCTAAGTCAACAGAAGAGCTGAGAGCATAGCCCAACCACTACCCAGAAGTCTACTTCATCTCAGCCTAAGGCCTCAGGGACTTAGATATGGAGAGGCACCCTCTGCCCTGTGGGGAGGGACAGAGGTAATTTGGCCAGTGAGGACAGGGCCACACATTTCCAACTTGGCCGGTAGCCTGGACAAAAGGCACCAAAGGAGCACTGGATAGGGCTGAACTCTGCCAGGCTGGTCCCTCCACAGCCTCCTCAGGTCTCCCCTTGGCATCTGCTTCCAACCCTTCCATCAGAAAAGTCCTTTCTGTGCCAGGTTGACTGTTTTTCTGAGATCAAATCCTGACATCTATGGAACATGGCATCCATTGTGCCCTGAAAGGTACCTCCTTTTGCTCTTTCTCCTTCCTTTATTCATTTATTTTATTTCTTCTCCTGCCCCCTCTCCAGCTGGTTAGAAGCAATGATTCTTTGTCCCTCCTCCTGACACACCCTGTCTCCAGGGCTGCGGATGCCTGAAAAGAAAATGAGAGTTTGGGAAGGCTTGGAGGCCCACAGGTGCTCAGGAAATGCCTGGAGGCCTCCTCCTGTCTACTCTGTCTTTGGCTTCTTGCTCTTCTCCTTGCTTTTTTCTTTTCCTGGGGCTCTTTGGGGGCCTCTGGGACTCAGACCCTGCCAGTCTTTAGCTGCAAGATGCCACACCCCTGTCCCCAGTGCTTCCAGCTCACAAAATAAAGCAGAGTTCACTGTTTAGCCTCGCCTCTGCACCTCTCAGCCCCAAACAGAGCCCGGGCCCTGAGTCTTCCTGGAGAAAGCTGGAGGAGGCTGGCAGGACTGGTATCACCTTCCCTTCTGGGCTTCTCCCACCCTGCCTCTTCCTGCCCCTTCTACTCTAAGGCAGTGGCTCAGGCTGAGGGGACAGTGGTGGAGAGGCTTCCAGAGACTGGTCAGGATGAGAGAAGGGGCTCCAGTGGGTGGGAGGCTGCAGGGTGGGGGAGATGCCCAGCTCCCCCGCATCTGTGCCCTGTGGCAGCAGGCCAGGCTGGGGAGTGAAGCGCTGCCTGCGGCGCTCCCAGGGAAATGTGATTTCCCTTGAGTGAAGCGGACTGTGCAGTGTGGAAATTGGCTCTTTTCTGAGCGAGCAGCGGCTGTTGCTGCGGAGTTGGGCGGGCTGGGGCCGGCGGGAGGCCGCGCTGGCCCCTGGAGTGAGCAGGGAGCAGCCATGTGCTGAGAACTCATTAGGGATAAATCAAACTAGTAACAGCATGAAGCCAACACCCTCCCCCTCATCACGCCTCCCTTCCCACCACCTCTGAGACCCCCCTGCTTCCCCCTCCTCCACAGCGGTCCTCTCCCATCGGACTCCCTCCTGCCTTTCCCCAGCCAGGGCGCCCTCCTCCCGGCTCCCAGAGCCAGACCCCTTACCCCGGTGCACATGTCCGGTGCAGGTGGTGCATACACACATTCCCACCTGCAGCCTGAACTCCAGGAGCCTCCCCAGTGAGAGACACGTTCATTTACAATCACAGCTTGTCTGGTTTGCTTCCTATTTACTTGCTTTCTGGGTGGAGGTGGTGGCACTGGCAACACTAGGAGTGCAGGCTGGGGCTCACCTACCTCATCTTTCCATCACTCATGTCAATAGACACCCTGCCTCTTCGTCCCTTGTGCTGGCTTCCTGGGTGGCCCCCCGGAGGGCAGTATCAGTTTCTCCATCGATGTCCCTCTGAGGAGAGGACAGCACCCAAAGGATGCACATCAGCAGGGGGAAATTATCCCTAAAATGATGGGCTTGGTCCAAACGTAATTGAATTTCCAGCAAAGGAGAAAGGAGGAGAAGAAAAAAGGGAAGGGCAAAGGAGAGCCCAGACCTCCTCCATCTCTGAGTTGGTGTGAGAGAGGCAGGCTTTTGCTTTGAGGATGAAGCCATTTCTTCCCCAGAATCACCCTTCTTACTGACACAGGGACAGGATCTGCCCTCTCTGCTATTCTAGGGGCTGGACCATGGATGTCATTGAAATCAGTGTTGGTCGTTGTCACAATGTCAAGGTCCCTGGCCATCACCTTTGTCTGCTCCCCCCCGGCCGAGAATGACCCAGGACAAATGTTGCTAAAGGAGCGCAGGCCTGGAGTATAGGGGTATGAGCAGCTTGTGTCCCTTCCCACAGGAGACTTCAGGAAGATCCATCTTGGTTTCCTCAACTGTGAACTGCATGGCTCAGCCCAGGGTCTGAGCAGACTTCCGGCTCTAACTTCTAACAACATAGTTCCCTGGGTCAATGAAAAGCCCCAAAAGCACCCACTCTCTAATCAGTTCAGGTATGAAGCCTCTTTCTCCAAGTTCTCCAGGTAAATTTCCATCGAGTGAATACTGCTTCTATATTTGGAGTCTGGTCTCTGTTTCACGGGGCTTCTGGTGCCCCACCCACCCAGACAGGCACAGGGCTGAACTCTCAGGACAGCTAGGATGGGGCAGAAGTCTGGGGTGGTGGAGGAGTGCTATTTCCTGCAGTCAGTAAGGGTGGCTCCTCCTTTTGCCCTCTAAATTCACTCATTCAGAAGTCTTCCTGAGAAGTACTTCCTATGGTCTGTCATCCATCTTATGTAGCAGCAAGGAGGATACTACTCCCCGCTAAAAAAAAGATTTAAAAACTCGGAGCTTAAAAATAAGATCTGTACAAAACTATAAGGCATGATGAAAAAGTGATAAAGATTGTAAGAGAGATGCATGTATGACACTATCAGATTTCAGGAGAGATTTTCAAAACTCCTCACGCTCTTCGCAGGCCTTTCTCTGGTCTGGCTGTCTTCTTCTACAAGCAGTTTCTGGGGACACCAGTGGCAATCCCTGAGCCCTAACTCTTGTGTATCTGTGTTCCCCTTTGAGGGGCAAACAGGGTTGGGAGGAGGTTCATGGAGAGATAAGGAGGTACCAGGCAAGGAAGACTCAAAACATCACTGTCCTTTCCAAAACACCCTCCTGCTCTCTTCCAACCATCATCTTCCATCTGGCCTTGCCCCAGCCCTGCTCTTTAGATGAAAACCCTGGCCTTTGAGGGCTGTGCCCCTGGAACTGCTTCTCTCTTCCCACACCTGAGTGGGAAAGGGGGAGGTGGAGCTCAGTGCCTCAGTGAGCTCAGTGGTGGGACTCAGGGGTCTGGGCAGGTCCCTCCTTCCCATCTTCATACCTTTGCGCCTAGGGTGGGACCAGCTCAGTCCTTGACCACAGCCCACTGGAAGTGAAAGGAACAGAGAGAAAGATGTGGTCTTCCGTGAAGAGTGGGGAATGGCAAGCACAGGAAAGAAGAGGTGGTGTGGCAGGCCTGGAGCTGGGGATGTCCCCTGACTGGAGTTCTAGAACTCAGGGATACTAGTGGTGATGCAGTTTTGGGGACAGAGCTCACCTCCCCCATGTGCATCTCCTCTCAGCCCTACTTGGAGGTTGGAGGGAAGGGTCTTTAGGGGCTGTAATACAAAGGCAGGGGAGTTGAAGCCCCCAAATGCCCCCAGGAAGGGAGACAGAGCCAGAGGAGGGGGAGCAGGTGCCTTTGCCAGCAGCCAGCCTGGGGAGGGGGTGGGGGTGTACCCAGACCCAGGCCAAGGCTCAGGGCCCATCTGAGCATATCGCCTGCTAAGGAGGAGCGGAGGCGGGGGA
>NW_022900921.1:51157019-51197840 GCF_012274545.1 Fukomys damarensis | reverse complement strand
AGGGTGGGGAGGTGAATAAATAATAGGAAATAAAACTTCATGAAGCAGAAAATAAAAGGCAGATTATACAGATGTGGCAATTTGAAGGATCATTGCCTCTGTCCTCTTTTTAACTGCTGCATCTGGAGTTTTGAAGCAGCTTATCCTCTCCCTCCCTCTGCAAGGTCCCCGCCTGGCTGGAGGCCCCCATGGGGCCAAGGCACGTGTGGGGACAGCACCTCAAACACTATACTGCTGGCATTTCCTAGCATTGCAAGTGGCTGCCTAGCCTTAGGCAAGCTCACACGGTCAGGGCAGTGGGTGAGAGGGCAGCTGGGGCCTGTGGGTGAAGCCCTCAGTCAGGTGAGCGTGTGGCTCTGTCCCCGAGAGGAGGGGCAGCATCTGAGTGTGAGGAGGGGCACGGGTGAGGACAAAGTGGGCTGTGGTGAGCATGGGGACAGGTGGATGATGCCACAAGCTTGGACTGTCAGGAATGGGGTGGGGATTTGTGTCTGAGTGAGCAAAGGGGACCCCTGGCCAGGGAGGATTTGGAGGAACATCAGCTGGAAGGTCTCCGCAGCTTCTCCCCCACCCCCATCAAAATTCATTTGTTAAGCCTCAGTTTGACACTGTGCCAGGTGCTATATAAACAGACATGGTCCCTGCCCTTAAGGAATTTCCAACCTAAGACACATACACACTGACATTTTGTTTATTTTATTTTAAATATTAATGTATTCTCCTTGTTTCAGGGAGGATTTGAGACAGATCATAGGAAATGCATGCAATAAGCTGATAAAATACAAATGAAAAAGGAAGCATCAGAGCCACGGAAAAGATACCATGGGTGGTTTAGTGGGTCCTGAGCAGTTCAGGGTTGATCTGGAAACTGGCCTTAATTTTCTCAGTGGTTGAGTAAAACATCCACCATGGTCACGTACTTGGATCTCATCCATGAGAAAAAAATGTTCCAGTTCTCAGAAGAAGCAGCCTTTTTGGTAACATTTGGCTCTAAAGGAAAGTATTCACTTTGGCCTTAATTAAGGACACCAGGCGTGGACAATCCTCTCCAAGACACGGCAGCCAATTTAGGTCCAGGTTCATGTGCAGCGTCCAGTGGGAAGAGCTGATGTGATCTCTCCCAAACTCTGCCCAGTGAGAGTACTGGAATCCAGACTATCTTGAACAAAGAAGAATTCTGGACACTTTCATCATCTCATCAGCACTGGGACTTTTTCCCAGTGGGTTTTGAACCACAGAGTGAGCATGTGGCCATGGCCAGAGTCTCAAAGGAAATACTAGTAGCTAAAGTCAGGGTGCCAAATTTAGTCCAGACCAGGGTCAGGCCAGTAAATGTAGATGGAGAGGAGAAGAGGGCCAGGAAACATGGGCTAGACTTTTCTGTAGATCCTGGATGAAGGAGTCATCACTCTCCATGGACCTCCTACCAACCCTATGTCCTTCTACAGATGCGGACAAAAAAATCCAACAGCCAGGAGTCTTCACACTGATATCAAAGGTGAGGCAAAAATCCCACCTGGGTCAAGTCTGTTTATGCATCCTGGTACCTTGCTGATCAAAGCAGTGGGTGAACTACCACAGACCATTACAGAACAGGGGAGTCAGGAAAGTACAACACTTAAGTTCAGTTCAAAAGGTTACATAACTGTATTGCACCTAAAGATTTCCTGAGGAGCCACGTCTTGCACAATTAAAAGCTGCAGGTGTGGCATACAAAACAGAGACCAGGGCTGAAGGCTTTGATTTGGAAACTCCCCTAGAAGCTGTCTTGAAAGCCCTGCAGTCAGCCAGACTGAGGTCACACCTTGTGGGAAGACTAAGTGTAGGGGATAGGAGGAAGAGCAGGAAGAAAAGCAGGAAAGACAGAAAAAGAACATGCAAGAAACTAGAGTAATCAGGAGAACTGGGAGAGCTGGAAGTCCAGGGAGGATTTTTTTTTTTTTTTTTTCGGTACTAGGGCCTTCATGCTGTTAATCACCAGCCTTTCTATTTTTAATTTTGAGATAGGTTCTCGGTAAGTTGCACAAGCTGGGCCAGAACTTTCAGTGCTTCTAACTTGGCCTTCCAAAGTACTAGAGGATAGTTTTGAGATGTGCATTCTTTGAACTCTAGATACCAGGCTTGGGAAGGGGGCCCTGGAGATGCATTGGATACCAACATCTTCTGGGAGCAGAGAGACAACAAAGAGGACAGGAGAGGAAAGGAGGGAAGGAAGTAGAGCAGAGAATAACTGGCAGAGGAGACTTAAGGACAGCTTCGTGGAAGAAGTGGAGTCTGGATATTAGTTGAGTTTCTCCCTAACATTTCTTCCTCCTATAGTGTCCTCATAATACTCAGCATTTTTGAAAGCCGATGCCAATCTCCGTCCTTTGGGTGGTACTGACAGCACTGCTACCATCTCCCAGGATGTACTTTGATTGTCTTGAGCCCCTGGTCTTGACTTAAGTGATTGGCTCAAATGGGCCATCAGCTCAAGGAGGCTCTATTCCCAGATTGAAGACTGAAATTATGGGAAGCAGGTAGTCTCTCTCTACTTGATTTGCACCAAGAAGAGAGATCTTGGGGGCCAGGGATTTAGTAGCACCATGCCTGCCTCAAAAGCGCAAGGTCCTGAGTCCAATCCACAGTGAGAAAGACAGAGAGAGAGAGAGAGAGAGAGAGAGAGAGAGAGAGATCTTGGGAGCTACCAGGGCCATCTTTGTACCATAAGAGATGCTTCTGCCTCCAAGGCCTGGGAGCTGGAGCCCCAGAAGAATAAGAAAGAATTGAAATGTTAGATGGGTGCACAGCCCTAATTACCCAGTTATCAGAACTAATCAATGTCCTCACCTGCAAAAACCCACTTGCGCCAAGATTCCTTATACTTACAACCTCCAGGCAGAGGGAGATCTGAGAGCAGAGGCTGGCTTCAAAACAGGATGATGGGTTGGAGGTTAGCACATGAGCCAGAGCCCTGAGGGAAGGGAAGGGTTATCTGGGGGTGGGAGCTGAGAAGTTGTGTTCTAATAGCTAACCTGCTAGGCTTTCCTTCTGTGCCAGACATTGTTCTGAGATGTTTACGTGCATAATTTCACTAAGTCCTCTGAGGCTCTTGTGAGGTCAGCAGTGTTATTATCCCCATTTTGTAGAGAAGTAACCAAAGCACAAGGGGCAGCATCAGATGTCCGGGACTCAAGCCCGGGCAAGTGGGCTCCAAGACCTGGCCACTGAGGCCACACTGGGGATTGGCAGAGAATTGGGACGATCAGGTAGTCAGTGAGATCAAAGGTCACTAGGAGGTGAGGGGGATGAAGGCTGGGAAGAAATTGGATTTGATGATCAAAGGTCATCAAAGGCCCTCATGTTGGTGTTTCAGAGAGGGTTGGGGTGGAAGCCAAATTGTAAGGTGTGAGTGGGAGCCAGGTTGGCATGTGACCCAGGGAGTGGTGGGAGGCAGCTGGCAAGGACCCTCCATCCTGTGCATTCATCTCAGAAACTAGGGCAGCAGGTGTCAGCCACAGGAATCAACACAGCAGAATGCAGCCTGGTATTTTTCCTTTTCCCATGTTAGTGATACTTGCAGGGGTTTGCAAGGCAAGAAAGTGGAGAGTGGGGAGAGTAGGCCCAAAGCCTCCCATCCCCCAGTGTGAATCCAAAACAGAGAAGTCCACAGCAGCCAGGAGAGGGGTCAAGGGGGACAGTCACAAGTAGAGACAACAGCTCTTCCTCTGAGGAAGGGAAGCGAAAGGGACAGGGGAAGGTGTGAGCCCGTTAGATGGTGAGGAGCACAGGCATCCAGAAAAGCTGGAGGCCAGAGTATTGGGAAAGGTGACACTGGAGACACTGCCCCTTCAAGAAACCCTAAATATGAGCATGGACATAGGTGGGGCAACAGGGCCGGGGGAGGGAAAGGCAGGCGAGGCCAGGTGGTCTCAAGACTCCAAGCCATTGTCCTGATAGCTTCCCTTTTAATTCACTTAAAGATTTTGAAATAATTTTAGATTTGCTTAAAAGGTACACCAGTAGCATGGCAAAGCTTTTGATCTGGCCTCTGCCTCCTGATGGCCATTTCCCTCAGCCCCATCACCCCGACTCACCAACCCAGCTCCTTTCAACCCCCACACACAGTCCCCATCTCCACCTGCAGAAGCCTCTGAGGCCCCAAAGGAGAGGGTGCAGGCCTTGGGCTGTAGTAATCTTTTCATCTTCTTTAGCACCTAACAAACAACAAATGACTGTTAGCACCTGAATAGCTGTAGAATAGACATCTTCCTTTACATCCCTGGAAAAAAACTCAGGTCCCCAATCCTTTGAGTGGGAAAGAATTCCGCAGATGGTAGGAGCCCTGGCCTGGGCTCAGTGGCTTTGGGGAAGCGGAAGACTCGGCTTGGTTATGAAGATAGCCCCAGGGTGCAGAAACTTTGCGCCTCTCAGCGAAGGCAGTTCTATAGCCACACATCTGCACAGACAGGAGCTAGGGAGAGGCAAGCCCACCCTCCAGTGGTCATGTTTGTAACTGCAACCCAGCAACCTCCATCTTCCCAGATCTTCTGGCCAAGATGCCTAGCAGCATTGAGCAGCTCAAGTCAGGCAGCTGGGATCACCTGGCTGTGAAGGCTTCATGTGCCCAAGTGAAGTGAAGATGCACACTCCACATGTGCAAAGGAGCATCGAGGCATCACACACATTCAAACAAACCTGTACCTTTTATTCTGGTGTTATAAATAAGCATACACAGTCAATGAGGTTAAAGAACCCATTAAGGCCATTTCACTTGTAAGCATCGGACCTGGACCGAGGCATGATGCTGTTTATACCTAAAATGAGATAAATGGACTCTGGTGTTGCTGTTCACTGTTATCACACCTCAGAGTTATCCAAGGAAATTTAAACACATATACCCTTCAGTCCAACAGTCCTCCTGAGTCAGAATCCCTGGATGGGTGACAGGAATTAACTTCCCAGAAAGATAAAGTACATCTCTCCTAAGAGCTGGGGAATAGTGAGCAGACTATCAATTCACAGAGTCAGCACATGTTTATTTCACTTTTGGATCATCTAGGACTGGTGCATGTGAAGGGCCCAAGAATATTTGTGAAATTGATGAGTGGATGAGAAAATGATTCTGAGACTCCATCCAGCTTTGACACACTACGACTGGGATTCCACCATATACATGAACACCCAGAGTTCTCTATACACATGACAAATGTGCACACAACACAGGGGCAAAGGAGAATGAGGCCTGCCACATCCTGCAGCTGCCTGACCTCCCATCCCCATGCACTCGTGCGCACTTCCTTCTTCGATCACCTATATTTATTGCACACCCATTGGGTGCATGGCCCAACCCAGGCTCTGGCCAGAGGCAACTTCGAGGCTCTCAAGGACCAGCCCTACTCTGTGGCAAGCATTATCAGAAGGGAGGAGGGTAGCCTGGCAGGAAGGCAGGAGAGGCAGCATGGCAATAGGCGGGCAGCAGAGGGCCCCACTTGGCAGACAGCCTATCTGTATACTTGGCTGAACAGAAACAATAGTGGTGGCTCCCTTCAACCCATCCTCCTTCCCACAGACACAGCCCCAAGTCCCAGTCTTGAAACTGCCCCTGGAGAACAAGTCTGGCTGTGAGGCAGCCAGAGAGCAGAACAAGGGGACTTCCCAGGGGAGGACAGCAGAGCCTTGGGAAACCAGCTCAGGGGGAGGAAAGTGTCTTGGTGCCCTAAGAAGTGCATCTTTAAGGGGTGTGCAGTGGAGGTATCTCCCATGCCTGACTGAGGAGGCCCTGGTCTCCTGCCTCCATTCTATCCCAGGAATTTCTACTCAGCTACAGCTCTGGCCAGGCAGAGCACCCCCCCGGGGCAGGGGAACTGTCCCCACCTTTTACCCCTCCACCTTTGCCAGCTAGGTACACCTCTGCTCTTGGAAAACAAAGGGTCCTTGTTCCCGGCACTCCAGGGATTTCCACAGAGCTCCAGAGGCCCTCGCTGTGCTCTGTTGATCAGCAACTGAGCACCAGGTTCTCATCTTCCCAGAGTAGGACAGCTGTAGGGGAAGGAGCCAGGGGAGACAAGGGCACTGGGCGAGAGAAGCATCTGAGGGCCTTCCCAGAAACCTGCCCCCTAGTGGGCAGGGCTGGAAGACACTGCTCCCTGGGTCACCACTGAGTTCCCTGAAGAGTTCCTGCTCTGTTCTGGGGCATCCCCTGGCAGGTCATCTAACTGTCCTCAAGGCTGGGGCTCCCCTGGCTGGCCTGGCCTGAACCCTCCCCCAGGTTCAAGTGAGCACAGCATATGAAGCCACCTGGTTCTGAGGGATGGGGGTGACATGAGATGAACGCTGGGAGTGGAACCCAGTCCTCATTCCACCTCATTCTTCCCTCAGGAGGGGCCAGGGACTGGGGCAGCACAGTGACTGTCACGGCAGTGATGGGCAGGCACAGCAGCATTAGGGATGCTCCAGTAAGCCAGGGAATGAATAGAGTCACAAGGGAAGCAAGTGCTGCCCCTCAGGAGAGAAGGGAGGCACCTCAGGCCTCATCTTCGACCCAGTAAAATGAAGTTCTGTTAAGGGCATCATCTCCATCTACCCCAGAAAGGGGGCAGGTCTGTGAGATGGAACCAGCTTCACAGCTGATTGCGGTTCCTCTTGGGGATGATCTTGCGGTAGGTTCTGCGCTCAGAGATGTTGCGCTTCACCTTGGCTGTGGTGGGGGCCTCATCCTGGTGCAGGGAGGGGCTCGAGTGGGACTTCTTCAGGCTGGGTTTGGGTTCCCTGGTGTCTTCAGCTTCCCTCCCCAGCTGCTCCTCCCAGAGATCCAGGTCCCCAGAGGGGCAGCGCAGACGAGCCACCAGCAGCTGCACATACGTCTCGTAGCGGGTTTTCTGCAACACACAGGGCAGAAGGAAGCTGGAATCATGAGGGACAGCTTGCAGGCATGTGCAGCTACGGGGACAGAGAGCTCTGCAGACAGAAGGCCAGGCCAACAGCCTCTGCACAGTGCTTGAGCAATCAGGCTCTGCAGGGTGTGCCTATGGATCACATTATAATCATACAAACCAACCCTAGCCTATTCTAACAACAAACATGCTGCAGTGCTGTAACAAACATCTTTACACCATGTTACACCTCCGAGGCACTACATGACGCATAAGCCCCTCTGCCTGGGATCTGCACAGCATTATACCCAGGCAGCTCACATCTGGACGGAGCCCTACAGAGTCTGAATAGTATGTTAACAATTGGCATCTGTAGAGCATGAGGCCTGCTACCCTCAGCTGTTTAATAGTTTGTAATGAGCATCCTTGGGAGACCTGGAGTTTACAAAGTGCTTTCCATCCTCCACTGGATTCTCATCCAGGGCCTGGGAAGTTGGTTGGACACATCTGTGATTTACAAAAGAGGAAATGGGTGCAGAGAGGGCCAGTGCCCAATGTCCCCAACTGGGAGAAGTTGGGCCCTTTCAGCAACACTCCTCAAGCCTCTGGGGAAGCGGCCACTCACAGCCCCCTTGTGATAACCAGTAAGCTAAGGCATTGAGCAGGAACCCTGAAAGTAAGCGAGGGAGAGGGTGGGCCACACAAGTTTTCAGTGGGCACAGGCAGGAGGCGATATTGATGCCCCTTCCCCTGCTACCCTCTGTTCTCACAGAGCACTTCACCTGGCCTACACTTCCTGCCCTCTGGGCTCCCAGGACTCCTGAAGC
Organism: Fukomys damarensis; assembly: GCF_012274545.1. Classification (NCBI taxonomy): domain Eukaryota; kingdom Metazoa; phylum Chordata; class Mammalia; order Rodentia; family Bathyergidae; genus Fukomys; species Fukomys damarensis. The sequence goes on along the minus strand of NW_022900921.1, from coordinate 51,190,159 downwards.
AGGCACTTGGCATAAGGGTGCACACCTGGGATGTGTAAGGGGGAGGTTGGGAGTCAGACTAAAGTGCAGTTTGGAATCAATTATAGACAAAGACAATAAAAGTAATGCAAGTATAGTTAAGACCACACATTAGGCACACACCTGCCTGGAGCAGACTGTAAATCTAGCAGGTTGGGTAAAGTAGTTTGCTCAGTGCCTCAGTTTCCTTATATATAAAGTGAAGATGACAGTACCTAACCCAGAGCTGTTAATCAAATGAGATGATCTATGCAAGTAATGCCAGCTCCGTACATACTATTATTATTGGGTAGGCATTGGGGGAATAATTCAGCTATAATACAGTTTTTCCTTCAACTTGAGAAAAGCATGCATGAGTGTGTACAGTCCGTATGTCCCGTGTGCACTCACACCTTCTGCTCTGGCACAAGGGGGAGTGACGGCTGTAGGAACAGAGGCAGCCACCAGAGGGAGGCCTCGGGCATCTCACCTCGTACTCCAAGTACTCCTTCCGCAGGCGGTGCTCTTCCAGAACGCGGCTGCGGCCCCGCTGCTCAGGTAAATTCTTCTGTAGATCCAGCAGGTCATCCGAGGCGGCGTCCAGGCAGTTCTCGTGGGATCGATGCTGTTCCTCCTGGAAGGGGGAGGCGACAAGGATGAAGGAGCTGCCCCATGTCCCCCACCTGCCTCACTGCTTCTCCTCTCTCAGGGGCCCAGGTGTGCAGCCCTCCTTTGCTGATTCCCAGGCCAGGCTGTGGGCCCGGCTCCACTCATCCTGGGGACCTTACCAAGGAGCTCTGGGCCGGACCAACTGGCAGGATAGGCCGCACAAACCGGCGCTGGGAGCCAACGGCGGCGGGGAAGGGCGGTGCTGAGTGCATGGCTGCAGCCAGGTTGATGCGCGCGATCCAGGAAGTCATCTCCTTGGCTGTGCTGTGAGCATGGGAGGACGTCAGTCCTCAGGAACAAAATCACCGCCCAACACCAACACACAACACACACGCCTGCCGTGCTCTGCAGTCATCCAGCCACTTAGGGTTCCATCCCCCAAAGACAGAATCTGGGGCTGACCTCTGCTAGCGGTTTTACCTTTGAAAAGAGTTTAGGAAGGCAAGAGACTTTGCATCAAGTGCCAGAAACGATAGATTATTACGGACTTCCTGGAGTCCTCTGATCAGCACTAGGAGGTCTGACACTGACTTACCAGGAAAGGTGCAAAAATTAGCCAAGTGGGCCCAAGGTGAGGAGGAGCTGGCCAGGCCATCCCCCTGCTTCACCTCTGTATCCCTAGCATCTCTTGGGGCTTCAGCCAGCAGGAATCCCACATGAGGGTGAAGTTGGTCCAGCCTGGCCGCCCTAGGGACTTACGGTGCTTGGAAGAGGTAGAGGCGCCAGTCTGCAGTTCTCAGCTGAAAGACGTGTGGCTTTTTGGTGTAGTGGGTGGCTGGGGTGGCCAGCGCATGGTGTACCCCAACAGGCTCATCCACCATCTGCCCAACCAAGCTCTCCCCATCCAAGGACTGGTCCTCTCCCTGCACAGGCACAGGGTGCTCAGAGAAGAGAGACTGTCATCAGCTGCCACCCTCCCTCCTGATAGTTCTGGGACTCTACCTGCCAGCGTTATGGGACTCCCTTCCTACCTTCAGGAAGTAGAGAACCATTCCTCGCAGTAAGGTGTGGAACATCTTCCAGCCACGCTTGCCCCATGGTGCTGTTCCAGGAGCAGACACAATGGTGGGCAGTGCATCCACATCCAAACACACTCAGACACGAGTGTGCACACAATTCCCCCACCCTCACACCACCTCCAGTCCCTCCCAATGGAATACATACAAACACATGGGGCATATTGATACCAAAAACACACATAACCACAAACATGCAGGGAGTCTCCACATACAGGCAATCCCACTCAGGAGCAGCCAGACACAACTATCTGCATACAAATGTGGATATTCATATCCACTATCTCTTCAAACACACAACCACCGCCCCAGTGCAAATAACCCACCAATAAACAGTTCCACTCAGACTTCCTATAAAATGATCTTGATGGCGTGTGCCCATCTGGAAGGGCACATGGCTCAGGTCCCAGTCTTCCCTGTGTACCTGCTTTGCAGAACAACCTCCCTCCCTTTTGCCTTCCCTCCCAACTCTCCCACACTGTAAGACCTGTCTCGGCTCCTTGGACAGAAGAAAGCCCAGTTCCCTGTGGTCACCACCCTGCTCAGCTCCCTGTGGCTCCTCACAGCCCATGCTGGACCCCTTCTTGGTAGCTGCATGCTATTCCATCTGTGAGACCGAGCTGGTTTCTCTGGTCAGTCTGCTTAAAAGCTTTCTTCTGCTGCCTGGGGAATGAGGCCCAAGGACAGACCCGGGAAATTTTGCCCCAGTGTATCCCCTGCCACTCCCTTTCATGCAATTCAAGTTCTCAGCAAATTCTGCTTGCTCTCTTCTTTGCAGGCAATGCCTTCTGCCCCAGTGCAAAAATCCAGACCCCTTATCAGACCCTGACAAGGAATGTCACCATGCAGTAGAAGCCTTCTCTATCCTTGTCCCCACATCCAGTCCTCAGAACAAAATCAAAAGCCTTTCCCTCCTCCATAACCTCATACTGGACCCAGTGTCCCCTACAGACCACATTCTTCTTACCCTCTATCCAGATAGCAATACACTTGTGTGGTCTCTGCCTCACCACAGGGGTGCTAAGGGCCTGGCAGTAACTAGACTGCTTTGTCCCAGCACTTCACTCCCAACCCCCTTACCCAGTTCCTGGCACAGTCACCATTCAGGATATGCCAAGTAAGGATCACGGGCTGCCTGTCCCTGTCATGGCCTGTCTCTCTGCACAGCATGCACACCTGAGCAGAGCCGCTCCCTACACACCACCCTGCTAACAGGCAGGAAGCACTCACTCTTCTTGCCATCTGCATCATGATGCATCTTCCGTGCCAGGATGCCCTGCTTATAGGTGGGCACCGTGGGGTCCTGAGCCAGCTGGAGAAAGGGCTTACTCATCTTGCCAGCTGGGGGAGACGGCCGGGCCTTCTCTGTTGTGGCTGACTCTTCTTCATCCCTGGATGTCAGAGAATTGAGCTGGGAAGTTAATTGGGCAAAGACCACCAGAAATAGCCACCACCTCCCATAAGAGTATCCCCCAAGCGGAGTCCTCCTTCAGACTTTATCAATTCCTGGATTGATTGCTTCAGCCACCCATACCCCAAACTACCTCTGACATCTAATATTACCTGAGCTCCTCTTTCCTCCCTGAGATGGGCCTAAGAACACCTTGCCTCTGGCTCCATCTCACCCAAAGGGTATGTCATCCAGGGCCCTGAACTTCTCCAGCTCTTAGGTGGGTGACAGAGGGAGGACAGGCCCAGCAGCAGGGGGAAGGGGGACGGGATATAGAGGAAGGGGGCTCTTACTTACATAACCCACTCAAGCTTCTTGTTTCGGATAGACCAGTAGAGGGCCTGCAACAGAAGCACATGGGTAGGCAGAGAGGTCTTGGGCTGTGATCCCTAAATCATTGCCTGGCAGACAGCTAAGGACATGTGTATGGCCCGTCCCCTCCACCCACAACATATCTGCCCTTCTTCCTTAGGTAGGAAAGCATCCATTCATCTATCCATCTATCTGTTCATCCATCCATCTGACTGTCCATCCATCTGCCATCCATCCATCCACCCACCCACCATCCATCCGTCACCTATCCATTCATTCATCCATCCAGGCAACACATCACCTATGGAATATTTCTCATGGGCCTGACCCCATGCTGCTACTGGAAACATAATTATCAAGGCATCCAAGTTGCTGCTTTGCCCAAGCTCAGTGAAGCCTAAAATAATCCTTTTGAAGAAGATAAGAATCATTCACTACCATCCTGCCCAGAGGGACCCAACAGAGAAGTAACCCAGTTGAACACCTTCCCCTAATGTAAGTGTGATACATGAATGAATGACTGAATGATGTACTAGAACTTTGATATAACAAATAATATTAACATGGATGTATCTCCCTTGCTTTTGTGGCCCTTAAAGTACCTAGCAAAGTGTCTGGCACAGTTAATAAATGTTTACTAGAGAGAAGAATGGAACATCGATCACTTATGAAGCATATGCTAAATGCCAGGCACTGTGCTAAGTAAGCAATTTTAATTCATCTTGACTATAAGGTGGTTGTTAGCACAGGTGGAACTTGAGTTGATGAGGTGGGCGACAGACTAGGTTGCTCAAGACTAGAATTCAAAGTAGGAACGCCTAGCTCCCAAGTTGGAGCTCTAGACTTTTGCTACATAAAACTTTCCTTTTCATCTACTCAGACAACAAATAAACTTAGCACTTCTGACTTTGAAGGGGCAAAAATCACCCTGAAACTTAATAAAACATTTGAGGAGCCTTAGATCTAGAGAGCATAGTTTGGGAGCTCCAGGGCTGTGAATTTATACAGCTGACAAATTCCAAGATGCTGTCGATACTGCCAGCAAGCGACCCACTTTTAGTAGACTTTCAACAGACAAACCACATCTCCTCAAAGGGTGTTTCAGCAGAGCTCCCCATTCCCCTTGGGTCCCAGCCCAGCAAGGGATGCCTTTGCCTCACCTTCAGCAGCTCCTTGGGGAAGTTCCCACCATCCTGTAGGCCATTCAGGTTGGCTATGAATTCCTGGCAGCTCATGCTCTTTCCAATGTTCTGTGGCCATGGACAGACATAGGACAGCTAAAGTGCCCCACCAGACAGAGCACACTCCCAAATGGCCCCTCCAGAATTCTCAGTAGGCCCCCAGGACCACATGCCAAGGGGCCCTGTTTTGACCCACCTCAGGCCACTGCAGCCCTTTCCCTTTCCCCCTGCCAGGGATCCACAGGTGCTTTCCGAGCTTCTTACCTGTCCATGCAGGTCTGTGTTAAGAAGCATGATGGCACAGGTCAAGGTGTGTATGGAATCTGCCCAGGGAGGCCAGTGGAGGAAAGTCCATTAGAACCCAGACTTCTCCATTCTCAGTCCACATTAGGTAGGGTGACTCCTATTTCTCTGCAGTCCCCAACACTCCCAGCAGCTGTGCCCCAGTGAACTCCCAAGTAGGTACAAGGACACTTCTGTGCCAAGTCCCATGGCCCTGCCTCGGGCAAGTCCTCCCTACCTACTGAGGGGAAGGCCTCAGGGTTGCAGTGGTAGAAGCGTCTAGAAAACTGGTAGAGGATTCGCTCCCGCTCTTGTGTCTCCCCGCTGAGTACCAGGGCTTGGAGGAAGGCCCTGCAGAGGAGAGACAGGTGTCAAGGAAAGCTAGGCTGGCCTGAAGATGCCCTGAAGATTCCTGGGGCTCGGACCTGAAAGTCCTGCCCATCCCTCCTACCTAGCCTCCCCAGGGGGCCCAAAGGTGTTACCGGAGGGCGCAGTCCAGGCTTTGGCCTCCAAACTGGAAGAAGGACAAGTACTCCTCAGCCACAGCCCTGCTGAAGTCATTGCTGCAAAGGGAAATGGGGATGAAGACTGCAATAGAAGTCAGGCTGGGCCACAGACACAGAGGGCCCTCCAGAGCCTACATGCATCATGGGGACTGATCATGGGGGAGACAAACAAGGGAAAGGCACAGCTAGGCTGGACCCCAGGTACAAGCCCAGAGGGTAGCCAGGGTCTGGCCCACCCCAGCATCAGGTCCAGTGTTACATAGGAGGGACTCAGGGGTCTTGGGGTTGGCAAGGGGGTTGAGCCCAGAGGCTCCAAGCAAGCACCTAGGTGAGGAAACAAGGTGACTGTGCCCGGGAGAAGTAGCAGGGACGGCCAGGGAGTGAAGAAAAGGCTGAGGACGAGGGATAGGCACGCTGTGGGGAGAGGGACAAAGGAGATGCAGGATAGGAAAGGGAGGAGCAGCCACTGGAGAACTCAGGCCCAAAGTTTCTTACTTCTTCTGTAGGTAGGCAGCCACTTCTGATTTCCGGAAACCATCCAGGTGATAGAGCCGAGAAGCCAAGTTCCAAGCCACTTTGTCATTCCTTATACCATTCGCCAGCTTATCTCCACCTGGTGACCTCTGGTCTTCCTTGGGGGACTGTGCCTGGGGCATGGGGCTCTCGGAAGACCTAGAAGAGTCCATTGCTGTCCTCAGACACACACTTGGGATGGGCATGCTGGGGCTCTGGGTCAAGTTGTAGAAAGACATGTCCAGAGCTTAGGATTGGGGCAGAAGTGCCTGAGTCCTGAATGGCCATCCTAGAGGAGCTACACCTAGACCCTCACCCAGGAAGAGACAAAGTCATGGCCGGTCTGGCCTGAGCTGGGACCAGAGATCCCAAGGGGAAGTATTCAAGGACCAGAGTCAAGTCTGATGCCTTGAATATCCTCAGGTGAACTCCAGGGGTCTTCCAAGCCATCTTACCTCAAGAGGCAGTGCACACAGCCCTTCAATCCATAGTGGGATGGGAATATCTCCCTCACTGGAGCCCATAGTCACAGATCTCCATCTGCCTACCCCAGCCCCAACCCTAGCCTCAGCCTCTACACCTAGCTCTGGAGCTAAGAGAAGAACCAGGCCAAGAATAGGGATCCAGACTAGTTTTTTGAATGGTGACAACTTGGAGAGTCGAGGAGGTTTCCAGTCTCCCTCTGACCCTGCCAGTCATTAGGTGACTGGCTGGTGACCTTAACAATGTAAACAGGCTCAGGAAACCCTACCAGTGTCAGAGCATGCTCAGAGGCTAACACTTGACTCCCAAAAGTTCATTTCCACCTGATTATGCTGGTCCCCCTGCAGAGTTACAACCAGGTGTGAGGCATCCAAGCCATTTACACATTCATGATCCAAGGCAGCACAGTTGAGGGTTGTACATACAGGCAGGCAAACAGCATCAAAATATGAGAACAGTCATTAACAAGATGACCACTTAACAGACTTCATTTAACAGCCTTTGCACTTAACATGAGTGGGTCAGTTCTTTGCTGAGAAATTCTCCACTTTCTGAGACTCCTAAACATCCTACAGTACAGGATATATGTGAAGAAACTGTAAAGTGAAGAAAAAAAAAAAAAGTAAGATTATATGGAGTCCATAAAAGCAATGCTCAAAGTCTCCAAGAGTCAAATGGAAAGCCATGGATCAGTAAGGGACTGCAAGAGTTAGTCCACTGAACAAGAGAAGAGGGAATAAAAAGAAGAGGAAGAAGAGGAAATAAAAATAATGATGCATTTGTAACATCAAAGAGAATCATTTAAATAATCCACTGACAAAGGCCTAAAATACTTTTTTTTGATGACTTAAAAAAGTATTGTCAATAAAATAATGTCCAGATGGGGAAGAACTTCAGGGGAGAAAAAACACTATCCAAATAATGGAATTGTATACTTTAAATGGGTTAACTGTATGGTATGTGAATTACATCTCAATAAATCTCTATATTTTTGAAATGGTCTTTATGATCTCACTGTGAAAGTCAAGCATAAGTGAAAAAGGCTAGCACACTAGTACCAGGAAAATTAAAGTTGCTACCCTGTGCCAAATGTAAGATTAAATAAAACTTATTTAAATAATGTTTAGTGCCATTTGTCAAGATAAAGTCTCAACTACACCTTTTTGAATTATTTACCACAAAAGTATAGTTGTCCTGTTAGGTGGACAGAGTTTTGATTGAGATAATAAAGCATCCATTTCAGATACTGAGACATTTTTGGTACCTAGACTGTGAACAGCTACAGGGGGCCATCGTTTCCAGAGATATAACGAAAAGCAGGTCTTTGGCTTCTGGCCTGGACCAATGTCCTGTCATCATCAACCAAGGATAGTGAGATGGGAGCAGGGTTATATTCTAACTTCTGTACCATTATCAACCTGAACCACCACTATCTTCTCCTGTCTCTTCAGTATGACCCCTACTTAGTTAATCAGAGACCAAAACCCCCTTCCCATGTAGACTTCCCAGAAGTTGGCATACTGGGGCAGGTAGACATCTAAGCTGGTTTCCCAGTTGGCCTTATCCCTACCTGTGGCCACAGTTCTGAGTGTTACACGATCCTGCTGTGGGCACCAAGACCCATGCTCTTGGTCCCAATCAAACCTCTCCTTGGTACGATCCAAATCAGCATCCTGGCCTAAGCTCTTTGGTGAATTTCTTACAGACACTTCTCAAAGCAGACTGCCACCATGTGTGTGAGTCTACTCTTTAGCTTCTTGTGCTTTTAAACCCTCTAGTCTTCAGCAAAACTCTACTAGTGTGCAGTTATAGCATCCTATATAATCGATGTAATAATGTCATGAAGATTGCAATTAAATATGTTAGATCTCAATGTGCATTTCCCAGACTTCATCCAGACCAGGGTCTGTATGTGTGATCATCATGAGGGGCTAGCAGCTGCTTAATCTGACACTCACCCTTCTGTAGAAGTCCAGTTAATGTTGGGCTGGACGCCTGCAGCCAATGCAATCCTAGCTGTGCCTTTACTCTCTACTTCCTGCTCTGGGTCTGGGGCCTCCCCAGCCTCTTCTTTCTTCAGGGAACTTGGCTCTATCCCATCTATTTCCAGGAGCAAAGGGTGTGAGGCATTTAGTGGCCACTTGGGGAAAATGCCAGGGCTGTGGTGCTGGAGCTGCAGGCTGCCCTCCTGGGAGGACACTGGGGTGGGCATGGGCCCCGGGCCTCTGCCCTTAGACACAGGGCTGCCAGGCTCAGGTGAGGATGCTGGGCTCCCACAGGGGCTGGGAGTGAAGGTGCAGGCAGTAGGTTCCTGAGGACACCTGGCATCCAGCTCACCTGAGGAAGAGCACACAATAAGCAGGTGCAGGATAGCTGGCTGCTGCCCCCAGAGCACCTCCCCAGGCACCTCCTCTGGCAGCAGGCAGCATACCCTGTCTTCCCACATGCAGTGAGCCTACCTTTGGCTCGAAGGACTCCAGTCCCTGGGCAAGGTAGGGCTCAGTGCTTGAGAAGCACATGAGAAATGTTGGGTCTTTCATACATTACTTCACTTACTCTATGAGTATTTGAAAACCCATTTTATTGATGAAGGCATAAGAAGCAAAGGCTATATTTAAGCCCAAGTCTGTCTGCTCCAACACAATAAAACAAACCCAAGAACCACCTCTGTCTCTACTCTGAATACCAAAGCTTCCCACCACCCAATTTCTCAGACTCCAATCATGGGTCTCACCTCTGTCCTGGTGCCAGCAAGGACCCTCTTCTGTCTGCCAGCCCTCAGCGCTCGGTGGGGCCTATTGAGAGAGGTAGAGTTGAGTAGGGAAGGAGAGAAGAGAGGCAGAATGGCCAGGTATAGAGAAGCCCCTTCCTTCTTGCCAACCTCCCACCCATAGCATGGGCACCAGTATGATGTGCATGGACAAAACCCACATCCTAGGAGTGTTGACACTGGGCCCTGGAAACCAATGATGAGAGTGAGGACCAGAGAGGGGAAGTGACTTGCCCATGGCTGTGTAGGATGAGTGGTAGGGCTAAGGTCCAACCCAAGGTGTGCTGTCTCCCAGGTAGATGTTTTGTCTACAAAGGGTTCTGCAGGTGAGGCAGGGACACGATCATCTTCCAAAAAAGCCTGAGAAAGAGGAGGGCAGCGAGAAGAAAGTTTGACCAGAGGAAAACTGATGCAAGCCAGGGCCTTGCTCACCTTTGGTGATCTCCCCCGCTCATCTGCTGTCCAGATGGTTAGGCAGCTCCACCCTAGGAGGGGCTGTGGGAGGGAGGGTGATGGCTCTGGGCATTGGCTGGGTGGGCTGTATCCCCAGAATGGGAGAGAAGTCCCAGTTTCAACACTGGCGCTCCTAGGCTTCCCTCTAGGGACCTAGCATCTTAGAGCAAGGTCTGGAGAGAGCTCTGTCCTTCAGAGCTGTGCTCGTCTGTGCATGGAGGGGCACTGGCCTATGCATACAGGCACCCCCTGCAGTATCACTGAGGGCCTCTGATCCCCACTGCTCTCGGGGAATGGAAAGATTAGAAAGTTACAACCTCATGCTGCCATCTTGAGTCTCCTTATCTCTAAAGCAGAGGCCTCCCTGGGAAAACTGGGCTCCCAATTGTTTCCTCTAACTTATCCAGTCCCTGGCTGATACCCAAGCTCTCCTGCCATTGTCAGAGGGGCCAAAGCTGTTGACACTGGGCAGAGGGAGAATGAAGGATGGTGAGCTAAAAGTAACAAAATGCTGAGGCTCTCTCAAGAAAACAGAGGACAGCACTTCTAAAATACACAGCTCTCTGTTAGGCAAAGAGGTCAGTGAGGCTGACCCCTGGCCTGTTACAGTCAGCAGTGTCTTGGAGGTGGGTGGGGAAGGATCTGAGAATGCTTGGGAATATCTTGCAATGGGAGGAACTGTTTGTTCTCTGAATGTATCCAGACATAACCCCAAGAGCTGGTGAGCTGATGACATTTGTGGACTTAGTTGTAATCACATTCAGTCTACTTCATGGCACCAGTAAAATTTCCCCTAATTCTGAAGGCCACAATGCTGATTTTCTCCTCTATTACCTCAGATTCCAAAAGGCCCCAGTATCACAAAGACTGCTCTGGATCTAGTGGCCCTTGAGGAAAGCCCTCCTTTGATGTCTCCAGTACAGCTCCGGTGGCTTTCCAGGACTAAACTCACCTCGCCTTCCTCCTGAGCAGGTGGTGCTGTGGGAGTTCCCTCGGTAGTGGCCACCGAGGTCCAGCAGAAGGGGTGTGATTTGTAGGGAGGCACCGGGAATGGAGGGGTGGTGCACCCACTGGATCCAGCAGTGCTGCCCCCCAAATCCAGCTCATTTCCTAGCTCCAAGGGCCTGCTGTCGCATGGGAATGGCCAGTCAGACCCAGGCCTCACATCTGCCTGGGAGTCTGGGAAGCCCCAGGAAAAGCACTCCCTGGAAACACTGATGTCAGAGGCAGGGCTCTCTAGGAAGAGGGGGTTGTCGAAGAACACGCTCTCCTCCTCGGGACCCCACTCTGGAGAGGATCCTTCCCTGGGCCAGGCTTGGTTCTCCCCCTCAGGGCCACTGCTGTCTTCCCCAGAGTCCCCTTCTGTGGGTGGGCTGGGGTGTAGGCCTGTGTCACCAGAGAGGTCTGGAGTGGACGTGGGGAGGCAGCACCTCAGCCTGGTCTTCAGTCCTTCTGTCTTTTCCAGCTCTTCCTCCAGGTCCAGGACGCACATCTGGGCCTGCAGGATGCCAGCCCAGAACACCACCTGTGTGGACGAGCTCTGGCTCTGCGGTGGAGCCCCCAGGGTACAGCCATCACCCTGTGCATCTGACAATGCTGCTACGGGCCTGAGCTCCCTCTGTGAAGAGCAGTTTCCCACATAGTCAGGCTCCATACCAGAGCTCCTGGGAGGAGCATCTTGCCTGGTGGGTTCAGGAGGGTTGAAGGTCCAGGTGTGCTCCCCAAGAGGTTCCAGAGGATCTGGGTGGTGGCCTGTCTCCCTCAGACATGCTTCTGGGCAGGACTGCAGGTTGTCTCCCAAGCAGATACTGAGCAATTCCACCGGCTGGGGGTGGTCCAAGAGTCTGTCGTCACCCATCATCCACAGTGAAATCTCTGCAGGAGCCCTGGGAGTGTCTGCTTTCACAGTCTCATTTTGTGGACTAGGAGGAGCACAGCCAGGGGGTCAAGTGGGCATCCACACCTATCCTGGAGATCCCCAAAGCAGAAGCAGATTAGAGAAGGGACATCAGCACCCAGAAGTTCATGGGCAGAGCAACAGACATGTGTCAAGTGCCTGCCATGTCTATGACTGCTGCAAAGGGACACCATCTGTCCTCACTGCCCCACCAGCAAGTAGGAGTGTAGCATACAATCCATATGAGCCCAGTCTCAACTTGCCATCAGGGCAGCACCTTCCCCAAAAACACCCATTTGCAGGCTGACACAATCTTCTGTGGCTTAGCTGAGAAGGATGAACTGGTCAAATAAGGACGAACTGGCAATTTAGATCAGAGAATGCAGAGACTGAGAGGGCTGGCAGCAGGAACAGAAGACAGACACAGCTAGAGGTGTTATGAAGGCCATGACGAGCCAAAATGACATGTACATCAACATATATGGGAGCTGAATAGTGGTGCACCTGGCAAAAGGAGGTGGCTTGTAGGAACGGCAGGCACCCAAAGAGAAAGGCTACAGTCTGCCTGATTTCCAGCAAACTATCCTATCTCTGCAACCTGAATCATTTATAAGGCAGGGTCTTGGTGCCCCCCTTGCAAGTTGTACACAGCTGTGCACCTTGGCCCAGCAGGAAGCAGGAAGAGGTTCTCTGCTAAGCTCAGCCCTGGACTCTTGGAAGAGGAAGCACCAGCTCTCCTAATTTACTGCTGAGCAGACCACCTGCTCCCTAGGGTGAGCTTCCTGCTCTCTGGGGAGGAATGGAGAAGCAGTGGCCAAGGCTGGCTTGGTCTCACATCTACTAGAGCTGCCCTTCGCATTATGCACATGACTACTCAGGGCAGGCTGTATTAGACACAGCCAAGGAACTTTGCCTGGCACTTTCTGTGAATTGTGGGTCTCTAAAGTCTATGTGTGGATGGCCTACACCTCTCTGAGTGGCCCTGATTCCTTGGAACAATGGCTTGTTTCAGCCCAATGGACAATGTTAAACTCATAACTTGTAACCAGTTTCCCTTTTGGTGCTAGGTAAGTACAAAGCTCTGTGATATGTATTTCCAGTGCTAACCACACCTCTGGTTTTACATCTTTTCACTGTTTGTCTCTGCCTCACTTTCTTCACCTATAGATTTCTATCTTAAAAGACTGCATGCATGCCTGTAAGCTGTACTGAAATATTGTGGGAACAAGGGCGATAATAAACACATGCATATTTGTACCAAACATATAGCTACATGTGACTTCCAGATATCCAATACAATAGCCCTTTCTGCCAGTCCAGCTAACCAAGCCCATCCTACCTGACACCTGGAGGAAAGGGGCACCTGCTGTGTCCATTTATTTACAAATGAGAAAACTCAAAGCCTGACACTGGACTAGATACCTGCAGCTGGAGAGAAAGGTCCAGATCCGGCCCCAGACCATTTGCAGCTGCCTCTCTGTCTAACATAGAGTGAATGTTGCCCAGGTTGTCTTCCCCAACATCATGACTTGTCCTTGTTCTAGGCTCCAATCCTCCCACTGAGGTGCTACCCCAGTCAGCTCTAAGTGGGCAGAGCCTAACCTAGTGCTCAGGTGCCCCAGAGACACAAGACCTACCCACCAGGGCCATTCTTCCATTGCTGGCAGCAGAGAGCACGGGGTAGAATGAATGACCACATGGGCCTGGGCTTAGTCCCCTCCCTGTCGCTGAAAGCTGAATGAATGAACCTCAGTCACTTGGGCAGAGGGACCGCAGAGCAGAGCTGGGTGCTTCATATCTAGCTTCAGCCCTGGAGCAGCCCATTAGCTGCTCAACACAGTATCCCTCAGGACTTGTAAACCAGGCCAGGTGGACTTCACATACTGTCTAAGGCCTCCTAGAAGGTGTGGCTTTGCTCATAGGTACCAAAGAGAGATGAAGCAGGGATAATATGCATGTCAATTTCTTAGGCCTCTTTGAAGCACCATTCTAAAAGTTCCTCAAAAATCACTTTCCCTCTGTCTTGACCCCTCATTTCTCACTTTCAGGGTAACTTGGCCTTGCTGAATGAGAGCCTCATGATTCTGAAGTTTCAGCTACCAGGACAGATTCCTGAGTAGCCTGCAGGGTCCTTCTATTATTCAACAATGTCAACCTCCCCAGAAGACTGACTTCAGGAGGACAGGACCATAATTTAGATTGTTTAATCTTATATTTGCTGCTTTGAACCAAACAGATTGAAATCGACTTGTCACTCTTCTCCAACTATTCTAGTTAAGTCTCCATCATTCTGGTTTTCAGATGCCCAAACCATTCCCTATCCTCCAGCCTACAGGCCAAAGCCCCTCAGGCACTCATAGGTTGGGCTTTGGAAGGTGATTAAATCATGGGGGCCATACAGCTGACTTGCTGTTAAGAGGTGGGGGTCTGATCAGAAGGCAAAAGTCATGGGTCATGACCTGGAAGTGTACCTCTCCCTCCTTTACCCCTCACTCTCTCTCTCTGCTTCCTGGCTGCTATGATGAGGGCAGCTTTCCTGTGAGGCAAGTCCTTCCCCAGGCTGCCTCTACCTTGGAGAAAAATGATTATGGACTGGATCCTCTAAAACATGGGAGCTACAATAAATCTCTCTTTTAATTTGTTGGTATTGGGTATTGAGTTCCAGCTATAACACAGCAACTAAAACACTCCCTAAGTTAGAGGAGCAACACTTGCTACCTTGTTCCCCATTTTTTAATACTTACTGCTCTCTTGATAAGAGGCCTGTGACAGTACTACTTCTGAAGGGGAATGGACAAGTTGGCCTCAGGAAGTGTTGCAGTTTGGATCTGAAATGTTCCCCAAAGGTCCATATTTAAATGCTTGATCCATAGCTTAACCATGTAGGAAGGTAGTGGAAACTTTAAAAGATGAGCCAGGTGAGGAGGTGTAGCTCAGTGGTAGAATGCTTGCCTAGCATACATGAGGCCCTAGGTTCAATCTCTAATAACACACACACACACACACACACACACGAGAGGCAGGGGCATGGGGGAGGTCTTTAAATCACTGGGGCCTGCCATCCAAGGAGACTGTGAGGCTCTGGTTTCTTCTTTTTTTTTGCTTCCAGGCTATGTGTATGATTACTCTGCCACTTGCGCACACCATGATATGTTGCCTTGCCACAGGCCCAAAAGCAATGGGGCCAGTCAATCATGGACTGGAACCCCTAAAACTATAAGCTAACACAAACTTTTTCTCTCTCTGATTATGTCTGATTATTTCAAGTACACATTACAGTGATGGAAGGCTGACTAACACAGGACCCACTATCTACACTCATGCAACTTCACTGAGCCATGAACCTCCCTCCCCAAGCCTGTCAGGAGACTGACCACATGACAGTAAGGAGCTGAAACGTCCCACCACTGCTGGCTCCTCAGGTAACTGGTCCAGAAGTGGCAAGAAATGCCCAGGAGTAATGTTACACCTGGATTATTGGTGCCTGAACATGGGGCAACCCAAACTCTACTTGACTGCCTCCCTTCCCAGACACCAATAGCATTCTCCCTTGCCTCTGCCTCCTTGCTAAGCCCTGCTCCATTTGAGCCCACCTGGTGCCCCTCCTGTATTCCATCCCTTCTCCTGTATTTACCTCCCATACCCATACATTGTGCTGGCCACCTCCAGGATGACATAAACTCACCCACTGTCATTAGTGAACTCACTTGACAGAGGGGCATAGTTCACCTGTCAATAATGAGAATGGGGCAGGACTGATGGAGGGGGTATCGTGCATTTAAATAAAATAAAACTAGAGGGAGTCCCATATGTCTGTCCTTGAAAATATGTATTTATAAATACACACACACACACACACACACACACACACACACACACACACACACACACACACACACACACACACACACACACACACACACACACATACACACAGGGAGGGAGGGAGGGAGAGGGGAGAGAGAGAGAGAGACAGAGAGAAAGAACTTATACCAGAATATATTAATTGGCTATGCTGGACATTATTAAGTGATAGATTTGTCTTGTCAGAAGAAACCCAATATTCCTCAATGTATTTTTTCAGAGGCAAAAAGAAAACCAGAGAAGGTGCAGCAACTTTCCAGAGACAAGAGCTATCTCTGGGGCCTCCAGCATCTGAAGGGCCTGGAGAGGTAAGGAGGCAGGCTGGGAAATAGAGAGGATCCCCAGGCAACAAGAAGAGCTGCGTTAGAGAAAGACCACAGACTGTGGGGCTAAGGTATGTGGTTTGCCTGAGCCAATACTCTTTAAATTAATTAAATCCAACCTGACTACATTCCACCGCTCACTTTTTTATTTCAGAGCATTTATCCCAGTGTAATTCCTGGCGTTTATTCATATGGTACTAGTTTGCCTGGATTAAGCACCAAGAAGGCAGGCTCTCTGTACTTCCTGTTCACTGCTGTGTTTGTCCTTGACTTGGCCACTTTCCTTGTGGCTGGGACAAAACACCCACCACCTGCAACTCAGAGGAGGGAGTTTATTTTGCTCACGTTTATAGTCCATGGTCAGCTGGCTCCAAAGCAAGATTGCTTGCCAGAGGGGCATAGAAGAGAAAAAGCTGCTCGGCTGGCTTATAGTGGCTAGGATGCAAAGAATAAATACAATCCCCTTCCAAAAATCCCTACTTCTGACTGCAGGAGCTTCATGGGGGACATCTAGATATAATCCATAATATTCTACCTCTGGCCCCCCAAAAGCTCATGATTATCTCTTTATGAAAAATGCATTTGGTTCATCTCTAAGAGTTTTCAAAGTTTTAACATCTCCAGTATTTCTGAAAAGTCCAGGTCCAAGGTCTCCTCTGAAACTCAAAGCAAATTCTTGCCTGTGAGTCCTCCCTTATAAATATCAAAAAGAAAAGAAAATATTACTAACATACAATGGCACAGGACAAACATTCCCACTCCAAAAGGGAGCAAAGAGAAAATAGAAAGAAATGGGATCAAAGAAAGACCAAAATCTATGTCTGGCTCCAAGGATGTGAGTGCTGAACAGCTTAAGTAGTCTCACCCCTAAAGCATTGCTGGTGGCTGTAGCCCTCATAGTTTCTCTCTTGTTATGGCTTTGCTCCATTCTTGAGGCTTTTCTCAGTTGTTTCATGTTCCTGCTCTTCCAATTTCTGAGATCTCTGCTACACTTTTGGCTTCACTCTCACAGCTTCATGCACTGCCCTCCCAGGGAAAACTACCTGGCTTTCCATACCTTCTTTAAAAATCTGGGTAGAAGTCTCTCTGACCCCACAATACTTACATTTTGCACACCTGTAAAACCAGCACTACATGGATAACACCAAGGTCTGCCACTACATCCAACAGTAGTCAGGCCCTTTTGTATCATGGTTGCAGCAGACCGGAATACTCCTATGGTTGAGCAATGTGAACTTAATTCCTGCAAATCAATTCCTTAGATGGCTTTCTTGAGAAGGGTGGCCTGGGGCTCTCTTCTCAAAGCAAAGTCTTTTACTTTTATGGGGCAAAAGTTAGGGTTTTATTGTTTCCTCACATGCCCTCAAGGCATCTTTGCCATTGTCCTGACTCAAAGTACTTGGATGCTTTTCACTCTTTTCTTCTCCACAAAAACTTGATAAGCACCAACTGTACCAGACCTTCTTTTTTGGCCAAACTCAAAACATTTAAAATCATCTAGCTGTTTGTTCTTGATTTTCGGTATAAACCTGATTAAAATTTGCCAGAGGTACCCATGCTACAGGCTAAAGATTAAGCTATCTTGAATATCCTCCACCAGATTAATTACTCTACCACTTTTAATCTCAGTCAGCCACAAAAGTCTCAGGACATGAGTAAAATGTAGAAAAAGATTCTGCCAGAGCATAACCCACATGGTCTTGAGTTTTCCTGCGGATGGAATTTTTGTTCCTAACTGAAACCTCCAGAGCCTTATCTTTAGCATCTGCCTTTTAATCAGAATCTAGTCTTCTGAATTCCAATCAGAACCTCCTGTTGAGCTTGGCTTACAACATTCTAGAGTTGCTTCTCCAGGCAGAACCTCCAAACCTTTCCAAACTCCTGTAAACCATTTCCAAAGGCTTCTGAATCACATGGTCAGGGAGTAGCATCACAGCAATGACCCCAATTCTCTGGTACCAAAATTTGTCTTAGTCATTTTCCTTGTAGCTAAAACAAAACACCTGACACCTACAATTTAAAGAAAGGCTTATTTTGGCTGGCATTTACAGTGCATGGTCAGCTGGCTCCAAGGCTCCAGCATGGTGAAGGAGTTACAGGAGATGAAAAACTGCTCATCTCATCAACAGAATAGCAGAGAATGAAGGGAAAAGCCAGGAAGAGAGATACACTCTTCCAAATCACACCTCCAGTGACCCACCTCTTACAACTAGATCCCACCTCTGAATAGCAAGTCAGCTATACTGATCCCATAATCCAATCACATTCCATAAATCCCTGCCTCTGAGCATATGATGATTTGGGAGGGACATCCAGATATAAAGATAACAGCCCTTAATGGAGCTGCTAGGCTCACTCTCACCCACAAAGTTAAAGGGGGATGTGTCATTATCCATTCACTCAAGTGGATCAGAAAGTTAAAGATAGTGGTGACTTCAGAAGTTCAGGCCCATCATAGATACTTGGGGTCCCAGAGCCTGGTTGGAGGTGGTCCTAGTTTCACAAAGCCTGTCTTATAGGAGCCATACATCTGTGACACAATATAATTTATTCATCTTTTGTCAGGAATTCAAATTTAACTGGGCATTCTGTCTTTTATCTGGCAACCCAAACCTGTGAGGAGGTATAAACAATGTTACCAAACCCTACAATGTGCCCAGATCCACTTTATAACCCTAAGATCATCTCTCTTGCCAGCCACTCCACAAAGAAGACAACTGGTAGCATCCACTTGTTACTAAGAAGGAAGCTAAGACCCAGAGGGGTTCAGAAATTTAGAGTTCCTCCCACCCAATATCCATGTCACAGCCCCAGAACTTCAAGCCTCAAGTGGCTCAACTAGAAAGCAAGAGAGTTATGAAGCATATAAACAGGCTGTGGTTCTCTTCAGCACCTCTTCCTCCTACCCACCACTCAATTGCCCTTAACTTCATGAGGTCCACCCCTCCTTCAATCCATCTGTCTGTCCATCCATCCATCCTTCCTTCCTACCTTCATTCCTTCCTTCAATTTTTACTTTCTCCTCCCTGAACAGACAAATGGGATGAGCTGAAGGGTGTGAAGTGTGTGCTTACTTCTGATGACCGTACAACTAGTCACTGGTAAGGGAAGAGACCAGTCTTTATTCCTGGAAGGTTTGTAGCACTTCTTAGGCATAGGCAGGAAGGAATAGGAAAGCAGAGCTCACGTCATATGCATGCATCTAGAATTTTCTAATTATCTTTTTCCTCACATCTAGAATTTAGTAAAATCTCCAGTCTCATGTGCAGAGCAAAGGCAGGAGGAAGGGAATTTAGCACTAAAGCATCTGCTGCAAGCTGGAGCATGGTGGGAGATGCCTATAATCCCAGCACTTTAGGAGATTAAGACAAGAGGACCACAAGTTTGATCTGGACCTGGGCAATTTAGTGAGATGCTGTTGTTAAAAAAATAAATAAAGGGCTGAGAATATACCTCTGATAAAAGGCTCTGGGTTCAACCCCAAATACTGACAAAAGTAAATAAAAAGAATCTGCTACATAAGGCAAGTTCTGATACCTCTAAAATACAGCAGCCCTTCCTTTTCCTGAGCACTGTGACACTCAAGAAGGTTAGGAATATGTTCTAGGGAGATGTGGAAGAGCTCTGCAAAATCTAGTAAAATCATGTGGTACTCTAGGGGTACAGAAGGGATGAAACAGCAAGAGGGCTCAGTAGTGCAGCTCCACTGGGGACATGCCTCTGCCCCTTTGTATCTTGATCTAGGCTAACATTTCAGGGAATATTCACTGTGAGTGGAGAGGTTGCACATGGAGAATACTGCAGGGACTAAGCTGGGCATCTAGCTGGTGGAAGGTAAAGGTTACAGAGAGTGATATGGTCAGGGCTGGGGACCAGGAAGACAGAGTTCCTCTACCCAACACCTTTTCTGCAGCCCTAGTTCTTCAAAGCAGTTTCATTTTGATCTTAGCGAGCCTTGTGATCAAGCACAAACTCCCCTGGATAGGAGGGGAGACAGCCCAGGCTACCCTGCACTGACTGTGTCCCTCACCCACTTCAAAGTCACAGTGGAGAACGCAGATATGGAGGCTCACAGACCAGACTCACATCCTGACTACAACAGATTGGCCTGTGACGTGATGGACAGGAAAGCAT
The DNA here is from genome assembly GCF_012274545.1 of Fukomys damarensis. Lineage (NCBI taxonomy): Eukaryota > Metazoa > Chordata > Mammalia > Rodentia > Bathyergidae > Fukomys > Fukomys damarensis. The sequence continues at coordinate 51,170,309 of NW_022900921.1, read as the reverse complement.
CACCTGGTTCCTTATCTGCACAATAAGGAAATAAGGTCTTACAGTGGATGCTAGGCCTGGCCCTTGGAGGGTACGTAAGAAATATCACATGTTGCTCAGTTTAACTCTGCGGCGTTTGACCTCCATTCAGAGAAGCCAAAGTAAACAAAAATCACAACCCTCCTTGTGAGGCTCCCCCAGCTCTGCCTCCTGGAGAAGTCAGCCTTGTGCCTTCCATTTGGAGCAGGTCCATTTCTATGTCTCTCTTCCCCTTTAAGCTTCCAGACTCAGCAAGCTGTCATTCCTCCCTTCCACCCTGGAAGGGTGCTTTTTCCTGTGTAAAAAGCACGAAGGCTTCTGCCTATTCAGGGACTTAGAAGAGGTGAGCTGTCCTGGGCACACCCCGGCTGCTGTCCATTATACGTCTCTGGGGAAGGGAGCTCAGGAGTCTCTGCTCTGGAACTGCAAGACAGCCAACCCTACCTGAACCTGGGACCAGCTGCTCAGTGAGAGAACTGGCAAGAGAGGCCCACATCCTGCCACTGAAGGAGCTTCATGCAAATGTGCCGAGAAAGGTGGCTGGGGGGGGGGGGGGGGGCACACTGTGGTAGAAGCAGCTGGGTCAGGAAGGAACATGCTGGGGGCGAGCAGGAGAGTGGGGGAGGGGTGTGCTTGCACCAAAGAGCCCCAGGAGACCTGAGGCCTGGGAAAGTCAGGGACCCCTAGGAGGTTCAAGTCTGGCTGGGCCTTCCTCGCCCCTGTTTTGGAACTTTCCCTCACTTCCAAAAAGTTCAGTGTCTGGGTTCTAATCCTTACCCTGGGTGCTTCCTTGTCCATCGAAGGACAGGGTATGTGATGCCCCAAATTCCCAGGGGCTGTGGCAGGCCTGGCTAAGGGCTATTAGTCCCATGGGGAGTTTATTATCAGCCAGTTACAGATCATCCTGCCCAGACTTTCAGCAGAGGAAGGAATCCAACAGTGGGATTTTAGACCCTGGAGTCACAGGCAGTGGCTGGGGCCTTCTCTTCCCAAGACTCCCTTTACCTCAGGGTAATAACTATAACTAGTATGCCACAAAGTTTCTCAAACACTTTTGAGAATGACATGATTCCTCTTGCACATCAGGATAACAGGCCTAAACCAGAGCTGAAGAGACAAAGAGACCTCCTACTTCCAGCCCAAGAAGCTGGGAGCTTGCCCACATCAGAGTCTGATCTCCAGTCTTACAGTGACTGACCACACCCTGAGGTGCCCCAGCCCAAGGCCTGCACACACAACCTCCATCCAGGCCCTAGGATGAAGGCTTGCCTGGAGCCTCAGCCTCATCCTCAGCAGTACCTGGGATGTTGGGAGGGCTTCCTCCACCTCTGAACCTTCACTCCTGTAGACCTCCAAGGGATGTGGGGACAGGAGGGGGAGATAGCAGGCATGAAAAACCCAGATGGGGAGGGGAAGGCTAAGGGGTCGAGGGGATGGAGAGAAGTAAAGGGGAGCCCAGCTCATGTTAGGTGCACACGGCACAGCCCAAAGCCTTCATCTCCATCCCACCCACATGTTCTAGCCCCTGCCATGAGGGGTCTCACGGGCTCACAACATTCCCTGCTCCTCCCAGCCCCACCTAGGCAGACCCACTAGGCTCACCTCCAAAGTACTCAAAAGCAGAGGGTTGTCCTAGGGTCCCCAGCCTCTAGAGCACTTCCTGCTGCACCGTGTAGTCTGTCTGCCACACCAATGTGGTGGCTGGCGCTTCCGACTTCCGCTTCTATTCACCACCCTGGTGACACACACCCCTCCTACTCCCCAGGACTCCCTAGCACTCAGGGCTGCTCTGTGCCTCACACTTCCTGCCCTCAAGACAAGAGCCTCTGCTTCCAACTCAAGCACCTCCAGCCCCTTCCCCATGGAGCAACCTTGTAGCACCAGCCCAGAAAGAACCAGACAGGGAGTGCACTGGCCTCTCCCGAAATGGAAGGGCCTGGGAAAGAGAAAGGGGAAGGTGCTTGGCGGGAACAGGCTCCTCCTCCTGCCTCCTGCCTCCCTCTTCATGCTTCTGCCCTAAGTTCTGACACATCAGTCACCTACAGGGAAGCTTTCCTTTTCCTATATTAAACATATGGCATTTCAATTTTTATATGGCTATGTCTCATGTTGCCAATAATCGAGACACCTGATTGGAGAGCCTGGTAGTTACAAAGTATCCCCCATCAGTCCTCACATGGACTTTGTTTGCATTCAAGATACCTATTCCACAGAGTCCCTTCTGAGTACAGCCTCAAGGAGGTTAAACCACTACTCAGGCTTGTGCAACAGGATGTCACAAAGCCAGGGTTCAAACTTGGCCTCTGAACATATGAACACCAACCCATCCCTTCCCCAATGACTGAGCCCCCAACATGTCCTCAGGACCCAGGCTACAGGTATTCCTAGGATGAGAATGAGCCCATGGAGGGGTCCACATGCAACATACTCTCTTCCCTTTACATAGTCAGCTTCTTCTCCAGCCTCAACTACTACCAACTTCACTGCTGAGGGTCCAAATTCCACCACCATAGCCTGCACTCCAGAACCCCCTAACTCCCCAGGAGGCCCCTGAAGTGGTGTGTCTGTAACAGTGGTGTCCTCAGACATAGTTGAGACAACTGGGTTTTGGCTCCAGCTCTGGTACCCTCTAGTAGCTCACTCCCACTGCACAAGGAAGTCCATGGCCTGTGCTGCCCAGAATCCATGTACCCCTGCTCTGCACCACACTCTGAATGCTCAGGATCCTGGAATTCTCTGCTTCTGGGCCCAATGGCATCCATCTCCTCACTTCAGGACAGGCCTGGCTGCACTGTGTAGCCCTGGACTGAGCTAAAGAGAGGCAAGAGTACTGACATCAGGAGCTGTGGGTGGATCATCTGTTAGGGGCAGGCTTATCTTTCAAGACCCTCAAACTCAACAGAACAAAAACCTGGTTAATTCTTTCCACCAAGCTGCAATTCCTCCTGCATTTTGGATTTTACAACTTTCCACCATGCTGCATACACCAGAAATCTAATGTCACCAAGACCTACATGCAGACACTCTTCTGAGCCCCCAGATTCCCAGGTGCTCCTGGACAGTGGGTTTGGCTCAAAACAGCACCAGCTCAGTGTGGCCCCTATGCTAGAAGCTGCTGATATAGGTCAGGAAGAAAACACAGGACCCCTGAGCTTCCAATCTAGTGGCAGAGAAAACAAACAGGAAATTTGAAAGAAAGTAAATAAACCAACAGGAAAATTAATCAGCACTTGCTAATGAACCGTGGTGAATGCTGGGGAGTAAGGAATAGAAAGAAACAAGGGAAAGAATGCAGTTGGGTAAGCTCACTACCCTGGAAGCTCAGAGGAGACCAAAGGGGCCAGCGTGGGAGGAGTGCTACATACTGAGGGAACTTCAGGTCTAATTCCTTACCTGGTGTGGGAACAGAAAGCAGGTTAGAAGGTGAGAGAAGATGGCCAGGGCAAGAGGGACCAGAGCCAGCCAGATGATGATGGGTACCCAGAGTAAGTCAAGGTGTTTTTTAAATTGAGCAAACAGCAGGTCAGGGAGCGTTGTATTCAAGATCATCTATCTACTGCACAAAGAACGAGGGTTAAATAAAAGCAAGGAAACCAGCAGAACTGTGGAAGGCCAGGAGAGGAAGGGTACTTCCTGGGACTTGGGATTTATACTGGGAACAGCTGAGAAGACTTGCCACTTCAGCAGGTGGGCATTATAAAGAAGTCAAAGGCAACATCTACATTTCGGGCTCAAGCAACTACATGGATAGTAACAGTTGCATTTGCAGAAGTAGGAAAGAACTGAAAAGACAAAGCTTAGGGGAGGAAATCAAGAGTCTGATTTTAAAATACTGAGCTATCTATAAGATAGGTATTCAAGTAGGCAATTGAAAAAAGCCACCTGGAGCTTCTTAGCACTGTGTCCATCAGAGAGGTGGTCAGAGTGTGGGTGGTGGGCTCATCAGGACAGGAGGGAAGAAGTTGCAAAGGGAACTGGCAAGGAATTGTCAGGAAGGTGAAAGCAAAAAAAAAAAAAAAAAAAAAAAAAAAAAAAAAAAAAAAAAAAAAAAAAAAAAAAAAAAAAAAAAAAAAAAAAAAAAAAAAAAAAGAGCGAGAGAGAGTGTTGTCACCTAAGACAAGAGAGGAGGTTGCTTCAGAAGGAGGAAGTGGTTGGCTTTGTTAAAGCTACTGGCAAGTGGAGGAAGATAAGAAAAGAGAAAGTGGTCAATGATTTAATGTGGCCATGCAACAGTTACGGATAAGTAATGTTGGGAAATGTGATTCTTGCTTAAACCAGAACTCTGGTAGAGCCTCCCAGATTCCTGGATCCTCAGCTCAATTCCATCTTCTATAATTTTCATCTCTTTCCCAAGCCTGCACTGAGTAAACCCTGGGTGGAAGTCCCCTTGGTGGGGGCAAGGAGCACCTCTATTTCGGGGGATGTTGTGGCTCCTACCCTGGAGCCCTGCAACAGTGAGCTCTGATATGGTGTCCCCTCGTCATCCCTCTCGGGGCCCAGAGGAATAGCCTCCTGACACGAAGACACGGAAGCAGCACAGAGCCCTTAGTGAGCTGCTTCCTGTTTGCCTGTAGAGGAAGCTGGTAAACCCAGGTGATGGTCAGCTGGCTTTTCATGCACAGAGAACAGGAGAAGAGCACTGGAATCTCTGCACACAGACTGTCTCTGGGGGACAAAGGAAAGAGAGGAGGGAGGTGGCAAAAAAAAGGGGGTATGGGCTCCTGACTCATATCACGCTTTTCTGAGGACACATGTGCTGACATTCACCAGGCCTTCTGCAAGCATGAATTCCAGGCCCTAGGGATCCAGGTTGAGGAGGGATATTATTGCTCCCATGCAGCAGAACAGACAGGGTCAGAGCAGTCACTCAGGTTCACACAGGAAGTAAAAGGTAAAGAAGGGATCTGAATCAAAGACTGCTGACCCCAGCAAATACACCTTCTGCTCTACCCATTATCATCTAGATGTTATGTGTATGAAAATGGAGGCCTAGGGCAGGCTATCTTTCCAAGCTAGATATGCTACCATAGTATAAGCCTGAAACCATTTCTCCCAACTCAAAATTTATTGCAATTCTTGAGCCTACAGAACTTCTGGGGCACCAGCTACCTGGCAGTGTGAAAGGCGAGGCCAGAGGCCCTCAGTGGATTTCCATGCTTCTCAGTAAAAGTTCTTCTCATTAAGGAAACCTGGGAGTAAGGCAGCCCTTGGCTCCATGCTTTAGGAAAGATAGCTCTCTCACTTCTTCAAGCCTGAACCAGGAAGGACAGACAGGAGGACACCTGCCTCTCCACACATTCTTCTGCCAGGTAAGATGTTTTTCATTCTGCTTGCCAGCCTGATGATGGGCTCTCAAGGAACAGAGACCTGGTGGTAGGGCCAGGATGACGAGGGTTTTCTATGGTTGAGCACATGGCAAAGCCAGGGGTGCCCTGCTCCTGAATGCCTATACCTAAAAAAGGAGGGTGAAGTCTCTTACAGGTGGAATTGAAAGGAATGGGAAACAACCCAGGGTAAACACCACCATCAACCTCCCAACACATATGTATGCATCAGAGCCACACTATTTCCTGGAGGAGGGCAGGAAGTGATTACACAAGTGAACAAATGTTTACGGCTGCACATGGTTACCCAATCCGCAGTGGGGAACTGTCCCTAACCTGCCTGTGGCCAGTCAAATGAAAGACTCTTGTGTCTGAGGACACAAGATGCCCAAGGGCAGAGTGCCCACGATACAGCACCCAGGCCTTTCTATCTCCAGCATGAATGTTTGCTCCAAACTTTCTTCCCTGACCCCATCCAACCCTCTAAAGCTGGGTGCTTTAAAAATGAATACTATCTCTGTAGTCACTTGTCCCTCTCTCTCATGGGCTCTATAGTTACTCTCCATCTCAGTGCCCTTGGCATCAGAGGGCACCCACAGAACATCTGCCAAAGCACATGTGCATGCCATTACCCACAATAACAAAAACTCACACTCTAAGTCCACAAAAGGAAACTGGATAAACAGATGACAGTGTAGCCATATAGGTGTAGGGTGAATCTAGGTAATCTTTAGGTATATTATTTTTGTAAAGTAAAGAAGTAGAAAAATTCTCATAGCATACAATTGAGAAAACTATATATTCAGTATGATCTCAATTTTTAAAGTCTTGTTTGTACATTTTCATAATAAAATATTAACTGGTAGCTGTGCATAGCAATAGTACACATTATTTTAATTTCTTTATGCTTATTTGGGGTCTACCTAATTTTTAAAAATAAATATGTATTATGTTTATCTTGAGCAAAAATAAGAAAGATGTTAGCAAATGAAATTTTTGTATTAAACAACAACTAAATTTTTCTGCTTACTTTAGATACTGGAAGACACTTTCATAATCTCTCCCCCATTACCCTCACTGCTAGTGGAGGGTGAGAAGGGATGACCAGCATGGGATTGAGAGCATCTGTACAGGTGCTTGTTGTTATTATCATTGATTTTTGTGGTGCTGGGGATAGAACCCAGGGCCTGGTGCATGCTAACCATACATTCTACTAGTGAGTTACAGCCTCAGCTATGTTTATTTTTCTTGACCATTAACTGTTTCCATCTCTTATAAGGATCCCAGTGTGAACTCTCTAAGGAAAACACAAGGACCCACTTGGAACCCCAAAGTTGGTATAAAAATAATTTTAAGGTGAGGACATTTGAGACTCAACAGATGCAGAGAGAAGCCTTCTTGGACCTTCACATGTGACGAAAGGCAGCAACTTTTGTGAAGCAAGGCTGCCATGAATTCCTTCTTCAGAAAGTACCTACTCCCAGAAGGGAGAACAGAAATAAAACCCACCCCAATCCTTGTCCAGGAGATAATAAGATAGTAAGACCACTCCTACATATACAAACAAACATGATCACTAACTTTCTCTCTCATATGTTCCTCTCAAAGCCCATCTGTCTTTCCTACAGAAGTCTATTTTTTATACCCATAACAGCCCTTTTTTTTTAGTTTATTAATATCTTTTGTCAATTTAATTCACAGATGCCAGTCCCTAAATCTAAGAGAACACAGAAAAGGGTTTGGGAGAAAGGACTTGCCCCCAAGAGTACCCCTTTCCAAATCCCTAGATCTAAGGTTGTGTTTATCTAGGTGGGTAAAATAAAGGACATTTTAATGGTTAAATATTTATCTGAATATGCATTAGAAAAAAAACATAGCTGGTGCAGGAAACCTGGAATTTCACACTTAGGAAAATGATAAAGGAGATAATACTGTACTTACTTTATGCTGCATTTTTAAATGTGTGAATGTAAAGAAAAATACTGAATAAATTATATTAGAGATGAAAGACTCTAGTGTCAATAGTCACGGGAGGGTTACCTAAATGAGCAGCTGGTCTGGCATTTCCAGCGTTGACTCCTTTGAAGGAACAAGAAAGTCTTCTTTATAATGTTTATAGTCCTGAGCAGCCATTAGTCCCTAAATAGGAACCCAGATTGTATGATTAGCAGGAGAGAAGGCATGGTGAGCTTTGACAAGGTGAAGGAGGAAGACACAACTCAGAGCAGGGTATTTCCTGAGCCATCCAAAAGTTGACCTATTCCCCTGGTGGTACCCACCCTTCACCCTGCCCATAGTAACAAAGCAGAGAGCTTTCTAGAGCCCTCCATACCAATGGGGCAAATCATGCTCATCTGTGCTCATGGCTCAGGGATGAATGGACACCGTGGCTGGGCAGCTCACAGCAGGCCCAGCTCCCAGGTCTCCACGAAGCTCATGCCTAGGCAACTAAAACCGTATCTCCACACTTCCTAAAGCCATTTCCTCCTTCCTACCTCAGCAGGCCTACATATCTTTCAAGGCCATACCTAGCCCGAGCCTCCTGGAAGGCAGGGATCCTCTTCAGGGTTTGTTGTACATAGGCCACTCCCCACCTCTGCCCAAATTCCAAAGCAGCAGAGTCCATGTGGAAGGGATGCTCTCCTGAGCTTGACAGCCAGAAAGCAGAGTTCAAAACTGTACTAGCTGGTGTCTGTCTGTAGCTGGCTTAGCCTGTCTGTCCACTTTTCCCTGTGCGACTGCCTTGGGCTCACTCAGGTCTGGCTGGGCCTCTCTGACCCTTCCGGTTCTTCAAGGGTGATTTTACTCCCACATGCTCACCTCCCAGTGACCTCCCGGAGGACTCACAAACCTCTCTCCAGCCCAGAGTCCTAATCACCAACAGAAGTCCTCCAGCAGGACTTCAGACATAGGCCCCTCCCAGGACCTGTCTAGCGATTGCCTTGACACAGTTAGGGATCACTATGATGGACAAAGACTGAGGCAATAAAGTAAATCCCTGGGCACAGTAAACCATTACTCTTTGTAGTACATGTTTAACAGACTTAAGAGATCATGATAAAACCACAGAAGCATGAAATGAAATGCATGAAATGAGAATTTTTTACCAAGAAAAAGCCTAAATTAGCCCTCTAGTCTCACTTGCTCTTAGACAACCTAAAAATCACTACTTTTGGAGTTCATGAACCTCTGATGTGTGGGTTATGATAATAGTTACTTGGGATACCTCCCAGGGACCTAAAGGCCACTTTTGCTAGAATCACTAATCCTTCACTTGAGCTTACAAACATCTGATGGGTAACTAAAATGGGAAAAAAATCTTGGAATCTCTGTCTTCATTTGTGTCTGTCCCCTTCACTGTGTTAATGCTTGAGACAAATTCTATTCAGCTTTGCACATAGAAATGTCAACCACTTAAAATGTTTAGTCCAAAACTATATTACAGGGTTAATGTGGCCTATGACCTAGTGGAGCTGGTAGGTGTTTTCTTTTCCTTCTCTTTCCTCCCTTTTCCACCCCCATCCTTGAGCTTCTTCAAAGCCACAAAAGCCCAAACACTTGAAGTCCTTCAGCCCTGCTATAAGGACCAGACTCACAAGGCCAGGATGTTTTGCACGAGATCATGGTGTCAGCGCGTTACCCAAAAATTCAACAACCTCTCAGACAAGTTGACCTATGACTACCCAGGGATCCAAGTCTAACACAAGAAGAAATATCTTGTGGAACTGTGTCCCTGGTGAATAGAAACTTACAGATATCAGCACACCCGAGCAAGTCAATACACACCTATTCTGGGAGCAGATAGATCCCTGTTTCAACCAATACTAACTTCCTTCAGCTGAACCCCCCTTCTCTAATAAGGTTTTGCCTGGGAAGAGATGCGTGTGCTTGCAGTGTCTAGCACAGTCTCATGGCTCTGGTCTCTGGGTCAAAGATCCCGTAGTCTGGGTAGCAGCCTTTGAGCTGCCAGTTTCCTAAGTGAGCAATCAGCCTTGCCAGCAATCTGGGCTTCTCTCCCCTCATGCCTGCAGGGTCCAGTTCTTCTGGTTCTACCTCTCTGCAGGCCCTGCTGCCCTACCCCATGCAGATCCCACCTACCCACACACCCCCAACCTCCTGCTCCCCAATCTGGATGACTGTAGGGAGTTTTTACCTCTCAAGAGTTAATATCCCCAAGTCCACCCTAATTCTTGAGGCAGGCACTTTTTTTTTTTTTTTTGTTCTGGGTATCGAACTTGGGCCCTTGTGCTTTTGAGGTAGGTGCTGGAACTACTGAGCCAAATCTCCAGCCCACCCTAATTCACTACCCCTGGGATATCACTGCTCTCCTGAAAAGTCTCCTGACTGGACACCCTCCTTTGCCAATACCCTTCCCCATACCCACTGCCTCTCCTTCGTTGTTTTAGGGAAACTCCTGCCCTAGCATCTGAGATCTCTCCCATCTCATCTTTTATGATCACCACCACCACTGCACCGGTTAAAATCCCAGCAGTCTACAGGACCTTCTCTAAATGTCTGGTACATGTCCCTATGCTGTCCCCTTGGTTCCCTTCCCACCCATCCAATTATCTCCATTCTTTGAGGCTCCTGCCTATCACAATACTCCCCTAACTCCAGCTACGGAACACAGTGTGGTAATCAGAAATAATAAGCCAAGTATTACCTAGCAGTCAGATAGAGTCTTTAAAAAATAGCACTGGCTTTAAAAAGGTCAGGATTTATAGCACAATACAGTTTATGTAAGTTTAAAATACATGCATGCATAAACCAGCATCATCTATTTTTCTAAAACACACCCAGCTCTAAGGACAAACCTACCATAAATATATCAGAGTGGCTGCTGCTCATGAGGACGGGGGCTGGCAGACATAAACAGCTGTGACTCGGACTAGAGGTGCAAGAGAAAATATTAAGTCCTCTTATAATTCAATCATGAGCAAAAAAGAGCAAAATTCTATTTATAACATAGGCCAAGTGCTACAGTTTGGATCCGGAATGACCTACATTTAAAGGCTCAGTCCCCAGCCCATTACAGTAATTGGGAGGTGGTGGGGCCTTTAAGAGGTCAGACCTAGCAAAAGGTCACAGGTCATTGGGGTCATACCTTCAAAGGGACCCCAGCTCCATCTCCCTCTCTCTTTTGCTTCCACTATGCACCCAAGGCTACTTCACCATAGCCCCAGAATGGGGACAACTGACTGAAACCCCAAAACCATGAGCCAAAATAAACCCTTTCCCTTTATAACTTATTTTATCTCAAGTATTCTGCTACAGTAACAGAAAGCTAACATACAGGGGACAGGAACAATACAGAGAAAGACCAGTGGCTCAGAACATATGTAAGATTCAACACCACTCACCAGAAAGGTGCACCTATATTAATAGTACAGTGTTTTAATACAGCTTTTTGTTTTTATCAACTTGTTATCAAGTTGTTTTGTCAACTTGGCAAGAACAAAAAACTGATGGCACACCAAGTTGGAGCTGGGGGAAACCAGAATACTCACAGAGTCATGCCATGTTCTGGGAATGTAGTCTAGCAATACAATCACAAGATAAAATAAAATAAAACAAAAACTTTTAAGTCACACTTAGGAGTTTCACCTACTGCAACAGTCCTATGTGTGAAAGATTAGGTATAAGTAGGCTCAATGCACTCTTGTCTAACATAGCAAACAAGCAACAGGAAGCTACAAACCCACCATGGACTACCTTGATAAATATGGTACAGTCAATGAGACAGTCTACACTGACTTAAAGGATAACATAACGTCCACATATGTGTCTTGCAGAATGATTGCAACAGATGATTTAAAAAAGGAACATACTTGAGTATTATTTTCTACTATTTGTGTTAAAAAGGGGAATGTATACTTATACATCTGCTTAGTTTAGAATATGTATCCTTAAGAAATTGTCTCTGAGGATTATAGCCATGTTGAGAGGGATCAAAAGGAAACTTAGCCCCATAGCTTCCATACTATACTTAACCACATTTCTATCTTGGACTGGAGAAAACCTACGCTTCCCTGAGCAAGCAGCCCTTGTTAATCATTTGAACCAACAGCACAAGGTTGATTTGCCCCAAGCTTCCCTTATTTCTCTCCTCCCCCATTCAAAACATGCAAATCAACAGACTGCTGGCCAGCTATGATTGGTTTCACCAATCATTTCTTCCAAGGATAAAAGGAGCTTGAACGCGGCTTCAGAAAATGAGATTTCAGGATGCTAGTCCACCAACTTCTCTGTCTTGTGGGGGTTACAGAACAAATCTTTTTTGCTATAAGATTTGCCCTCAATTCACTGGGCCCTTTGTGACAGGTGAGTGAATAGACTTGGGCTCAGTAACAAGGAAAACCAGAGAGCAGAGAATGGGGAAAAGCAGGAGGATTTTTCACTGTGTACCTTTAAGGGTTGTTTGAATTAATATTTTTAAAAATTTTGATACATCCAAGTATTACCTCTAAAATTTTTATTTTAAAATATTTAACCTGTGCAAGAAGTACTTAAACACATCTTTTTTAAGGGAGAGGAGGGTGCACCCACAGTCCCTGTGGTCCTCTCTCCTCCCCTCCTGCTGTCCTGTTCTGTAAAGCCCTCTCCACTGTGGCCAAAACCCACTCCTCAGCAGTCTTCCTGTGGCCTGGTTTCAACCCTGGGGACAGCTCCTATCCTGCTCCTTTGGGCCACTTTCTGAGCATATGCCTACCAGTCTTCCCCATCACTAAGATCTTTCCCATGAACATTAAGGAAGGCAATGGAAAGAAATACAACTGCTATGACTTGAATGTGTCTCCAAAGTGCCATGGGTTGGAAACTTAACCCCTAAAGTCAAGTGTTAATGGTCTTTGAGATGTGGGAACCTTTGAGTGACTGAGTGTCGAGGGCTCTGCTCTCCTGAATGGACAAGCCCACTCATAGATCAAAGGCACAGTGGGTATCACAGTAGTGGCTCTGTTACACAGGGAGTTCTCTAGTTAGCTTGCTGTCACACTGAAGCTTGGTCCCTGTCTCAAGATAAGATGACCCTCACCAGGCACCAGCATGAACCTCTCAGAACCATGAGTTAAAAAAATCCATGTTTTAAAAATTACCCGGTCTCTGGTACTTTGTTACAGCAACAGAAAAAAAGACTAAGATACTAACTTCCTCCAGACTACTGCTCCTCACCCTTGACTAAACTTCAATGGTATCTGTGATCCAGATGTCCAAGCTTGGGCTATGGTAGGGAGGAGAGGCAGGAATAGGGCTGACATCTAAGAGGCGTGTGGAATAAGGTGACAGCTGGAGGAGGGAAATTAAGCCCCGGGCATAAGTGGGCAGAACTTAGGGGAACCTGACCAACTGGCCTGGTACACCTACAGTGTTCAACTGCACCCATGTCCTCATGCAGCTTAGAACCAGCACTTGCAGGACAAAGCCACATGGCCCCAACTACTTTACCAATGGACCAATTCTATGTGCCAACTCCCTAAAAGCTGGGGCAGCACAAATTCTCTCCATCTTGAGAGAATCTTTGAGCAGTGTGGTCTGAGGTTGGGTCTCTGACCAAACTACAGCCTGGTAGTTAAAAGCAGTTGTTGGAAAATTATACCACTTGATCTGCAAATTGATTCCTCACTTCCCTGAGATGCAGCCCTGGGACATTTTCTTCCTTCTCTGAGCCTCAGTTTTCTCATCTGTGAAATGGGACTGCAACAGCTTGCTGTGAAGAGTCTTTGTGTTATTACTGTATTTAAGGAGCTCAAAGGAGAGCCTGACATATAGTACATGCTCAACAAATTCCAATTATTATATGATCTGCTGGCTTTTCAAAGACTTCTAATGGGATCATCTTATTGCTTTAAGGATCAAAAAAAAGATGATGAGAATTTTCCCAGAGAACAAGTTTTTCTCCTATTTCCAGCTCCCAGGGTCTTTATTTTTTTATTTTATTTTTTTTTTTTGT
>NW_022900921.1:51145733-51156916 GCF_012274545.1 Fukomys damarensis | reverse complement strand
TGTGTGTGTGTGTGTGTGTGTGTGTGTGTGTGTGTGTGTGTGTGTGTTTTGGTATTGGGGATTAAACTCAGGCCCTTATGCTTGTGAGGCCAGTGGAGGCACTACTGAGCTAAATCCCTCCCTGGCCCCTACCCAGGGTCTTTATTGATTTGAAAACCTTGGGATCTACCTCCAACTTTAGACCTCTTTGTAGGCCTACAAGTCATTGCCTGACATATAGATATGAGTATAAGAAAAGCGAGTGATGTCTCTGCCACAGAAAATATACTCTCTATCTCTGGTGACCACCTCTAGCAATCAGACCCAACCCAACATTCACCTGGGGATCCTCCAAGATACTCGCTCCCTCCCAGGGCCATACACCAGCTTTTGCCCCACTCTTCCTCCAGCAAATTCCATGCTCATGCCTTGCTCATGTCTCAGGGCCTTTGTACTCAATGTTAACCTTTGGCTGGAATCTTCTTCCTGACAGTACATGTCCTCTTTCAGGTCTCTGCTCAAATGTCATCTCCTCCAGGCCTGTGCTGATTACTCTAGAGAACACAGCAGTCCCCGTCACCATCAAAACTCCAGCTGCTTTTTCTTCCCAGTGTTTATCTGACTTGACATTAACAGTATTGCTTATTGTCCATTTCTCCCTACCAGAAAATAAGGCCCACGTGGAGAAGGACTATCTTGTCTAATATGTGCCTTTAAAACCTGGAATAGTATCTGGAACATACAGGCCATCAATAAATGTTTGTTGAATGAAGAAATGAATGAGTGAGAGAGACAACAAAGCAATTCTCCCAGGAGACACAGATCTATGCCTCTGATTTAAGCCTCCCAACAAGAAATCATTATCACATTCACAGAACCCTTATAGTATGCTTATATATATAACTTCCTGCCTCTCTCCTGGCCCCCAGATTTTCAGGGTTTGAAAATGGAACCAGTTCCCCCACCTCACTTAGCAAGTCCTCTTGCACCAGGCGTGATGGTGCATATTTCCAATAGTCCCACAACTCTGGGAACCCAAGGCAGGAAAATAGCAAGTTTGAACCCCATCTGAGCACTTATCAATTTAGAGAGATCCTGTCTCAAAATAAAAAACAAAAGTCTGGGGATATAGCTCAGTGTAAGGGCCTTGGTTCTATTCCAGTACTAAAAAACAAACAGAAAAGCAACCAAACACACACACACACACACACACACACACACACACACACACACGTCTGACTACAACCCTTTCTTGATAAGGGCCAATTTCCCTTATTTGTTTCATCATTTTTGTTCTTGTTTTCATAGCACACAGCATTCTCTGAAATGGTGTAATTCGTCTGCTCATTTGATTATTTTTTCTCTCCTACAACCCCTATGTAAATGAGAGCTGTGTATTCTGGGTGCCTGCATGCCTGACTGTGATTGGCACTAGGTAACTATCTGTTGAATAAATTAAGGAAGAAATGACTCTTCCTAACACCCTCCACATATGGAAATGCAGTGTCAGGAAGAAAAGAATGAATCACAGCATCCCATGCTGTCTAAACTTGACCTTGGCATGTTTCTCCTGCAAAGGGGCTCACAGACATCCAATTAAATGCTAATTACATTTAATCAGCGCTGGGCCGGGGGAGGAGCCTGACTAATGAGGTTCAAGGGCAGGTGGACCTAGAGATTCCAGGACTTCTGTGATGCTGGCCTCCTGACCCAGACACACAGGCCACAGACACAGGTCTGTGAGCACCCCACCAGGGCAGCAAAATCCATCGTGTGGCCTGGTAAAATCCATGCTCACCCCCGGTTCCCTCCTCATTCTACGGAGAGGACAAAGCTAGATTCAATTCTAGAGCCAGAAAAGGGTGGGATTTATCAGCTGAGCAGACCCTGTCTACCTTCCCAGGAATGCCTGATGCTTTCTGGCCAAACACACCTAGAAGGGCCAAGGAGAGGGGCGTGCACTCAACGGGGGCGCGGGGGTAGGGGGCTTGGATCTCCACACCCAGGGAAGTTCTAGGGTGCAGCTCACCAGCTCACACCAAGCAGGGCCTAGCTGGTCGTGCGAACCAGCCCTCAGCGTTCCCTGGCTCTGATACTGATAACTTCACGGGCTCCCTGCTCTGCGGCGGCCGGGCTTGGTGCAAACCCACCGCCCCGGCTGCAGGAGCCTGCCAAGCCACCACATTCACTCTCCCAGTGGGACTCAGCCAAGCCTCCCCGACTGCCCCAGTCCGCACCATCTGGTTAGGCGGTTCTTAGGGTCTCCTGCTTCTTCCCAACTCTAGGCCCACAGTCCTCAGCGTCCCGGCCCGACAGCAGCTCCACAGGTGCTCACAGACAGCTCTGTCACAGTCAGCGGGGTGAGGGGAGACATCTCAGGCTCAGCCCCAAGCCCTGCCTTCCCCAACGTGCCCTTACCCCTTTCCCGCCGGCCTCCGGCTCCGGCCTCCCGCCCGCCCGGGCGCCCCACAGTTCTGCCATCTTATGCCTGTGGATCTGAGAATTCTCTGAAGGAAGCAGAGAAAGTTGAAAACTGGGGCATGAAGTAAATGAGAACTCAGACAAAACCTCGGCGCGCGGCCTGGGAGCCGGGCACCTCCTGCAATCCCTGCGCCCGCCTGCGCGCTCCCGAGACGCTGGCACCCCTGTCCCTCGCTGCTTTATTTTTCCAGCTCATAACCTCAAAAATGAGTCCAGAGCCAGAGACGTGCCCAACTTATTTACCATTTACTGACCAGTTACAAGAAAAAAAGAAATGAATTCCTTGAGTTCAGAATTGCAGCTGTCTGGAACTGATGACTTATAGTGGTGAACTTTTGCCAATTCATTTGGAGATTGGTGGCATGCTGGCAAGTAGTTTTGACTTGAATGTATTTTCGCAAACATTCTCAGACACTGGTTGGCAGAAACTCTTATTTTTCAGTATCCACACGGTGACACTCTCCAGCTTCAATATTTCTGTTAACTATGTAAAGCACCATATGTGAAAACCTGATTTAAGTGATTCTGTATTTTCTGTAGACTCAGTAAAATTTTAGCCCCCCAGAAAGTAGTAACTTGAAAAAGTCCATCTCTTAAATGCCTAAAGTGAGCTGATCTCGTGTTCTCTGATATTCGTGTTCATCTAATATTTGTTGAATGCTGCATGCTAGGTGCTAAGCTCTCCATCCCTCTGTCTTAACACTTTTGATCCTCACAGCAACCCTATGAAATAGGAAACTTTTCTCCCAAAGAGGAAACTGAGGCACAGAGCAGCTAAGTAACCTAACTGAACTCACTCAGTGAGACAGAACCTAGAGACTGAGCTCCAAATCACTGGGCAAGGCTGCCACCGTGCCTTGTTAAAATAGGGACCTGGTGCTAGGTTAGTCATTTTTATCTGTTCACTCTATGAATATTCACTGTGCAGTTGCTGAAGGTATGCAGGCACTGGCTAGGCACTGTGGAACAGAAGGATGAACCAAAATACCAAAAGCTGAAGCCTACAGACCAGACAGCAGGGATGTCATTGATATAAAGATGCTGGAGGCAGAGGGAGCTTCCAGGAAGGGAAAAATCCTAGAAGTGAAGACATCACAAAGGGGAGAGGCCCAACATGTGCACACAAAAGTCTTTACAATCCTCAGTGGACTCCTGAACACACACACATGGGACAGGAGTTCAAATAACCCAAGGGGGGGGGAACAGTGAGCAAAGATTTGCATCCTTAGTTTAGACTGCTAGGGAATGGAGTTTAAGCCTTGCCATTTTTGAGGGACTTGGGAAACTCTTTGGCCTTTCCACTGAAGCCCTGTAACAGCCATACATAAGGAAGAAAGTCTGCATCCCAGTATGAGCAGTGACACCCTAGAATTAGGAATGAAACTAAAAGCAATCCATCCAAAATACAAAACCAACATGAGCTTCCAGTGATTTAATTTCCTGTTAGAACAGAGCTTGACCCTCTTCAGAGGTAAATAATAACAGAATTCAGAGCATTTAAAATGAGTCATTTACATTGTTTACCCTACAACAAAATTACTAGACATTCAAAGAATCAGACAATGTGGATCATAAATGAGAGTAAAAAGACAGCCAACAACTGTCAAATGAAATGAGTAATTAAGGGATAAGAAGTTAAAAGCAAAACTATGATAAATATGATAAAGAATCTACAAGGGAAAATAGGACATAATGGGTCAAGAGATCAAGAATTTCAGGAAAAATTTTATAACCATTTTATATAATCAGTATCAAATGGAATAAAAATAAATCTGCTCCAGTGAGGATTGTCTCTTATCTTTATTACCCTGGAATGAAGAGACACCTCAATCTTTGCCCTCCAGAGTGAGGGCTGAGCAGGTTTTCCATTGGCCACTAAATAAGATCAGCACTTCCTACTATTGGGCTCCTTTCCTATGACGTACTCCTCCACATGTTCTGGTAAAACCTGACACTAGTCGTGCCCTGTGTTCGTTTGACAGAGGACATGAGAAAAATAATCTATAAGAGGGCAGGGGATTTAGCTCAGTGGCTCTGCCACCTGCCTTGCAAGCGCAGGGACCCAAGTTCAATCCCCGGTACCAAAAGAAAAAGAAAAACAATCTATAAGAAAGAAATTTTTATTTTGGCTCACAATTTCCAAGATTTCATCTATGATCACTTGGCCTTGTTGCTTTGGGCTTGTGGTGAAGTGAGGCATCAAGGTGGGCAGCATGTGCCCCATGAGCCTGTTTACCTCATGGCACCTGGGAAACAAAAGAGAGAGCAAGGAAGGGACCAGGGTCCCAATATCTCCTTTAAGGGCATACCCTCAATTACTTTACTACTTTTCTGGGCCCCACCTCCTCTTAGAGGTTCTACTTCCTCCCAATAGCACTCCTCCACGTTGGTGACCAAGCCTTTAGCTTAGAGGGGCTTTTAAGATCCAAACCATAACACAGCATCTTGTGGAAGCTAGGGCTCAGGGAGACTGTGTGGCATATTACTCTGCTCTTGATGTAGTAAACTGTCTTCAACTATCTCTACTCAGAGCCTATGGTGTTTCAGCAAATTAAAAGTCAGCTTATCAGCAGAATAAAGACAGACCTTTTCACAGCTACTGACTGAACAGAAATAAAGGGTGAATTCTTAAATGCATCCAGGGAAAAATATACATTGCATTTGGGAAAAATGGCCAACTTCTCATCAGAAACTGTGTTAGCTGGAAAACATTGCAATGCTACCTTTCTAGTGCTGAAAGAAAAATCTAACTTTTCAATTTTATTATGCTCTATGTATTAATTTTTGTATAAATAAGACATTTTCATGTAAACAAAATCTGACAGTATTACAGGAAAAGTAAATAAATTCTTCAAAGTGAAGGGAATGATACAAAATAAAAATTAGCATCTCCAACAAAAGAATGAAGAGCCCTGAGATGATAAATATAAATAATTTTTTCTTGTATTAAATTTTTAAAAAGTCACTTAAGCATTTAAAGAAAAAATACTAACATAGTGTGAGATATTAACATATATAGATGCAAAATATATAATAAGAACCACAGAAGGGGACAATAAATGGAAGCATATACAATCTGTGAAATTTTCAATTCAGAAGAAAATCCAGTAGTGAACAGAAAAATAATCACTAACAAATAAGCAACCGAAAAGATAACGGGAAAGTAAGAAAAAGTGAACAAAGAACAAAAGGACCATATAAGACATATAGTAAGATAGAAATTTATCAATAATGACATTTAATACCCCAATTAAAAGGTAGAGCTATCAAAGAGGCTAAGAAAACAAGACCAAACTACACTGTTTATAAGACATACATTTTAAATATAAAAATGCAGACCACTTGAAAGCAAAAATATGAGGAAACTATAGTATTTAATATTAAATTTTAGACAACGTAGACTTTATTATGGGGTTATTACCAGAAACTAAAAAAGGTCACTTAAAAATGACAAAGGTTCATTTATCACAAAGACATAACAATGCTCAATGTGTATAAACCTAACCACAAAATTTCCAAATGCCTCCAATAAAAATTGTCAGAACCAAAGACACAAATTGAAAAACCACAATCATAGTTGGACAATTTAAACTCCTTCCTCAGAGTTAATAAACAAGGGCTGGGGGGATTTAGCTCAGTGGTTCCAATGCCTGCCTCTCAAGCACAAGGTCCTGAGTTTGATACCCGGTAACCCACCCCACACACAAAAAAAATTAATAAACAAAATGCACAAAAAGTCAGTAAGGATACAGATGATTTGAAAACACTATCATTTAACTTGACAAAATTGAGATTATAGAATATCGTACCACCAACAGCAAGATACATCCACTACACATTTGCCAGGATTGACTATATTGGACTAGAAGGGAATCTCTAAACTTAAATGATGAAATAATATTATATTTTCTGATCTGATGACAATGGAATTAGATTCACAATCAACAATAATATATAGAAAACTCCACATATATGTGAAAATCAAGCAATATTTTTCTAAATAACCCATGGATCAAAGAATAGATTGTAGCAAATATGATGAACTATTTCAAACTGAAATAACTTAAATATAAAAAAACAAAGTGACAGAATGAAAGTGTCCAAATCCAGACAAACATATCTTTTGACAAAAATGTCAAGGCAATCCATGGAGAAAGTAAAGTCCTTTCAACAAATAGTTCTGGAACAGCTAGAAATCCACATGGTTAAAAATGAATCCCAGGGCCGGGAATCTAGCTCAGTGGTTCCGGCGTCTGCTTCTCAAGTGAAAGGACCGAGTTCGATCCCCGATACCTCAAAAACAAAAACAAAAAACCAAACAAACAAAAAAATGAATCTCAGGGCTTGTGTCTAACATATATAAAAAATTTGTGACCCAAAATGTAAAGAGGGGTAATCCAGGATGTGAGGGTGATCTGGCTGCTAGAAAGGTAGCATTGCAATGTTTTTCAGCTAACACAGCTTCTGATGAGAAGTTGGCCATTTTACCCAAATGTAATGTATATTTTTCCCTGGATGCTTTTAAGATTTTCCCCTTTATTTCTGTTCAGTCAGTCTCCCCATTGATTGCCAGGGGGTTGATTTGGCTGATCTGGCTGGCTAGGCAGGTGCCCCCTTCCTCCTTCACTGCTCCATGTGTGTCCTTTCCTGAAGCTGTGGGCCTGAAGAAGACAAACACCTCCAACAGTAGAGAACCATTTCCTCCATTAGGGGTGCACAAGTAGCTGCCCTGCCCTGCGAGAACCTCCAAACAAGCTCTCAAGAGGAATGATTCAATTTAAAAACTGGATAATGAACCTGAACAGACATTTACCAAAGAAAGATATACAGATAAACACATGAAAAGATGACCATCATTAGCAATCAAGGGCAAGCAAATCAAAACCAAAATGATACATCACTACAGTGGCTATAATTTGAAAAGACTGATAAAATATTTGACTTTATTGGCCATTAGAGAAATGTAAATTAAAACAACACTGAGATTCCATTTTACCCCAGAAAGAATGATCATCATCAAGAAAGCATATAATAACAAACCCTGGTGAGCAGGAAAAGAGGAACCCTTCTACACTGTTGATGGGAATATAAATTAGTACAAGCACTATAAAAATCAGTATGGAATTCCCTCAAAATGGTAAAACTAAAAATTACACTCAGTTAGTTATTCTCTTTATAGGTATCTTCCTGAAAGAATTAAAGACATCATATCACAGTGATACACGCATACCCTTGTTTATGGCAACACAATTCATAATAGTTATATGAGTCAGTATTTACAAGAGAAACAGATGTAACAGAAGATATACAAACATATAAGAATTTACAAGATTGGTTTACCATGGGCACCCATAGAATCAGACAAGGAAGAGTCCAGAGAGTCTGTCTGCACACTGGAGACCTAAGGATTTAGTCGAAGGCATGGAGCTCACTGCAGTATCAGAGGCCAATGGGTCTGCGACTGAAGAGTAAGCCAGAAGGTTGAAGGATCTATGCTGGAAGGCAGGAGATGAAATCCAAGGCAAAGACAGGAGCTCCTCTAAGGAAACAAGCAGTCGCATCCTTCCTCATTTTCCCTTTGCAACATCAGGGTAATAGACAATCAGCCCTAGGGTGGATCTCCTATGCCTTTGGGCATGGAATTGCTGAGACAATTTAGCTAATCTTTCCTTAATGAAACATCACAAGTTGACACAATCAGTTAACCATCACAATAGCTAAATCTTGAAGAGGCCTATATGTTCATCAACACATGAATTGATAAAGACAATGTGGTATGTACACACAATGGAGTACCAATCTTCCATAAAGAATGATAAACTAGGGGCAGGGGATTTAGCTCAGTGGTTCTGCCTCCTGCCTCAGAAGCAGAAGGACCAGAGTTTGAGCCCCTGTACCATAAAATAAATAAAAGAGAGACAGAGGGAATGGAGGGAAAAGGGGTGAAGATAGGAATTAAGATGTGTCATGTACATGTACCAGCTCCACATAAGAAATGTAAACATTATGTACTGCAAATATTTACTCAAAAAATTTTTAAAATGAAAACGTATTTATGAGAGTGTAAAAAATTAAAACTCTCATATGCTGCTGGTGGGATTGTACAGTGGAGCAGCCACTTTGGAAAATAATTTGGCAGTTTTTGAAACATTAAACATAGTTATCACATGACCTAGTAAATTCGCTCTTAAGTATATCCCAAGAAGAATGGTAGTATATGTCTTTCAAATTCTTGCATATGAATGTTTATAGCAGGATTACACAAAATCACCAAAATGTGGAAACAACAACCCAAATGTCTATCAACTAATGAATGGATAAGCACAATACAGATCCATGTAATGGAATAGTTTTCAGCCTTAAAAAATAAAATGCTGATTCCTTCTTTTACATCCATGAACCTTGAAAGTCTTATGCTAAGTGAATGTACTCAGTCACAAAGGGCTACATATTAGATGATACCATTTATATAAAATACTCAGAATAAGCAAATCACAGATATAGAATAAGGACTGGTAATTGTGTAGGCCTAGAGAGGATAAAGGCATGCATGACTGTTAATGGATGCAGAGTTTCTTTGGAGAATGATAAGATTTTTATAAAATTGGTCACTATCAGACAGCTTTAGGATTTATAGAATCCATTGAACTGTACCCTAAATGGGTAAATTGTGTACTATGTGTTAATAAATCTGATACACAAGAAATTAGTCTTGATTCTTTCCTCACACTATACATAAAAATTAACTAAGAAATGGATCATAGACCTAAATTTGACAACTAAAACTACAAAATATACATGCAAAAGTGCAAGCAACTCTTTGCAACTTTGTGGAAGGCAAAGATGTCTTAAGAGGAATTGATAAATTGAAATACATAATAATTATTAAAATTATGCTCATCAGAATACAAGGGGTGATGAAAACATATGATCACATTTAAATTTTAAAAATATATTATGGTAAAAGATACTTGGCATTTAATCTTCTTTAAAAGTTCTCCCCTTATTTTGAGCACACTTATTCTGACATTCTTGCCACTTTCTGAAGCAGTTCTGGAAGTCTGAAGTCCTCTTTCATAAGTGGCTTTATGAGACGTGCTCAAAAATACTGTGCATGCTGCATCCATATGACATCCAGTGGAAACTCAGGCTCAGAGAAACATTGCAGTGTTTCTCATACACCTTATTCACCATCATGGGGCTTCTACATTCTTCCCAAAGGCAAAATGACTATGAAAGGTAAACATTTTGAAGCAGTTCAGGACATCAAGGTAGCCAGCACAGCAAAACTAAAGATATGCTCTTAAGAACATAAATAAGCTACAAATTGAAAAACATTTTATAAAAATATAGGTATCAAAGAAACCTACCTAGAACATAAAAAATTCCAACAAATTAGTAAAAAAAAAAAAAAAAAAAAAAAAAAAAATTAAAAAAATAAAAAAAAAAAAAAAAAAAAAAAAAGACAGACTACTTGATTTATCTAGGCCAAAAGGCTTAGTCAAAAGATACATGGCTAAAACAGTATGCTCAGTAAGATTAGTGGAAATTCAAACCACAGTGAGATACTACTTCATCACATTAGATTAAATTAATTGACCTAAAAAAACTACCTCTTCCATATTTTCAGGTTTGAATAGTTTCTCTGTATAGTGAAATACAATCTAATGTAAATATGTTGTAAATAGATTGTTACCTACTCTTATAACAAGTAGGGAATCTCAGCAATCACAGGTGGCCAACTACTGTATTCTGAGCATATTCAAGTAAGACAGATGCAGCTGTAACCAACCAGGCTGTCTCTGTATATCACTTCCCTTTTCTATATGTTACTTTCTTTTTGCTGGCTATAAATACAAACTTCCATACAAAAGCATGGGGAATTTTGAACCATTTTTGCTCTGGACTACCCAAATAAAGTGAATTCGAGATGTAAAACTAGATTTATTAAAATTGTTTATATTTAAAACACTGAAAATACCAATAGCCACTGGGACATGGAACTCTCACAGTTTGCTAATGGGAGCGAAAGTGAAGCAACAAGAACTACTTGGGCAGATAGTCTGACAGTTTCTTGTAAAATTAAACATACACCTATTATTTTATCCAGACATTCCACTTCTAGACATTCATTCAGAAAAACAGAAAACAAATGCCCACAAAAAGATTTGTATAAAAGAACGGCTGCCTTTTCTATCACAGAAAAAATCTGGAAACAACCCAAAGTCTATAGACAAACTGTGGTACGGAGAGAGAAATAAGGGAAAAAATTCCTTTTACAATAGCATCCAAAAAAATAAAGTATCTAGGAATCAATCTAACAAAAGAAACAAAAGATCTCTACACTGAAAACTACAGCACTCTGAAAAAAGAAATTGAAGAGGATATTAAAAAATGGAAAGATATCCCCTGCTCCTGGGTAGGAAGAATCAATATAGTGAAAATGGCCATACTACCAAAACTGCTTTATACATTCAATGCAATGCCAATTGAAATTCCAACACTATGTTTCACAGAACTAGAAAAAAAAATCCAAAAATTCATTTGGAACCATAAAAGACCTAGAATAGCAAAAGCCATTTTAGACAACAGACACATGGCACCAGGTGTAAAAATTCCCAATTTGAAACTATACTACAAAACCACTGTGATAAAAACAGCATGGTACTGGCAAAGAAATAGGCCTGAGGATCAGTGGAACAGACTGGAAGACACAAAAACAA
>NW_022900921.1:51102653-51144463 GCF_012274545.1 Fukomys damarensis | reverse complement strand
GAGGGCAGGGGTAAGGGGAAAAAATGAGAATCAAGACTTGTCACGTAGAGGTACAAGATCCCAACAATGAATGTAACTGTACTGTATCCCTAAAATGTACCAATAAACTCAATTAAAGCTGAAAAACAAAGAAATTAAAAATAAAATTAAAACATTACCAAAACAACAACAACAACAACAAACTGCGGTGCCTGAGTTGGAATCCTACTCAGCAACAGAAAGGAACAATCTGCTGGTTTCCCACATACAGGATGAATCAAAACATTATGCTGAAAAGAAGAAGCCAAATAAAAAAAAGAATAAATACTGTCTGATTTCATCAATAAGAAGCTCAAAACTAGGCACAACTAATCTTTCTTTGGTGACAGAAAGTGGGCCATCCCTCTTGGGTGGGGCAACTGATAAGAATCATAAAAGTGTTTTCAGGGGTTATAGAAATATCTAAATTTTCATGAAGTGGTGGTCAAACAAATCTATACATTTGTCAAAACTCCAAAAGTAAACATTTATAATCTATATATAAAGTATGATTCAATAAAAACAGTAATCAAATCCTTTTATCTTTTAGCTTACAATCCTCAGTGGCTCTTGATTGCCCAGTTTGAACTCCTTCACCAGCACCTGAGTGATCTGTACTCCAAAGGGACTTTGTTGCTTTTTGTTCTGTTTTGTTTTTTGTTTTTGGTATTGGGGATCGAACTCGGATCCTTGCAATTGCTAGGCAGGCGCTGGAACCACTGAGCTAAATCCCTGGCTCAGGACTTTGTTGTGTTAACCAAATAAATTTATATTAAAGGAAAGAAAAGTAGAAATCTTACCTGGTTTTAATGTCACACTCTCCACCTGAAACCACAGTGGGAAGGCCACAGGTATCATTTTATTCTATTGCTCCTGAATTAACTGTGGAGAGATAATTGACAAGAGTGACAGGGAGGGGCATTACTGGAACAGTGAAACTGTTCTACAGATCAGCAAGGCTCCTGGGGATCCTTCCTCCTTCACCTGCCCAGAGGAGCAGAAGCACTCAACTCTGAGACAGTGGGAAATCAGTTTGGACTAATCCCCAGTGCTAAATTCCTTAAAAACTTAGTGTGTATGATTGGCTTGGAAACTGTCATTTCAAAACAGCAAGCAGTTTGGTCTTAGAAATATATTTGAGGTGGGTGGGTTCTTAGTTCTGGGCAAAGAATAGTGTTCTGCAACTATGCCGTCTCCAAAACAAAAAACATTCTCCTAAGAGAAGGTGCTAAAGTTGTTCTGCAGACTGTGAGAACAGGGACTGCAGGATAGTGGCCCACTGCTGTTTCTGCTTCTTTTCTAAATCAGCATCAGATTGTACAGTGACTGCAAAATGTTGTTTTTTTCTTGGGAATTCACATTTTTTGGGGGAAAATGATCATTAATCACTAGAGGCAGAAGCAAGTTTGAGGGCTTGATGGGGACACAAGTGCCACCTAGTGGCAGGAGGGCTGGGAAATGGGTGGTTTTTTTCTCCCCAGAAGCCAGCGGGGCACCTAGGGAATTAGAGGCACTGAATTATCTGTAGAGATTGTTTTCGACAATGACATCGATAAATAAGAAGAGGAGGGAAGAAATGGGAGGTTGGTGTTGAGAGATATTGAAAATACTGGGATTGTGGGCCAGTTGGGGGCAGAGAGAGGCTTCAAAGTGAGGACCAGATGACCCAAAGGCTGGAGACATCAGGTAACACTTAGTTTTAGCTTTTTTCTTTTTTCTTTTTTTTTTTTTTTGTTTGGTACCGGGGATTGAACTTGGGTCCTTGTGCTTGCAAGGCAGGTGCTGGAACCACTGAGCTAAATCCCCGGCCCAGTTTTAGCATTATTAAAACTATTTTAATAACACTTCCCCAATAAGGTGTCGTGTGTGCAGAGAACTACATGCACAAGAGGAAACAAGTCTCTTTTCTCAGAAAAAAGAGTAAATGGGAAGTGCATGTGAAATTCATATAACCAGAATATAATTCCAATATGTTTTAGTTTCAGAGCAGTGGCCTTGTGCTCTGGAACTTGCAAAAAGTAAAATTCTCAGTCCCTACCTGAAGGTGCTCAGGAGAAGGTGAAAACATGTTCACCTGGAAAGACTTCAACAGTGCCAATGCATTTTAGGGGTCTGGGCCACTGGCCCTCAAGGAGTTAGCAGAGTGGATTATTGAGTTGGCATGGATGGTCCTCAATATCTTCAAGAAAACACTTGCCCAAGAATCTTGGACTAGAAGAGATTTTTATAGGAATTAGGTGGTGCACACGATGAGAAAGGCACTCAAATGTGCAGTTTCCAAGGCCCACTCAGAACAGACTATAGCTCTTACCATTGTCTAGCAGGAGAATCCAGCCCCTCCTGTTTCCCCCTAAAACTCATGTTCCAGCCATAGGCCTGTCTTGGAAGGAATGGAAACTTCCATGACATAGGAAATACTGCCAAGGAGAGAAGGAGAGGGTACGAGTATGACTCCACCTTGGCCAAGAAAGATGTGCCTTGGCTCTAGGACACAGACATGCCTGACTCTTTCCAGGGAGCCCCTTGGAGTGGAGGTGCTGTATCAAGGTGGGATGGCTTGAGATCACAAGGACTAATATTATTCCTCTGTTCTTAATCTTGTCAACTGTCCCCAAGAAACGAATCAATCATGGTTGCTCTGGAACAGATCTACTCTTCACTGATGCATGTCTGCCTTTTGTGATTGCCTATCTGTCTTTTGTGAACTCTGTCAATCATCTACTAATATTAAAAAGTGCACATCTTGCTCACAGGCATGCTGAGGGATTTGTTTAGTTGTGGCGCAATGGGCATAAATCCTGGGGATGGACAGGGTAGGATTATTCCACACATTGGTAAACCATTTAGGTAAGAGGCCCTTGGAAAGAAACAAGAGCACAGGGAGTAGACTATAAAGCAGGTCCACAAGTCCCTTAGAACTTCTTAGGTTTCGTCTTTGGAGAATAGACATTTATTGTACATACTTGTACTTTTTTTTAAGTACATGCACTATATGAATGAACTATCCAAAAAGAACTGTATATAAATGAGGGAAAAACTTCCCATACAGTGAAAACACCTTTTTGTTTCTTACAGAGTCTTTGAAAAGCTAAACCTTCACCAAATGGTGCAGGAACTGAAACAATTTCTGTTTTAGTCTCCTGAGGGTTCTTTCCCGAGCAGGCAATCACGCACCTATGAAAGGCTTCCCTCTGGTGGACATTTCTTGAACTTCCTTCCTTGCCCCCCTTGCTTTAGATACAACTTCCTTCAAAAACTTTGGGATTCTTCTATTTAAACTTTCTTAAGTTTGAAGCTAAGAACCCCCAAATCTATTTTACTAGTTCTCCAAAACTTGTGTGAGAGAACAGGGTTTAATACCAAATTTGTTGACATTTGCTGCAGTGGCTTAGAAATGTCATAGTTAAACAAAGGGAAAACAGAATTATTTGGTTTTCCCAAGATTTGTAAATATCATATCCCAGCAGTGTAGGTGAGAAAGAAAGAAAGAAAGAAAGAAAGAAAGAAAGAAAGAAAGAAAGAAAGAAAGAAAGAAAGAAAGAAAGAAAGAAAGAAAGAAAGAAAGAAAGAAGGAAAGAAAGAGGGGAGGGGGAGAGAAGCTCGCAGCATTAGCTAGCCATGTGAGTGAGAAAGTAGAAACTCTTTAACCCAGGTGAACATGTAGTGGAAATGGGGTATGGACCCAGCAACAAGCCCACTCCTGAAGTAAAAGGCCAACTCCTTTCTTTGCATTAACAGATGCTGCCAAGCAGGAACAGCTGGGAGGTCTTAACCTTTGGGCCCCAGAAGGTCTCAGCCCTGGCATTCTGAGTCCTTGTCCCATCCCAGGCTACCTACAGACCAAGTGAATCAGACTCTTTGTGGAGAGGGTGAGGTCCAGAATTGGCATCATTTTGTTTGTTTGATTTTTATTTAGTACTGGCGATTGAACTCAGGACCTTGCACTTGTGAGGCTGGTGATAGAACCACTGAGCTAAATCCCTGGCCTGGGAATTGGCCTCATTTGCAAAGGTTCTACAGGGGACCTGCTGAGTACACAGACCTAATCCAATCCTGTCTTTATGAGGGAAGAAATTGAAGTCTGGAAGGGGAGGCTGCTTGATCAAGAACACCCAGCTAGTTAGCAGCAAAACTGACTAGACTGTGAAAAACTGAAGGTCTTGGATTCCATTTTGAACTTGTGAATTAGCAGTTCTGTGACCTTGTAGTGCTATAGTTGGGCAGACCCAGACGTAACAGAAGAGGCCACATTCCTCAAAGCTGTTTATCCAGGTTCCCTCTCAGTGTCCCTGTTCCTACCCGTGTCCCCTGGCTCACAGTTGCCCTTGCGCTGCCTCTTGAGCATGCTGCTTGGGCCTGATTTCCTGAGCCATGTCTCACACCTGGTGTCATATAAATGAGCCACAGGCAGCCTCTGTATATTGGGGCCAATTTGTTTGCTGAGGCTGAGACCAGAATCACTAGCTAGCTGCAAATTCCAACCAGTGACAAACTCCAGTTTGCATATCCAGTTATTCTAAATATATCCATGATAATCAGATCTTTGGCCATTTAGAGTCCCATAAAACTGTACCCGATATTCATATCCCCTGTACCTGCTAGCCAAAGATAAGGCCCATTCTGAACCTTGCTGCTGAATGACATCATCAAAACATGTAAAGATCCTCTCCATGGCCCTCTCCCCTGGAAACTGCCTTGCCCACCCCCTACTCCCCCTACTGAGTAAGTTCCCACCTCTTTCCTAGTCTCTGCACAGACTCCTGCCCAGAGGGACAGCAATACGGGCCTCTCAGAGCATACATAGCCGGGAAGAGCTAATGAGTTCTACTGCCACCTGGTGGTCATTTTTTTTCCTTGCCTAGCCTCCAAATCCCCGGCTCTTCCTTTCCTTTCTCATCCACCTGTCAGATCTTCCCTGGTTTCTGTTCCCAGTCTTCTCAGATTTATGGCCAATATATCAAATACATTAATTCCTATTGGTATATTAGTGGCCAATTCATGGTTCTTCAAGTAGCCATTGCATATATGCCAAGAACTGATCTGGGTATTTGGGATATACAGAAAACGAAGCAGATGGAAATCCTTCTATGTGTTGGGCTGATATTTTGGTAGGATGATGATAGACCCAACATTTCCCTTTGGGGTATCTTACAGCACATTTTGAAGTCTAAGTAAGGAAGTAAGGGGTAGTTTCAGGTATGGTCAATTATGTAGGGATGTGAATTGTGAATTTTTAGAGACAGTTTGATAAAGATACCAGAGTTTATGCACTGCAAAAACCACATTTTAAAGCAACACTTCTCAAACTTTCACCTCTGTGAACCTGTGAGGTCAGGTTAAGAAGAAGATCCTAAACCCAAGAGTCTGGTGTGAGGCCTGGCAGTTTTCATTTTAACTCGAGCAACGCTAGGCCGCTGACCCATAGATTACATTTTGGAGCAATGAGAATTTAAGCAGATTCCTTTGTGCACTGATTCTTCCAGGACTAGCAATAGTAGTAATACTACTGCTTACTGCAGAGGGCTATTGCCAAGATTGCAGGAGGTAACTCTGCCCTCTACATTAACCACCATCTGCATTTTAGAGATGAGAAAACCAAGTCTCCACGATGTTAACTAGCTCATCCATGCTTACACAAACCCAGCAGGAGAACCAGGCAGTGACTGGAGAACTCCAGAACTGCCAAGTGCCTGTGTTGCTGCCCTGCCTATAACTGATCTGTAAGCTGCTGCTTAACTTGAATTGTGTGAAGTGCCTGAGCTTTGGTGACTCTTATGACCCAGCATGTTGTAACATTCACCTGTTGTGTTGGGCACAGGTGGCTGCAGTTCATTGGTTTTCTTGGTCATGGAACATCACATTATATGCAGCTCAGAATTACATGCTCATTCTTTCCATGATGGGTGTTTGGGTGTTCCCAGCTTGGGCTCTTTTTGAACAATGCTGTTTTACCCTTATAGGCAGAGACATTTTTTCTCAAGTTATCCAAGGAGGGTGAGGAGCAAGGAGGAATGGGCTTTCAGAGGCCCCTAGAGTGAAAAGAACCTCTGGTCTCTCTTTCCCACAGTGCTCTATACCTGGAGCCTATCACAGCCAAGCACACAGCCAACAAAGTAGGCATTTTCAAGGTTTTACTGTAAAACAGAGCTAAAGTCATAGGAAGTAAGAAAATTTCCACCCAACACATACAACACTTATTTACTGAGTACCTATCAAGGGCCAGGCCAGTTCCATCCCACAGGGATCCAAGACACATATAATCATGCTTTCTGTTCTCAGGAGCTCCCAGTCTGGTGGGAGACAGACAGATGTGTAGCCATCTTTCTTGGAAATCTCAGTGCCAAAAGGGCCAAATGGCCAAGGAGCAATTCTTAGGTTCTTCCCTCTTTGGATGCACAGGAAGTACCCCCAGGAGTAACATTTGCACATTGTGGAGTTGGGGAACTTTCCACAGGATGGAATTTACTGTAGGCAGCTGCAGAAGATCTGGCGCGGAGATGATGTTTGGGGCCCTGCGAGAGAGGCCCAATTATGGAAATGTTTCAAAAAGTAAAAATACACTAGGGGTGCAATGTACTCCACTAACTTGTAATTTTTACAGTTTGGGATGCTACCAAAAAAGAAAAAAAAATCACCTACTTTTCTGTTTCTACCATCATTTCACAAAGGAAGAACATTTTAATCCTCCGGCTCCTCTCAGAAAGAACAAAACCTCCAAATGAAGGATTCTTTTCACATTGAATAAAGCTGGCTTTAAAATAACCATAAACTCCTTACTTTCCATTTTCACAGATCCTTAAAAATGTCTCTGTGAGCTGGGGGTGCAGCTCAGCAGTAGAATGCATGCATACTTAACATGCATGAGGCCCTGGGTTCAATCCCCAGCACCTACAACAAAAGCAATAACAAACCTCCCCATGGACCAGCACTGGCTGGTAATACTCCCTTGTATGGGAGTCACTTAGCAGGGTCAGCTAGTGACCCAGTGGATGTGGGCAATGGACAGTGGGGCAAGGGAGGAGGGGGAGGTGGGAAGAGAGGAACAGACACCTAGAACCAGCAGGCGTACTGTGGGATGCAGTGGCAGGAGTAACTCAGGCTGGGCAGCAGTCTGGATTTCGCTCACAGGGCAGAGGCAACATGTAAGAGCTTTGAGCTGGGGCTATATGCACATTGTAATAAAGACCTTTCTGGAGGCAGCATGGAGGCTGTCAGTGAGAGGCTGGAGGAAGACTCCTGTCAGCAGGGTTTTCAGGCCTCTTTCCAAAGTCCACCTGCAAAAGTTGCTCCCTGATTCTCTGTGACAGCCAGGAGCCACTTGAGCAGAGGTGGAAAGGCCACTGATGGCTGGGGAGTAGGGAAGGGCAGGTCTGGGCAGTACTACTGGTCCTCTTGGAAGTAGAACTTGGTGACCATGTCAGAGTCTTCCAGGTTGTTGGTAAAGCGGACAGGTTGGTCAGCTTCCACCACTGTACAGAGAAACCAGCCCGGGCAGGCGGCCGACTGGAAACTGGTGATGGGGCCACTGTTTGAGCGGATGAAGGTGAAGCGCTTGTTCTGCTCCTTGTTCTTGCTCAGTTCTGTGATGTTAACTGTCTGAAAGGCAAGAGATGGACCAGAGGGGGTGAGCCTGGGAAGTCCTGTACTGCTCACCTCTCCCCCTTTACCATCCTGTCTTCTGGCCCAAATTGCTGAACAAATGGTGGCCTGGAGAGCTACTAGAAACCATGGATCCCAGGTCCCCTAGGACAGCAGCGGTACAAAGGAGTGTCCCATTGTCCAAACTTGACTTTGGAAATCTTGCTGTATCGACCATGCAGTAGTAAGTCTGGTAAACACCTGGACTCATCAGCAGAGGCCAAGGTCCATGAGGCTGGTGCTGTCAGCGTCTGAGCCTCTGAGGACACGGGATGGTGGAGAAGGGTAACAGAGAGTCTAGAAGTTCATCACTATGTTACATGCAATAATCTGGCCATCCCTCAGCACAGAACATGTACTCTCTCTCCAAAAGAGTATCCACATCTACTGGTGGAAGGAAACGACAGCTCCATGGTTCTGGCTGTTCACATCTGGGTGACAGCCTTGCCCCATGAGCCCCTGAGACAGAGCCACTTTTTCTTGGGACTAAACAACCCACTGCTATTGCAAGGAATGGGGAGGAACAAGGATCTGGATGGAAGGCCACCTTGCCAAGCTAGAGGGATAAGGACTAGAAATGGAAGCTCCCAGGGTTGGCCTTTCTAGAAGAGGGACTGAGTGGTTTGTGGTTCACTGTGGCTCAGGTCCTGTGACAGATGGTCACAGTGATGTTTTCCAGTGACCTCTACCTCCTGCAAGTATTTATACCCTTGTGAAGTCTCCTTCCATACAGAGTACAGACTTAGTCACATGAAAAGCTTTGGCCAATAGGACCAGAAGTTTGCTAAGCACTTCCCCATGCAGGCATGTCCCTTAGGAATGATCCTTCATAAAATCCAGCCATCATGCTGGCTGTAAGGAAGCTTGAGCTAACTACTGAATGTTGAGTGACCATATGAAAAAGAGGCTGAAGGATGAAAAACAACTTTAGGACATCCAGAGCCAGCAGCACAAACGCTACTGGAATGTAGTGGCAGGAGTTACCCAGCATGTTCCTTCCCGTGCAATAGAGCTATCCAGTTGATCCCAATCTACCCACAGGATTAGAACATATGACACTTATTTGAAGCCACTGGGTTGTAGACTGATTCGTTGTCCGAAACACACCCTTACCTCCAACTGGAGACTGATGTCATCACCAGACTTGACACAAGACAGGCACAGCTTCCCCTTGTGGATCCCCAAGAACACAGTATGAGGGTCAATGGGCACCATGTCTATCTTTTCTGGGGAAGAGGAGAAGGGAGAGTCAGAGAGAGAGTGGGGGGAGAAAGGAGGCAGAGATGGGAAAGAGATCTTGGGTATTTTTTCTCTCCTCCCCACAACTAAAACCCTAAAGCCAGAATGACAACAAGGCTTCCTCTTCCTGGTCTGCAATCAAACAGATCAAACCAGCCACACTACTTAGTGACTCCTGAAGGACTGTGTCTCCTAGATTCTGCTCCACATAATTTCTGTCCTCTCCCACTTTCCTTGTAATATCTGTACTCTGGGTCACAGGTGCATTGCTGTGGTCATGAGTGGGACTCCAGGGAATCCTGGGGACACGGAAACATATTTCCCATGCCCTTGTGTGCCAGTAAAAATTTAGGGATGGAAAACATTAAAAATACCAGTGCTGAATTTCAAATCCAGCAGCACTCATCTTACTAGAGGGAAAACTGAGGAACACAGTGGGTGAAGCTTGTTCAAGTTCACTCAGCAGTGTGCCTGAAGTGTGAACCAGCACAGGATGTGTGTGGTGCTTATCGGTGTATTCATCTGGGGAGATGCTAGGATTTGAATGACAAAGGAATTGGTACAAGGGGGGCAGGGTTGGTCTTGTCTTCTAGTCCCTGTTCCTCCCAGCTGTGGTCCTAGGTTACTGTGTATATAGACAGTGGCCCTTGACCCAGACTCTACCTCTCCCACCCTCTGGAGGCTGCACTTATATGCACCCTCTGGTGCTCACTTCTCCTAAGTCTCCCCAGCTTGAATCTTGGCAAGGATTAAGAAGGTTGCAGGGCCGATAGAAATGCTGCAGAATCCAGGGGCCAAGTGACCTGATGCACACATAGCACCAGCTTTCCTGGGAATCACTCACCTTCTAATTTGGTATTTGGCACTTGCAAGTATCCAGCGACGAGTTGATTGTTCCTCAGGTAGAATGTCTTCTGGTTAATATCCCAGATTCTGAAAAGCAAAGGGACCCAGCTATAGTGGACTGCTGCTGTGTGCCCATATGGGACTCAGCACTGCCATGTCCCCCAGAGCTCACCTCATCTATGTCAAGCTCATCTGGGGCATGGCATTCAGCACACCCACAGCATGGATGTGAAGACTCAGGCTGACACTAGTTAAGAGACAGGCCCAACTCCGTGCTTCCTGTCCCCTCACCTTGCTCTCAGACTCCCAGCCCAGGCACCTCCCATTTTAGCAAAGCATGCTCTAGAGAGGTGGTAGCAAACATTTTAGACCTTTCAATGATACAAACAGCCTGCTCTAGCACTTGTTGCATAGGCTTACTGCCACTGCTGTCAAGCATTCATTCCATAGAACCTCTTGGGCTGCAGCAATTTCACAATGTAGTCTTGTTCATTGTTGACTATTCAGCTCCTAAATTGTGGATGGTGCCACTGAGGATTTGAACTTTAAAATTTTTCTACTTTCTTTTAAAACTAAATTTAAATAGTCACCTGAGACTAGTGGCTACAACAGCACAGAAGTTCAAGAGACTGAACAATTTGCATCTAACACACTCTGAGCCTTGGTCCAGGAGAGCCTGTCACTAAAACATTTCTGCTATCCACTGGTGACCTGCTGTGGGTCTTGCCAGGACAACTGTCCCTCCAGAACTTGTTGGCTTATTTTCTAGTTCACCCAATGACTCAGTGGTGGCTCCCAGTCTTCTATTCTTTGTAAAGGACTCCTGGGCAGAGAACCAGGTTGAAAGCCGGGCTGGAAGCTATGAGATGCAGTAACCAGAGCTCTGGCCAGCATGACATTGAACCTGAGCCTCACCTCCTCACCTGCGAAGTGTAGCTAACAAGACCTGGCTCATCAGGAGGCTTCCAGCAGCCAATGAGCTCAGGGAGGGGTCGCTGGGCAAGCACAGTGCTGTTGCATGTGTGAGTAATTGACCTTCTGTGATTAGGGTTAGTTTCCAGATGAGTCTGTCTGAAGAGATTTAACATCCCTGCTGGAGGCCTGCAGGGACTTCTCCCAGAGCTCAAGGAAACCTCCCAAAGCAGACAGCTCCCGAATCGGGGAAGGAAAAGACTTGCCTTGGGTTGTGTGTGCACACACACACACTCAGGCCTGAACTGTAGTCTGGCCCCAGAAACATATGGGGATGGGAGTCAAGGAAGAAGTCACCCAGGATGACTTCACTCCCAGGAGGGATCCAGGGTAGAGGGCATGCAAAGACAGCACACTTGTGTTTATCAGCATCACAGCCTGACATTTGTACTACAGTGATAATGATACCTCCCACGGCCCTGACCTGAATTTTAAAATTACCATTCTTTTCAGACACACTATAGTTCACAGAACAGAGTTACTCTATTACCTTTACACATCATCTTCTCAACAACCCTGTAAGGTATACAGGGAGTCATCAAGAAACCCGCATCACAGATGGAGAAACTGAGTTCCTAGGAGAGTGAAAGCCTCCAATGATTCAGTGCAAACAGGGGTTGCCAGCAGTTAGGCCTTGGGCAGTACCCTGCCAGGTACTCCCATTCTTGCCAGGCCTTAATCCCTGCATGGTTCCTTGGCATTTGTCTGAGTCTCTGGGAAAGTGAGCCGTCTGGTACTGGCCTTACTTTCACATCAAGGGTCTTTTCAAACACAAGCTGCAAAAACTATGCCCATGGCAGCTTGTTTTTGAACAATGGACACTGCTTTCCAGCCTAACCCTAGTTTTTAAGCCCTGCAGAGCCAGCAGCTCTAAAGAGCTGGTATGTGTCTTTGGCTCTGTCCTGTCAACCCCGTGTCCTTGAGAGAGCCTTACCTAAAAGACTGCATCTTGTAGGGTCTTCTCCCAAAGGGGCGGCAGGCTGCCTCTGAATGGAACAGGAAGAAGAGAGAGAATAGGAGGCTGAAGGAATCCTTGCAGATTTCCATCTTGTGGCCGTAGCAAGGCAGTAGAGACTGCCATTTCGGGCCCAGAGTTGCTGCTTATAAAGAAAGTAGTCACTCACCAAGTCGGGCTGCTGCCATCCTGTCCTGAAGCGGAAATACCCTCACATTTCCAAAATGAGAAACCCTTGCTGTTGTCACTTTCAACCCCGCTGTGTGTCGCAATGGGATGTCGTAACTAATCCCCTCCCCCTTTTCCCCCTGTGCAATTTCCCCAAAATTGAGATTCTATTTCCCCTTCATTGAGTTCCTGGGAAGAAGAGAGGAGTGAAAACTAAATTCTCTGATAAGCTTGACAGGTATCCTGAGAGGGTTTGTCCAACTATTTTAGAAAGCAGGTTTGATCAGAAATATCTCCCTTTCATTACAAAGCCAAGTGACAGGGCTCCCAGCACAAAAGACAGTTTCATGTCACTTCGTGTTCTTTGAATGAACAGAATTCTGGACTCTGGACTGGGGATTGCCAGACATTGTGTATAAGACCAAAGAGTAGATATTCTAGGCGTCATGGTCTATCCAGGCCGCAGTGGAATTACTTAATTGGGCTGTATTGGGAGCAAGCAGCCAAAATCTGTAGATCAGAAAGCCCAGCTGCTCTCCAGTACAACTTTATGTACAAAGCACTTGTCAGGCCAGGTTTTGTCCCAAATCTGCTGACCCCTGCTCTAGTGAAAAAGTAGTTCTTTGCCCAAGAGGTGTATCCAACCAAGTCTCTTCCCACTATCTCCTCTTTAAAGTTATAGGTTCACAAAAATGGAATGAACTCAGTGCTTAGACAGAAATGGAACCACATTTCATTCCACCACTTGCTATTTGCCATCCTTGGGACTTCAAGGAAGTCATTTCATTTATTTAGTCTGTCTTCTCAATCTCAGCATGAAGAAGATCAAGTCCTCTTTACAGATAGGAGGAAGGAAAGAAGGAAGGAAGGAGGGAGGGAGGAAGGAAGGAAGGAAATAAGGAAGAAAGGGAATTATTGGCACATAATAAGCACTAACAAACATTAACTTCTTTCCTTTCAGTATTCTATACATGCTAAGGAAAAGCTAAATATGCTTCTATTTTCTGGATATGTAAAAGCTAAGGAAAGTTTCTTACATAATCTACTTGATGGGAATATAGTCACAGAAGCACAAATTTTAGCATTTCAGAACTGGACTGTGTCTTATTCCACCTTATCATTGTTTTAAAGAGCCCCAGTAAGGAATGGCATCTGCCCATGCCCTGTCACAGAGTTTGCTAATGACAAAAGTATGCTGAGCAATTCTGCTCTTCTGACCCCCCATCGCAGGTTGTTCACCCACAAAAGCCGATCTTGATGCATTTAACTTATTTTCAAACAACAAATCAGGATCTATGTTTAAATGAGGGTTAAATTCTTCAACCAAGGAAGATACAAATGAATTCCCCAAGTCTTTAAAGAGCTCCTCTTTCAGAGCAAAAGTTTCTGAAAATCTCGCTCTTTGACAGACCAAAAGGCACATATACCCTGTGTTGTCTTCACAAGCTGCACTACATGAAGTGAGTCACTCAACCTATTTAAAACATGGTGCAGAAATGACAGCCACCCTTGAGGGCCACAGGGGTGTTCTGCTTGTTCATTCATTTGTTTGAGTTGTTTTCACAAGTGGTGGCTGAAGGAAGTGATGTCTATAAACCTGCCTAGTTATTTGCCAGAACTGTTGAGTTAAGGTTTAAACTTTCTGAAACAGTTGTTAGTCATCAGGTGTTTAACATTGCCCTCACACTCAAGTCCACTAGACTCTAACAGTGATAGTTCTCTCCTATTCATCTTTCTTATGATACTTCTACCACCTTCTTGAATTAAAAAATCAGCATTCTTTCAAAAAGTGCCCTGAAAGATTGAAGAAGTGGCTTCCAAGTATGAGAAGCTTGGGCTCTACCCTGGTCCCCACCCTCTGACAGCATACCAAGCAATGGTTGCATCTACATTTCAGCCCCTGGGTCAATGTTTCTCTGACCCCAACTCAAGTTAAAAGAGAAAGGAGAGATTTCATCTTCAGAACAGTAACCTGGTCTCCTGGACCTTCTTAGGTCTGTGTCCTTTTCCCACAGACTCTGGCTCCGAGCTTCCAGCATGTCCTTTCTGGAAATGTGAGGAGGAGTTCTCTGGAGCCAACCTGGGCTGAATCCTCTTGCGTCATTTATGAGCTAAGCCACCTCAGATAATGTGTGGAGCCTGTCTGGGTCTCAGTTTCATTACCCATTAGATGGGGCTAATAACAAAAGTCATACTGTGGGTTGCCGTAAGGATTAAATAAGATGCTGCACATGATATAGCCTTGACCCTGGCCTGTGGGAAGTACTCAAACAGTAACAATGGCACATGCTTCTTTACCCCAAGTGGGAAAGATGAGTCACACTGCCCCAACATCTACAACCCTTCCCTGTCCTCCCAGCCTCCCAGCTCTGCATACTACCCTATTTCTTTTCTGTGTACTGATCCGTGCTCCTTTCCCTGTATACTGACCCACCTCCTTTCCTGTTCCAGACCCAAAGGAGGGGCAGGCAAAAGGACGAAGGGGAAGCTTTTTCCCTCTCCTCATACTTCCTGTTACAATTCTACTCTTGGTTCCATGTTATCGAACAGAAACAGTTGATGTCCCTGTGATTTCTGCCCACAGGATATCTCTGACTAAACTTATTCCCAGTTTTGGGTAGTCAGCCCCCAAATCTGCTTCCTGAATGAAAAATCCGCCTTCCCAGTCAGTACTTGGGGACTTCCTCCAAGCTTCTGGTCATCACAACTATCTACTGCCTTCTACATATTGAGCCCTATGTTGCCAGACACTGTTGACAACAGAAATTACTAAGACCTCTGAAAGGGACTCTGTCAAGGCATAGAAACAGAACCAAGCTGTCCACAACTTAGGAGTGGTTATTACACAGCTGGAGGGAGACAGCAAAATAAAAAGGAAAGCTCTACCATACATAGACAGAGGGGTTTTGAGCCTTCTTCACAGCAGGAACTGGAAACCAACTTCACAGATGTCCTATGGCTGATGCCTGTAAAGTGTTAACCATAGTGCTGGCCACAAAGGAAGTGTTCAATAAATTTTAACTATTTCTCAATTTCAGCTAATTATGTCTTTCAGTTCTAGGATTTCCATTTTGTTCCTTTTTTATTGTTCTCTGCCAAAACTTTTATTCTTGTCTTTTAAAGCTTTGAGCATATTATGCACAGGTCTTTTAAAGACTGCCCTTGATAACTCCATTATTTGAATCCCCACTGCATTTCCATCTATTGTCTCTTTTTCTTTAATGCGCAGGTTGTCGTGCAAATAAGATATTGCTGGGATAAATGTTCACCAAAGACACATGTGTTAGTGTCTTTGTTGGGGTGGGACAGTGGAAGGTGGTGAAACCTTTAGAGGTAGAGCCTAGTGAAGATCCTTAGGTCAGTGGAAGTATGCCTTCAAAGGGGATTGTAGGGGCCCAACCCTTTTCCCTTCCTGTTTCTTTCTCTTTGATTCTGAAATGCTAAGTGAGTGGGTTTTGCCACACACTCTCCAAAACTGTTATCTGCTACCCACTTAAGAGGCCCAAAGCAAATGAGGTCACCCAGGCTTGGACTGAAACTCTCAAAGCCATAAGGAAAAGAAACCTTTCCTTTCTATAAGCTAACTGTATCAACTATTTCATTATAGTAACACAAAGCTGACTGATGTAATATGCAATTAATCTTATGATCTCCTAAACACTGTTTATCAAAAACTGAAGAGATCTTTCAAGGTTCTGAGTGATGTTGTCTTTACCCAGAGACAAGTTATTTTATTCTTTCTGGGCAGATGGGCCAGGAGCACTGCAGACCCAGGTGAGCTTTACCCAAACAGGTATTGAGATAGTTCAGAGGCAGAGAGGGCTGCTCCATTTTGGATCCACTCCTAACCCCTCAGGGTCTCAACCCAAACTGGGTGGAATTTATCAAGGCTCCTCCTTCTAAGTTAAACACATTTTACATTCCCCCACCACCAACAATCAAGACCAAAGAGTCCTCAAAAGCTCAGCTACAGAATTCTTTAGGGGGTGGTGTTGAAGATTAAACCTACAGCCTCACACATATACAATATACACTCTACTGCTGAACTAAATACTCATCCCAGTTGTAACCTTTTGAAATCTGAAAAAATCTCCAGGAGTAAAGGGGACCAATACTGAGCTCCAGTTCCCCAGGCCCCTGCAGTTCCTCATAGCCATGACCATTCCCTGAAACTTCTAAACAGATCTTTTAGAAATTCATTTTGTCTGGCTTTCCTAGTTATTCACAGTAGGAGAGTTGGTTCTTTAAAAAAACCCTATGCCAGAGGTAGAGCTTGATGTCATCTATTTAAAAATACCTCATTATTGAGGATAACTAGAATTTGAGGGCTATTGGAGAATAACGATAGAAGTGATTGAAAAGCTGGATGGGAGACAGAGGAAGAACCGCCTTCAGTACCACTCCAAGAAGCTGGAAATGTATATTAAAGAAAATGGAATTAGAAGATGATGTCAGATTTGTTGTATTAAGATCATCTTGAGAACAGTGGACAGATAGATTAGGCTTGAATTGGGGTGATTGATCCCACAAGCAGAACAACAGCATGCTGGTAAATGTTTAACAACTGGATCTCCAAAAAATTTGGATCTGTAGCATTTACCAATTTTGGAGATGTAGATAATCATACCATGGATGATTTCTAGCCAACAACATGATTTCAATGAATAGGGAATTGGTGAGAAATGTGTACAATCAGATCTTGCTGGCTCTAGCATTCACCAGAGATAGGGAGATGTGGCTGCTCTTTATTCTTCCTAAAACAAAATCACCCCTTCATTGTCCAATTCCAACATCTTTCCTTTGAGCTCTAGTTGTTCTCCCTACAGGTCTCATCCTCCTTGCAGAAAAGAATCCTTACTGATAAATTCAGTTTAGTGGGAAACCTTAATGAATCTGGGAATAAACATTTGCTCTTGTGCCTCTTGGAGCTGTTTTTGTGTTGGCCAAGCACTGTCTGTAAGATGTAAGCCTATGGCTTTTGGTGGACAGACATTTGCCTTGAGTTATAATGGCTTCATCTCATTGTCTTCAGGCAACACTTAACTGCCCCCATGTTATACTGTACACCATTGCAGGACAAGCAGTATAGTCTAAACTTTGGAAAGATAATGATACAGTGATGCTGGTTGTTCTTTCCAAGTTATAAGTAAAAATATTAGTACAAAGAGGAGAAAAAAACTAAATATACCCCCCCAAAACAAAATAATATAACATCTCCTTTTTGTCATTCTCCACCTAGCCAGTCCTGCTGGATAGCTTGGTTAATTTTGATTACATCCAACACTTTGTTGCAAGCACCCCATAACCACAGGCAAGGCTTGAAGACAGCTATTTTCCTGGGTATCTCTACCCTCCACACTACAGCCCTCTGGCTTAATGACATCAGGTTGACTACATCTGCTCTCCTGGCCAGTGAAGGGTATTCAGAGATTTGTGTACAAACCAGAAGTCAACAATTGTTCTTGGTAAGGAGCTCCCTCTCCTCCCAGACCCAAATATTAAATCATGTGAGTCCTTTCTGAGGTTTAGAGCTCTCTAAGGTGGTTTTTGTTCCCATAGTTCATGAGTTTGATATGGGTTAATCATTATTTGTCTAATTTTCTTGAGTTTTCAGAGGTACATTTGCTCTGCCTTCTTGGCTTTGTTGATAACCTTTGTAAGCCAGCTTCCATGCAAGAGAAAAGAGAGAGGGAAAAAGGATGATTGTGTTGTTTTATTTTTGTTGTTGGTAGTGCTGGAGATTGAACCAGGGCCCCACGAATGCTAAGCTTAAACTACGCTAAGCTACATCAACAACTGTGTTGCACTCTTCCATACAGATTTCTACTCCTCATACTATCTGTGCAAAGGGGACATAACAACCCACTTTCCAGATGGGAAAATTCTGACAGTCACTTTGCAGAAACATAACTCAAGGCTCAGAAATACTAGATCATTTGCCCCAGACCTTGGAGCATAGCCAGGATTTGACAGTTTCATTATTTTTTTTCCACAGTACAGTCCTTCCAAAGAGGCAGCCAAATTTTCCCTCTCTGCTACATCCCATGGCAAATTGAAGCAAGAATTTTATTTGTTTTAATGGTGTTCCTTTTGGTTTTAACTCATACCTCATAGAGAAACTATTTAGCTCATATGTGCTTGAAAATTTAGGGAGTTTTTTTTGGTGGAAAGGAAAGAATAATTCCAAAGCCTTATATATGTGTAGGTTACAGAGAAAGCTCTTCATCTGGTTGTGTGCTAAGGTGAGCAGTCGCCTAGGTTTTTTCAGGATGTTCTTGGTTTTATTACTTGGAACTCTAAATCTTAGTAAACTTTTCAGTCCCTGAAAAGCTAGGATAATTCACCACTCTAAATTATAGTCCTTAAAGCCAGCAGCAATTCTGGAAACTGGTGCCATAAATTGCAAACACAATTAACTTAATCATTTCACCTTGACAATTTATCCTGGTTTTTTTTATTAGTAGAGATAATCCATTTAGACAAACAGACAGACTAACAGATATTCAAAAACTTTTGTGAGCCTTTCTTCCAGGAAGAGATCATAGCAGATATAATATGGATCAATCACATCAGTAAATGACTTTCATTCTGGTCAAGTTACTGTTCAATTAAGTCATTTTTTAAAATCTCTTCTGGCTTTATAGTCAAGCTATTGTCAACATGTAGTAACTTAAAGTTATTTTCAAGCTAGATTCCTAAAAAGGCTTTGCACTTTCATTATCACTGCCTCCACTTTCTCCTCCTTCCTCTTCACACATACTAGCTAGAAGGTGAATGATGGGACTGACTGTGTAGAGAGGATGAAGGGGTCTGGAGAGAAAAACAGCGCATCTGGTAGTGCAGAGTGATTCCATTCTTGTCCTTGCTTCTCTGTCCACATTGTCCCAGGTCTAAATTCAAGCCATACACCTCTCAAAGTTCTCTCTTCTTTGAGCCTTTCTCTCTGCTTGGCAGCAGTTGGCACCTTCTGTACTCCTGGCCTCAGCTGGAGAAGGTGTTTCCCTCTCTCAAGGGGTGTGGTGCCTGTACTGGGCTTGCTTCTACTGAGTTTCTGAAATCAATTAACTCATGCTCTCACATAGTTATTTAATGCCCATATACACCAGTTCAAAATATTTTGGAATGAACCATTTTCAAATAAGGTGATTTCCTCACTACTGGTTCTGTCAGTAGTTCCAGCTTCCTTCTTTGCATTAGAAAAATATATAAGACTTCAGGCTAACATTTTAATACCACCCACTAGAGATCTCAACACTCACTAGGGAAAGGGGGAGGATTTCTGCCCTTGGAATTGCCTCCTGTGGTTTACAAAGAAATTCTCCATGATCTCATTCTGTACCACTGTAGCAGAGTGTAGTAGGTGGAGACACGTTTGTCTGCAGTTGACTCTGGCTTCACCTCTTATTTTGGCCATTTGTCTAGTAAATTACTTTACCTTTCTCTATTTCTTTGCCTGAAAATATGAGTCCTTCCTCATGTGGGTGTTGTGAGGATTCATTTCAATAAGCTATGTAGGCAGCTCAGCAGAGTGCATAGCTGTGGTAAGTACTATGGAAAAGTTAGAAATTAATATGTCTATGAAACCCCCCGAGTTGGCCAGCTTCCTCTTCACAGAGGAAAGTGAGATACAGAGAGGAGAAATGGCCTGCTCAGTAGCGGCCAAATTCAAATTAGAAACCAGGTCTTCAGATCTACAATCTTAAGACTTTTTCTTTGTTCCACACATATTCTAACCAGAAGTCACAAAGCAGTAGCTCATAGATTATT
This sequence comes from Fukomys damarensis, assembly GCF_012274545.1. NCBI lineage: Eukaryota > Metazoa > Chordata > Mammalia > Rodentia > Bathyergidae > Fukomys > Fukomys damarensis. The sequence continues at coordinate 51,124,860 of NW_022900921.1, read as the reverse complement.
TTATTTGCTTGCTTTATTGTTTTATTTAATCAGAATACCTCACACAATTAAATCAGAATATTTGGATTTCTTTCAGTACTGGGAATTGAACCCAGGGCCTTTACATTGAGCTGTATTTCCAGATCACTGTCAATTTGTTTATTTTAAGACAACATCTTGATAACTTGCCCAGATTGGGCTTGAGCTTATGATCCTCCTTCATCAGTCTGCCAGAGTACTGGGTTTAAAGCTTGTGTCACAATGCCCAGGTTGCCTTTTCCTAAAAAATGAGAGATTCTGGCCACCTGGAACTGCATTCTCATGTGACAACCATGTACTAGCACTGCCTAGTTCCAGTCATTCAATTTTCTACAGTCCCTACCCTACCCTGTTACTCCTCAAACCTTGTGAAAGAGTCCTGGATTCTATTACTATTTCTCATTAAGCTCATGCTATTCCTTCCCTCATTTTACAGAGTTTTCTCTGTTTCCCCCAACAATGGAGAATGACCAACACATTCCAAAGACTCCATGACCTCTTTCACAGCAGGTAGCCTGCTTTGCCCAGCATCTGCAGAGTCTCCCAGGGCCTAGATCTCCATGCCTTTAACATCTCCCTAGAAGCTTGCATGTCAGAGTCTGAAGGCCTTGGGTATGCACCAGTGGTAGATATTTTCCTCCCCCATTTTTTAGATAGATGGAAAAGAGGACTAGAAAGAGCTTACCTGATGACATAGGGAAGCTCAGATAGGACACCAAGTCTTCCAAAATCTTCTGGCTTCCAGCTCCAGGCTTAGCTGCTCCACATAAAGGGGTGGCTGCTCAGGCAGTAGCTGTGACCAACCCTCTCAGAGTGGAGCTGCTCCTCCCTGACTACCTGTACAGAGTAAAGAGGTGGAGCCTGGCCCTCCCACACACCCACATAGAGGTGGCCAGCCCCATGGAGATGAGCAGGTTGATGTCTTAATAAGGTTAAGCCTAGCTTCTAGAAGAATGACTCAGGTTTAAGAAACCAAACTTGTTCTTCCTTACCTTTGTAAAAGAAGAGATCACATGCAGGGAACTGAGCTGGGTTTATAGGGCTAGAACTTTGTGCCCACACAAAACTGACTGCCACCTGCTCGCGTATGCGTAGAGGTGTTCATCAAAAACTATGTATCTGCTGAATCCTATGTACAGGGCCCTCCACAGGCACTGGGAACAAGCCAGACAAGGTTCCCAGTATTCTAATGGAAGAAAGCAGAAGAGAATCAAGCTAAATCAACTAACTCCTTGTGGTTGTAAGTGCTACAAGGAAATCAAAAGTATGATGTTCTTTTGAGACAGATCCAGGGGTAGGTGGATATTTTAGAAAAAGTAGCCAGGAAAGGCCTCTCTGAGAAGATGTCTTTGAGATGAGATCTGAGTGATGACACAAGAAAGGGAAGAGAATTCCAAGTAAAAGGACCAGCCAGGCAAAGGCCCCGAGCTGGGGATTCTCAGGTTTGTTTGATCACCCACGTGGAGGCCTGTGTGGTGGCAGCATCATCTTGGAAATAGCAAGGCATCCATCTCCTGTTCCATTTATACTTGGGCTCCACACCTAGCCACTATTGTGGCCTTCTCCAGAAGACCAGGTACTCTCTCTTCACTTTCTCTGGAAACTCCCAATGTTTGTAACCCTTCTCCTCCTCTTTGGTATTCAGAACCAACTGCTCTAGTTTCATTCCTCTGTACTCCACTCTGTCCTCAGGGAGCAGACAACTGCCGTGTGCCTTCCAACCATCATGTTGACATATTGGGAGCTGTAGCAAGGAGTCTCTAAGACTGGTCCCCAGGTTTGCAACTGCCCAGCTGAGTGACATTGAGCACATCATTCTGTTCTCCAGGTTTTAATCTGATAACGGCAAAATGGGCCTGACACACCCTGCCCTACCTTAGACTGGGGGCTGAATGGCAGGATGAACGGTGTGCAAACTATAAAATGCTTTACATGTTGTGCATTTAAGCAGGGTCTTTCTCACTCAGAGACCAGTGTCATTTGACAAGCCATTTACAGGAATGGAACTCAGTACCAAAGTCTTCACGTCTTGGCTGGAAGTTTTAAAGTAGCTTTGTAGAAAAATGCCTGTTTGCTAAAAGAGTCAGGAACTGAATTTATAAACCTAGAAACTTGGGAAATGCCAACTTTGCAAGCCTAAAAAATGGGCTTGAGGGCGGCCTGGGGAGCTGCTGGTGGCTTGTCTTGTCATTGCCATGAGTGTATCCATTAAGATAATAGGTCATGCAGTGCGGCAAGCTTTGCTATCCAGGAAGCTCCAAAGGATCACGTCTCAGGCTCAGGGACCTTGAATACCTCAACAACCACTCTGAAGTGAAGGTCAGACTGTTGCCACATTGTGGAATGCTCGGGAAGACTAAGTGAACAAGTGTAAGGAGCTTTGTACACAGCCGCCCTCATATCCACTGGTTCTTCGTCTGTACGTTTAACCAGCTATGGAGCCAAAACGGTTCTCTGTGCTGAACATGTACAGAAAACTTAAATTATTAGTCATTAAATAAGAACAAATAACTCTTTACATAATGCTCATGTTACATTACATTAGGTATTATAAGGAATCTAGAGATAGTTTGAAGTATAAAGGAAGATGTGCACAGGTTACTTGCAAATATTTTATATGAGACTCAAGCAACCATGGACTTTGATATCCACAAGAAGTTCTGGAACATATCTTCTGAGGATACCAAGTGTTGACTGGATTAGTCATAATTATCACAGGCTATGGGTTTACTTCTTTCCTGAGAAGCTGGGGCCTGGATTAGTCTTGGATCAATGATAGCACTTTAAACTAGGTTTCACTTAGGGACAGAAAATGCAAGCTGATCGATGCACAGCTGGGGGTACTTAGTGGCCCTGACACTGGACATGTTCAGAAAGGAAAGACCATTTATGTAGCCCTCAGTCCCTGCCCCACCTCAGAACTGTCATTTCCAGAGCTGCCACCAAGCCTTCAAGTCTGTAAAACTCTGAAGGGATCAGTGGCATGACCTAGAATTCTTAGAGCATCTGAGATATGTGGAGCCCAGTGTCTCAGGGACTGGCAAAAATGAGAAGAACTGACATTTAAGAATTCTAGGTGATGGGTGTGCTTTGTCTATGGGGTGGGGTTGGAGATGGGGCTTCTAAAGAACCCTTAGGAACCCCAACCACAGTGAAAGTGACTACCCCTCACTCCAACACTAATGTCTTCAACCAGCATACTGCATGGAGAAGAGGAAGAAGAAGAAATTGGAAGCAGGCAGTCACAAGAAGAGAGGTATCAGGAAAGAGTAGCAAGATAATACTGAGATTTAATGCTACTAGAACCCCTCTCTTGGTTTAAGATAGTCCCAGGTAAAGTCTGGAAAGAAGTCTACTATGGGATCAGAAGTCTGAATCACAGAGCCAGACTCAATGGCTGGGCCCCTGGGTGCTACATAAAGACTAAGAGCTTAGGTGAATCCCTCCATTGCAGCCAACAGAAAGAGGAGTCACGAGCATCCTGCTTACTGGCAGTTTAAGCATATGGAGCTGGAGCCATGAATCTGAGGCTGAAAGAAGATGGGATGAGTTTCACAATTCTGATGACTAAAGCCTTGAGTAGTTTCCCATGGTCACAAATAAACCCTAGAGACCTTTCAGAGTCCATAAGAGTGTGCATAGCCCAGCTCCAGACTCAGCTTGTTAGCCCTCCCCCACCTTGTTCTCTGAAGTCCAACCACACAGGCCTTCTTTTAGTTCCTCAAATTCACCTCTTCCTCCTGCCTTAGGGCCTGACAATAGGCTTGTCCTCTTCAGGGCACACCCTTCCCGGCCTGCTTGGCTGACCAGTCATCCTCCCTGTAAGGTGTATGATCTTCTCAGTAATATCTGTCTCCCTGGGAAGGTCAAAGTGAGGACCACTTTGATTTGTTCATCGTTGTTTCTCTGGCTCCTGGCACAGAACCTGGTTCATAGGAAAATGGACTAATATAATGAACCCCCCCACACACACACACACAAAGAAGACTCCTGGGCATAACATTCGTAAATGATCATACATGGAAACACACAATTCATATCAATTGAGGTCTCAGTTGTGGGCTCTCTGCTTCACCCACAATCTACTCTTCTAGGAACAAACTCCACCACCCCGCTACTGATACCTGCACTCAAAGGGCCAGTCAGGAATGTATGCCTCCAACTGTGACCCCAGCCATGCCCAGTGGCATGTGGTGGGCAGCTGATCTAAATAAACCCATAGTCAGGGATAAGGAACTAGAACTCAGTGAAACCAGCAGCTTGTACCTGCTCTCAGAGGATGGAGGACTCCTAAATCCAGAGTGGCCAACTGCTGCAAGTGCCCAGAGAAGCAGAGAGAGCCATTCTGCAGAGAGAAAATGAACAGACTGATGCAGAAAAGAGGACACTGTGGCGTTGGATGCAGGGACAGCTTGAGCTGCCTTAATTTCCCCTAACTTTCTTGTGCCCAGTGGGCGTCTCTCAGGTAGCCCAGCTATACTTCCTGTCACTTTTCATGGCTTACAAATCCCAATTTCAGTCAAAGCAACAATGCTACAAGAATGCTATAAAGCCTAAATAATGCTACAAAATCCAGCAGTCAACACAGAAGAGACCAGAAGAATCAGTGAAAATGAAAACACATTAAGTTAAAGAATCCAGAAGACACAGGTTAACAAATATGAACAATATCTTGCTACATCAGTATGGTATATTCAAGTTCACAGAGCTCTAGACAGGAATGCACTGGCTCAATATTGCATGCCTGAGTCCTGTCTGCCCAGTTCAACCACATATTTTGTTTTACTTTATTTCATTTATTTACTTATATATTCTCTCTATTTTTAGTATCCAGTATTGAGGACTCAACACAGTACCTTCAACTATATTTCTAGTCCTTTTCTTTTTTTTTTTTTTCTTTTTTTTTGAGGCAGGGTCTTGCTAAGTTTCCCAGACTGGGTTCAAACTTTTGATCCTCCTGACTCAGACTTCCTGAGTGCTGGGGTTACAGGCATGTACCACCATGCCTGGTTCCAAATGCATTTTTAAATAATTATGTTCTTATGCTATAATTGACATACACAAAGCTGTACACATTTAGTGCATACATATCAATTATTTTGGGGATAAATATTTACCTATGAAACCATCAAGGCCATATATATATTCATTGTTTCCCAAATTTTCCTCTTAATAATAATCATTATTGCTATTGTTATCATTAAGCATAAATGTATCCTATAGCAATTTAAAATGTGTAGCAATTTAAAATATATAATATAGTTAGCTATAGTCACTATACTTGTATGAAAGATCTCCAGAACTTATATCTTATATAACTGAAAGTTTGTATCTTTTAATCATCACCTTCCCATTTTTCCCTTCCTTCGTCATTTTACTCCCTTTTTTAATGTGTCTGACTAGTTTGGATCACAAAGTGAGATCATGCAGTATTTGTTCCTATGTGTCTGCCTCATTTTACTTGATATGATGCCCCCATATTTGTTCATGTTTCACAGATGGTAAGACGTCCTTATTTTTAAAGGCTAAATAGTATTCCATCATATGTTCTATATTTCCCTGAAAATAAAACTGAGTCTTACATTAATTTTTGATCCAAAATATGCATAGAGATTATTTTCAGGGGATATCTTATTTTTTCATGTACCAAAGTGTACATTTACTTATTACAACAATCAATTATCCATTTATTCATGTACAAAACTATGTTTATTTATGTACAAAAATCTACATTTATTGAAATACAGTCATGTCATCTTCTTCTGAAACATTGATATAACTCTCCTAACCAAAAAATTCTAGCTTGAATTTCTTGTGACTCTATTTGTTATAGAATCATTTGTCCTAATTTCTCATGTCCAGCAATAGAATTCTCCTTAAATGAGCACTTCTTGTCCATGTAGCCTGCTGGTAGTGCGTTGACAACACAGCTGTCAGTGATTTTTATCCCATCAATTCTTCAGCCAAATCATGACTTGTTACAGGCCAGGCTTCACAAAGTTTCCACTAAATCAAGTGTTAATTGAAGACTTATGAGACAGCAGTGGCAACAAAAATGATGACAGTTAGGAATGGTGGTCCACACAAAAGTGACAAAAAATTGCAGGTGCCAAAATTCAGAGAACATTTCTTTATTGCATATGAGCACATTAAATACATCTGTTACAACACACAACATATTGAATTATGAAGATTCATATTAGTCACAACCATATCTGTTCATTATCAAGTATGCACATTTTTCATACATTGTGTGCCAAGTGCAATGTAGATCCGAAGGGTATAGAAGTGAATAAGGAGGACATATCTTTGTCCTTGTGGGATCAAAATCTTCACATGTCCAGAAAACTACATCACAGAGCAATATATGTGAGGATGCAGGAAACACAGGGTTTTGTGGGAGTGCAAGCTTAGGAGTGGGTTCAGGGGAGGAAGGCAGAGGATAAAGAAGAAAGAAAAGCCTCAGAGTAAAAGAAAAAATGTCTAGGGGGCTCAGGCAATTACAAGTAAGTCTCCAGAGCTTCAGTGTAACGTGCAAGAGGAAAGGCAATGGAGAACCATAAAGGGTAAGAGGAGGTACATGGCCCCAGCCCCAGGTCCCTTTACTTTATCAAGGGCCTGGGGCTTGGGGCAGAGTTATGGGTTCCAGAACTCCCAACAGGGAAGATTTGGGTAGCAATCTGTTTGGAAGTGCAAGAAGGTGTAGAAACTCTTCAATTTATATTTACTTCTTTATACTGTATACTTGTTTGAGGGACAAGGCACTGGAGACTGGTGATAATTATAGGGACAATTAGAAACTAAACAATTAGAACCAAAGAGAATCTCTGTTGGTATTCTGTGTAACACAGAGGCTTGGCCTTTGGGAAGTCTGGCCCAGATATTGGTCATCTGAGCGAGTTCCCTCTCTAAGGCCAGGGATTTCTCAGGGAAAAGTAGAAGCCTTCTACTTGGGATCTGGTGGTGTATCAGAATTCCTGAAGACACCAGGCCGCAAACCTCTCTGCTCAGTACCAGGAATATGAGCTCAACCTGTGGTCTATCACAAAGGATTACATCATTGGGGAAATAAGGCTGTGCCCAGGAACAGAACAACTCAAAGTCTGAATTTGCCTCAGATAGCTGGGTTCTGGGTCTGGAGGCCAAGCTTACAGACTTAGACTTTGGGAAGTCTAGCTGTAGGTTTTGTTACAAAAATACAAAGTTCATATCCAACTAGCTTCTCGATCACTCTGGAAACGGGGCTTTGTGTGGATGGTCTATGTTTGGCAGATAGGATGGTCTTCATGTATGTTCCAGCACACAGTGTTGCAATGGAGATGAACTTGCACTGTCCGTGCAGGTATGGAGGAAGAAGGACTGAGTAGAAAGAGGAGTTGAGCTGCAGGGAGTCCAAACACAAGCCTCAGTCCATTATCTGAGAGCTGTGGAGCTGTGATGGCCTTTATATGTATCGGATTCAGCCTTCCCCTAGGAAAGGGATGTGACCCCTTCTGCTTCACTCCATTTTCACAAGTGGGGATGAGGGTGGAATCTAGACAGCGCACCACAGTGTCCATTACAAGAATGAGGACAGCTGTCATGCCACCACATTTTCTATCCTATGGCATTTTCACAACAAAAGTTCAGAATGCATTATCATTGTCCTTGTTTTACAGAGGAGAAAAACTGAGGCATAGAACTATGAGTCCACTTATTCACCATAATGCTTCCTCTGTGACTAGAACACTCGCTATGTAGCCAGACAACTTCAGATGAGAAAACTGTTTTGAGGGTTGTTGCAGTTCTTTTGTAAAGATCTGTTGCTCATCCTCCTGAAAATATTTCTCTAGGTAAGTTGTACAGATCATGACAAGGAAGCAGAGTCCAGAAAAAAATCAAGGCATGGCTGCATAACAACATTTTGGGAACAATGGGAAGCATATACAGAATGACAGTAAGCCTACTTGTAGACTTAGTAACTCTTAGTTTGTTGTAAATGTACTCTGGTCAAAGTAAACTCAGGACAAAATCATTTAACAATACATCTTTCATAATTTATCTCATTGTTAAGTGACATATCATTGTATAATCTCTTCATAGTAGGCAAAGTTTCACCAGTAAAATCAACGTAATAGCACCTTAGTTACACAAAGATTTTAATATAGCACTGCGTACACATTAAGTACACATCAGTTAATAGCCATGGCAATTCCAATATTTTGTATCTAATTCCTCTTCTCCAAAAATACATGACACATGAGCATCTTAACTTTAATCATCTCCTCAACCTAGACATTATTGTTGAATGGCATTTTAGTTTTGTCCTCTTTCTAACACCACGTTTAAATTTTCTTTTTCAGACATGACAAGCTTTGTTTAGATTTTCCAATGTGTTTACTAATATCTTGGCTCACCATTCTTACTTAAATCTCATATCTTTGGTAAGGGGAAAAGTCCCCCCGCCACACACAAACACAGATGACCTTAAAATAGGGAAATTATCCTACATTATCTAAGAGGACTTAATTTTATCACAACAATCCATACAAGTGGATGAGGTTAGCCAGAAAAGGAGGTCAGAGTAATGAGATATGAAAAGGATTCAACCACCACTGTTAACTTTGAAGAAGAAGGAAGGGGCCATAAGCCAAGGAATGCAGGTGCCCTATAGAAAGTAGAAAAGGTAAATGAATAGACTCTCTGAGAGCTTCTGATTGCCCTGTTGACACCTTGACTTTAACCCAGCAAAGTGTTAGACTTGTGACATACAGCACTGGAATATAATTGTATTGCTTTAAATCTCTGTGTCAGTTTGTTATAACAGCTGATCAGAAATAAATATTCCTACATTTCTCCATTTGGGGATTTTTTTCCTCCTTTCTGAAACATCCTTTAGATATTGTCTTAGGAGGTGAATTTATTCATCATCTATCTGGAAATATGTTTATTGTGTACTTCTTGAAGGATCTTTTTTTTTTTTTTTTTTGTACCAGGGATTAAACTTGGGTCCTTGTGCTTGCGAGGCAGGAGGCTGCACCACTGAGCTAAAGCCCCAGCCCTTGAAGGATCATTTTGATAGGCACACAGTTGTATTACTATCCTGTTGAAAACAGTCAATTTTTCTCTCAGCCTTTGAGGATGTTATGCAATGGTCTCCTGGCTTCCACTCTTGTTGAGAAGTCAGCTGTCAGTCTACTTGTCAAATAATCTCTTTAACTTGGTGTTTTAAAGCCTCACTATAATATATCTTATGTGACATTCTTTTTTATTTATCCTTCTCCATGTAAGATGTGTTTCCAGGATCTGTAGATTCACTTATTCAATATTCTCAGACACTAAATCTTCAATATTGTTTTTCTTCTTGCTCTTTATTTTTCCCCTATGGGGCTGTGACTTGATGTGTATTAGATCTTCATATTCTGTCCTTAGGGTCTTAATTTGCCTGTCATCCATTGAATTTCCTTGTTTTACTGTTCTACATGGAGTATCATCTTTTATTCTTCTAGTGCAACAGTTTTCTTTTAACTTCATTCACTACATTATTTAAACCCACATATTTAAGTTCTTATTTCAGCAACTGTGTTATCTATAAAACACAATTTCGTTATTTCTCAAATCTACTATATCATTTTTATTCTTATCTCTTGCTTGCATTTTTTCAATTATTTGCTTTAAAAATTTCAAACATAGTTATTTTAAATTCTGAATTTGTTAAATCTGCAGTTTTGTTTTGTTTTGTTTTTTGTTTTTTGTGGTACTGGAGATCAAACTCAGTACCTTGCTCTTTCAAGGCAGACACAGCACCACTGAGCTGCAGAGTTTAACAGGTCATTTTGTGCCTGAATTTGGAAGTCTTAGTGGTGAAGCAAAATTCCCAGCTGGAGCTTTAAAACTGACTTAGCAACAATCTAAAGTCTCTCAAAAAAAAGAAAAAAAAAGCAAAAGAAAGAAAACAGCAAAAGAAATAAAAGTCACATTAAATTATTGATAACATTAACCTTCTAATATAATAATGTAGCTCTTTTTTAAGTCAAGTAAACAAAGCAATAATTAAACAAGCAGTTTGATTAGAGCAGTTATCATAACAAAGGTTCTTAATCTGAGAGGGTTTTGTGGAAATGCCTTAGAAGTTCATGAACTCAGTTAATTTTATGCAAAGGGTCAGGTTCATTTTGGAGTTAAGAACCCATATCTCAAAAATATGTATAATTGCAAAAAAGGTAAAGAATCTCTACTCTCTAGGATCTTCAAAAATAAAGATAAAGTTTGTTATTATTTTCTATCTTTCTTCATTGTCTCTTTGCTCCTCTTGTTCCTTAATGATGGATGGCTTCATTTATGTAGCTTTAAAGAAAAATCTTTATTTTTGAGTGTAGAATCACAAATTAGACAAAAAAATTAGCAAGAGAATAGTAGTAAAGCACTCACACCTAATGGACTAACAAAAATTAGGAAAAGCACACTTCCCAACAGTGAAGATTGCAGCAAGATTGCAGTTAAGTTTAAAGCCAATGACTAGCTATTACTAGTCTAATTCCTTCAGAAGGTGATTTATGACATGTTTAAAAAGTCAGAATAAAATTACTCATCTTTGTGTCAATTAACTGCGTAAGTTTAATCATAAAAGACAATGAAGCAAAATAATTTAGACACACAAGCTTAAATATTGCATAGTTTCTTTTATGTGAGAAACACTACACACACACACACACACACACACACACACACACACAAATAGCAAAACAGAAGAGAGATAAATAGGAAGTAGTGAGAAGTTCAAGTACTTCCCCAAATTATATAGTCCATTGTTTCAAAAAACTTTTAATATATATATAGTAGTTTGTCTCATCTGTATTACTGGTACTAGTTTATTTTAGTTCATTGAAAAGGGAGTTTTGTGTTATTATCTGCTTGTTTCTTCTTTATAAAAATCTTTTTTGATCTATGTCTTATACTCTGAGTAACAACTTTGAAGCTAATAACACAATGTATTAACTATTGTTAATCTCTATTATTTTGATCAATTAATCCCATTGCAGAAAACAATCCAAAGGATTAAAAAAAAAACCCATGATTATTTCACCCTAAATGAAAATAACAACATTTCATAAGTTTCAATGTACAAAATAAAGAAAATTAATAATGCCACATTTATGGACAATTAGGTAGCCATTTGAAATGTTTAATATTGAAGACTGAATAATAAATATGAAAAAGGCTGTAACACACTGTTAGTGTCACTTTACCCAAATGAGGATCAAAATAAGGAAGAAAGTTTCTGAGGTACATAGTTCTAGCAGGATATAGGGTGGCAATTTTCCTCTATTTAAAAAACATTCTGAGAAGATGGTGTACCTTGTGATGGGATGACCATATTGTGTGAGTGACTAACTGAAGGCTGGACCACGTGTATGGAGCTTACACAGAAAAGTACTTAATAAGTACCCAGACACGTACTTAATAAGCGTCCCACTGAACAGGACGGCAAGTAAACCCAAATGTTTGCAGTTCTCGTGAGGGCACACATAAAATCAGGATGGCTCTCAATCTCAGCGATAGTGTTAGGGTTGCTTTTCACAGGACCTTCAGTCATTATATGTGCCAAGTAATGTCATACACTCTTGACTCATCGTCGTGGTTGTCTGCCTACTCACTTTTCCCAAATGCATCCACTATCTTCTTGCCTTTGTGGTATGTCTTCGCTTTGCCAACAATGTCCTTCTGGGCAGAGACTCTTCCACCCTTGAGCCCAGCTCCAAGGCTGCCTCCTGTGAGAAGCCTCCTCATGCATTTCCCTCCAGCAGTGTCAGAACTTGCTGACAGGGTCCCATGCCCTTTTGTTTCCACATGACTACACTCTCCCTGTTTCCCTACTGCAACTGGGAGTTCTTAATTCATGGCAAAATGGATCAAGTATGGGATTTGGAGTTGGGTAAACTGGGTTTTATTTTATTTGATTTATTTTTTTCCCTCATTGAGTTTATTGGTACATTTTAGGTATATAGTACAGTTACATTCATCATTGGGATCTTGTACCTTTACATGACAGGTTTTGGTTCTCATTTTTTCCCCTTGTCCCTGCCCTCCTTTCACCTCTCCTCCCTCCCCCTTTACAAACACTCCATTTCCATTTCTTCATTTTCTCATATTTTTCTTTTCCTTTATTAGCTTTCCCCTACCCCTCCCACTTTCCCTACACCTTTAGCCCCTTTCTTCCTATTTCACATTGTAAACTGGGTTTTAAACTTCAGCTGTTCCACTTACCATGTGACCTTGGGCAAGCTACTGAGCCTTTCAGAACTTCCATTTCTTCATTAGTACAATGGGAATCAAAAAGAAAACATTTCATAAGGATATTGTCAATGTTGCCTATGCACCCAGGCTTGTGAACCATTGAAATGGACTAAGACCAAAGTCTTTTGGCTCTTAGATTCACTTCATGCCAGATGGACCATAAGATGATTAGGAAGTCCAGAAGACCTCAGTTGCTGAGCCAATAAGACATAATTCTCCATTTGTAAACCCGTCATTGCTTTTCCTGCTTCCTTGGAACCCTCAGACATTGGGGAAATCCTTTTGATCGCCTCCTATTTCCATAGCAAGGAAGCCCAGGAATAGACACTGAAGAGGTGGAAGAATCAGATCCCCTAACTACCCAGCCTTACACCTCCTCCCTCCACTGGACCAACAGACAGTGAGTCACTGCTAACATTATCCAAAATACCCACTGATCTTGGAGCTAGTGACCTCATGATGTGAAGAAATTTTTTTTTCTGAGAAACGTCATTTCCAGATTACCAAAGATGTATCTCCTTTTCCACTACATTGTTCTGAACTTTATTTACCTCTAACCCCTCAAAGTGACCTCTTACCCTTGACACTTCTTGTTGAGGGGCTGACTTTCTGTGTAACTGAGGGGACTAGGGACATCTGTCAGGAACTCCCCTGAGTTCCTTCCTCACTGCTGCAGTAGAACCGTAGAACCATGTAATGATGAAAATAACTCAGTCTAGAATCAGACTGGGTCAGACATGAGTTTAGATCTTTGCCTATCATTAGCTGAATAATTTTATTTTTATATCTCCTAACCTCTAGCCACTTACCTGGAAAAATACAGTCAAACAAAACAAATGAACCTACCTCCTACATATCACGAGACTCAAATAAAATAATTTGGTGAAAGAACCAAAAATCTTGTAGATAATTAACAAATATTGATTATTACATCATTCCCTTCCATTCAAAACATTGATGTTCCTTCCTTTCTATTCCTGAAGTTCCAAAAATACACAGAAGATATACAGAATGTCCAAAATAAAATCTACTGGCCTCTGACTTCTGCAAACAAACCTTATCTTCCTTCTTGACTGCTCTATCTCTGTTGACGGCATAGCCCTTATCTGTTTCCTATTGCTTCTGTAATAAAGTACCACAAACTTAGCAGCTTCAAACACAACTTTATCATTTTGCAGTTCTGTGGGTTAGAAGTCTAGCATAGGCGACAAGGGGCTAAAATGGAGGTATCAGTAAGGCTGTGTTCCTTCTGGATGCAAGGAAGAAAGCATTTTCTTGACTTTACCAGTGTTGCAACTCAGAAAATGAAATGAAGGCCTCAATAGCACCTTCAGCAGCAGTTTCTCTCTGATCTCTCCTATCGCCCATCCCTGTTTCTCCCCCACAAATCCAGCCAAAGAAACTAGAATATATTTTCTATAAGGTGGGTCACAGAAACTAGAACATTTTCCCCCAAATAAGCTACAGAGCATAAATATACTTATATTCTCTAGCTTTCTAACTTGGAATTGACTGTAAAGAAATGCTCTGCTCACCTCGTGTGACAGTAGATCATAAGATCCCCACTCCATTAAGGATTCTTCCCCATACCTGGCAGGTAGGAAGGCTACACAGAGAGGCCAAGAGGAATCTGGACAGGCTTTTCTGGGTTTCCTCATATATTCTAGTACCATTGTATCTTGCTCTTTTTGTCCAAACACTTTTGTATATGGCTGCCAACACTTCCTTGAACTTACATTTAAAAATGGATAATTCAAAGGCCGGGTGTGGTGGCACATGCCTGTAATCCCAGCACTTGGGAGGCTGAGTCAAGAGGATCACTGCAAGTTCGAGACCAGCCTGGGCTACATAGTGAGTTTCAGTTCAGTCTCAACTACATAGTGAGACCCTGTCTCAAAAAAAAAACAAAAACAAAACAAACAAACAAACAAGCAAAAAAAGGATAATTCACCCTGAGTCTTTAGCTCTTCAGTCTGAGAGTTTCATGTCTTGTAAAACTGTGATCAAATAAATTTGCTACACTTTTCTCTCATTAACCTGTCTTTTAGCATAGGAGTGTCAGCTGTGAGCCTTTACCCTTTACGATAGACAAGAAAGGGAACACCTTTTGCCTCCCTACATCATCTCTAGGAGTTACTCACATTCTTTGGTTGCGCCCATTACTCCAATCTGTCTTTCTATCATCACATATCCTTCTAAGACTTGTCCTCCTGTCCCAGTATGAGGACTCTTCTGGTAACATTGGTCCCACCAACATAATCCAGAATAATCTTCCTGTCTTGAGATAACTAATCTCATTTTTAAAAATACCATTTTTATATGTAAAGTCAGCAGGTTCTAGGCTCTAGGACATAGACACATTTGGAGCCATAATTGGACCTACCATACTTTTTCTAGACCTCTAGTTCCAAAACACCAGAACCGTCTGTCACTCCTCCATCTTTGTTCCCATTACACTTCCCTTTTCAAGGTGTAGTGATAGCAAAGAAGTTTCAAGTCCTGTGCCCATTGTGATCTTCTGGTACAGGCTTCCTGGAATATGGTGCTGAGGATTATAAGGCTGTGTCTCCAGTTCAAAAAAAAAGAGTGGTCTGATCAATTAGCCATCTGCTGTAGACATGGGACAGCAGACTATAGCATGAGTGCAAGGCACCACAACCTGTGATCCTCCTGCATCTGGCTTCTCCTTCCCATGCCCACAGGCCACCCCTGCCATGACTGGAAGAACTGTTTGTGCAAACTACTGCAGTGCCTCTGTTGTGGACTGAATTGTGCCCATCAAAATGTATAAGTCAAAGTCATAATCTCCAATACACCTGGAATTTGGACCTCTAAGAAAGTAATTAAGTTTACATTTGATAAAACTAGTGTCCTTACCAGAGGCACTAGAGCTCATCCTCCCCGATTCCAAGGAAAGACTGTAATGGGAAGGTGGCCGTTTGCCAGGTAGGAGGTGGGTCCTCACCAAGAAACACATCTTATTGGACCTTTGTATGGAACTTTCAGCTTCCAGAACTGTTAGAAAATTAATTTTTAAGATTGAAGCCACGGGTCTGTGGTATTTTGTTGGCAAGCTTGTCCTAGCTCCTCCCACCAACTTTTCCCAGTTTCCATCTGCTTTCTGCATTATTACCACATCTGTTAGAGCAGTAGTTTCTACATATTGACCCTCAAACCAGAACTCATTACTAGTTTTATCAATGAGCCAAGTACAATGAGAAAAGCAAGAGAACTATGCTTGGTGTTTCCATATTTTAAGGTGTTTCTGTCAATGCACCTTTCTTGAGAAGGGTCGTGGTCTTTTCTTCTGAGATTGTGTCTCATAGAAGAGATGCAAAATGACTTTTTTAAATAAAATAATGGTGACAGGAGATGTATCTTATTTTTCAGTATCCTCGTCAAAATAAAATGTTCCCCACATCTTAAAAAAAGATCACCAGCATGAGATTTTAAAATGTCTGTGAATGGTTGTTTTAAATCAGACCTCCTACCCCAATCTTTAAATGTGAGTGCCTCTTTCTGAGACAAAGAAAGCACCTAGCTTTCATTTATCCCATGCAGGCCAGAGGCTTGGCCAGCAGCTGTTGTACCACTTCCCTTCATTCACCTCCCTTTGTTCCTCCATAAACAGGGGACAATTTGTTGCTTCTGCGACCTCCCTGGCTATCTGGCTGCCACTCTCATTCCAACATGAGTGCAGCCAGGCAGGAAGCACTACACCCTTCCTCCTATTTCAGATGCTATTGCTGCCTTCTTGAAGAAGGGAGGGGGTGCCCTGGGCATGGCTAAAATCAGGAAGGGAAGAATCCAGGCCCCTTACTGCATACCCAACACTCACAGCAAGCCTTCCAGAAGATTTTCTGCTCTTACTGACATAGGCCTGCAGCTGCTTTATAAGCAGCACTCCCCAGTCACTTCTTGGGTTCTGGTCTAGGTGGGCTACCTTCTTCCTACTGACCTCCTGTGGTGCAACTCAAGCTTGTTAAAATAGATTTGTATTGGTGTTCCTGTAAACCTGTGGAAATGTGGACTCCAAACGTCCTGCAAGTCTACTCAGGATAGTGTTGATAGAGCAGTCATCTCAAAACAAAGAGCAATAAATACTCAGAATAGTTAGCACCGAAGAACTCCAAAGACCAGTGGCCAACAAAAACCAGCAGCAGAACCAGCACTCAGTACAATCTAACACAAGCCAGCATAAGATAGTGACAGCTAGCAGAAGCAGTAACCAGCAGCTGGCTGTGTCATCTGTCAGCAGTCAGCATTATCCTGTATCATCAGAATTACTAGTAGAGCCGCATTTTGCCAATTGTAATTTCCATCTGAATTGAGCAGAAGAACTCTAGGCATATTGGCAACACCTCTACAGATGGAAGGAAATCTCTTGGCTTCTTGGGCCACTGCTGGACACTACAGGCTCCCTACTGCTCTTCCATCCCTCTCTGTTTGTCCATGTGTTTATCAGATGGGCCATTCACTGTCTCTGAAACTTTGTTCCTCTCTTGGTTTCTTTGGCTTGGTTTGCTCCCTCTAACTGCCATATCCTCATTCTCACAAATATTTACATCCTGAACTTCTGAAGCACTCTCAAAGGTCAAATCCTAACCTACTTCCTTTAGGAAGCTATGGAAAACCAGACTTTACCACTACCAAATGTGACTTTTTTGCGTAAGGACTGTTAAACTAAAGACAGTTAAGAAACAGGTGGAGCTGAGCATGGTTTTGGGTGCCTGTGGTCTCAACTGTTTGGGAGGTTGAAACACAAGGATCCCTTAAATCCAGGAGTTTGAGGCCAGGCAGGGTGATATCGTGAGACCCTGTTGAGAGGGGGAGGGAGAGGAAGACAGAGAGAGAGAGAGAGAGAGAGAGAGAGAGAGAGAGAGAGAGAGAGAAAGGCAGAAGGAAGAAAAGAAAGAGGAAAAGATAGGGAAAAGAGAGGAGGGAGAGGAGGGGGAGAGGGGAAAAGAGAATAGGAAGAGGAAGAAGGGGAAGAAGTAGTTGATGCATGAAAGCTCTCTGCCCTTCCTCTGTCCAACAGAGCATGGATTTAGGAAGGCAAAAAGCACCACACCCTCCTTCTCAAAGAGGGAAAACAAAAGTTAACTCCTGAGCACACATTTATTTTTATTTTTTATCTTTATTAAATTCATTGGTACATTTTAGGTATACAATACAGTTACATTCATCATTCAGATCTTGTACCTATACATGACTTATGAGGTTCTTATTTTCCCCATTCTCCAGCCCTCTCTTCAGCCTCTCTACATTTCCGTTTGCAAAGACATTGTTTCCACGATTTCTCTTTTCACGTATTTTTCTTTGCCCTTTTTACTTTTCCCCTACCCCTCCCACTTCCTCTACTCTTTTAGACTTTTCTTCCTATTACACAATATCATTTATACATTTTAATCCTTATTTACACGTTTATTTTTTCACACCAGAGAAACTAGTCAGTATTTACACATGTGTGACTTATTAATTTCACTTAAGAGTATGGCCTCACTGTGCATCCACTTAGCTATAAATCTCTCTAGTTTCTCATTCTTTATGGCTGAGTAGTATTCCATTTTATTAAAAAATATTCTTTATCCAGTTTCCAGTTGATGGGCAGTTGGGCTCTTTCCAAATTTTAGCTATTACAAATTGTGCCACTATAAACATGGGTGAGCATATATTGAGGTGGTATGCTTCTTTTAATTCTTTTGGGAAGATACCTAGCAGAGGAATAGCTAGTTGCTTGAGACATTTCCATATTTATTTCCATACCAGTCTGCACCAGTCTGCACTCCCACCAATAATGATGAAGGGTTCCTATCTACCCACAACCCTGCCATCATTTGTTATTGGTTGATTTCTTGATAGCAGCCATTCTTACTCACTGGGGTGAGATGGAATCTCAGTGTTGTTTTCATCTGCATCTCTCAAATGACCAGTGATGTTGAACATTCTTTCATGATATTATTTGTTGCATTTGCTTCTTTGTCTGAGAAATGTCTGTTCATTTCAGATGCCCATTTTTGAATTGGGTCTTTTTTTTTTTTCTCATTGAGTTTATTGGTACATTTTAGGTATACATACAGTTACATTCATTATTGGGATCTTGTACCTTTACATGACAGGTCTTGGTTCTCCTTTTTTCCCCTTGTCTCTGCCCTCCCTTCACCTCCTCCTCTCCTCCCCATTTACAAACACTTTATTTCCATTTTCTTCTATTTTTTTCTTTCCCTTATTACCTTTCCTCTACCCTTCCCACTTTCCCTACACCTTTAGCCCTTTTCTTCCTATTTCATATTGTCAATTATCTCATTAGGATCTTATATACTATTAATTAATAAGACTCATTCATAGGAAAATTGATACATATTGAGGATATACTCCTAAGTGAAATAAGTCACACATATGTAAATACTGAATAATTTCTCTGGTGTGAAAAACTATAATTGAATTAGGTCTTTATATTTGGAGGGTCTGATTTTTTGAGTTCTTTATATATTCTAGATAGTAGACCTTTGTCTGAGGAACTGCTGGTAAAATTATTTTCCCACATTGTGGGTTGTTTCTTAGCTCTGCTTATGATTTCTCTGGCAGTGCAGAAGTTTTTTTTTTTTTTAAATAAGATCCCAATTATTAATTCTTTGTGCTAGTTCCTGTGCTACTGAGTTCATAAAGTCTTTTCCTATGCCGATATCTTCAAGAGTTCTACCTAACTTTTCTTCTAGCAAGTTTAGTGTTTGTCTTTTAATATTTAGATCTTTAATCCACTCGGATTTTAGTTTAGTGAATGGTGAAAAATACAGGTCTAGTTTTAATCTTTGACAAGTTGAAATCCAGTTTTTCCAACACCATTTATTAAAGAGGCTATCTTTCCTCCAGAGAGGGTGTTTGGCTCCTTTGTCAAAGATGAGGTAGCTGAGTATGTTGGGAGATGTTTCTTCATCTTCTAATCTGTTGCACTGATCCTCAGGTCTGTTTCTTTACCAGTTTTTTTCACAGTGGCTTTGTAGTTGATTTCAACTTGGGGAGTGTGATACCTCCTGACATGTCTCTGTTGCCTAGAATGGCTTTTACTATTCTAGGTATCTTCAGGTTCCAAATGAATTTTTGTATTATTTTCTCTAGTTCTGTGAAATACATATATAACAAAAAGGCTATATATATATAGGGGGAAAGATACCCATCCAATCCTGCATAGCTTGACATAGTGGCTGGGAACAAGAAGGACAAATGACCCTGGCAAGAGCGATGACTTATATCAGGTAGCATAGGAGGCAGTTTGATGCCTCATAATGTCTTTTAGTATTCTTTCAGTTCATTGTGGCATTGCCTGGAAAACAACCATTGTCTTAGTATGTTTTATGTTACCACAAAAAAAAAATACTTGAGGCTAGGTACTTTATAAAGAAAAGAGATTTATTTAGGTCACTTTTCTGGAGGGTCAAAAGCATGGCATTATCTTCTGGTTCTCTCTAGTGAAGGCTACAATGTAGGTGCATCACAATGGTGAGTGTGCATGCAGGAGTCGGGAGCAGCTTCTGCAGAGGAGGGAGGTGCCTGTCTCACTTGCAAGATCCATTCTCATGGACAATAACCCAGTCCCACTGTCCCACTTAGACAGCATCAATCCATTCATGGGAGTGCTGCCCCGATAACCTAATTACCACCTAATAGATCCCACATTTAAAAAGTTCCAACACTTCAATACTGATACAATGGGGACCAAGTTTCTAGCCCATAAACCTTTGGGAGATAAATAATATCTCAACCAGAGCAACCACAGTTCTCAGATTCTCTTGCACCTAGAGTTTCAGATGTGATTTCAATTCTGCCAAGCTGACACATTTGTGAGAAACTTGAATTGGAATGTATTACTAGGGTAGAGTCATCCATTTTCTTACCGTAGATTTTAGCAAAAATAACATGCTTCAGTGGGTAGCTTTCTGATCTCCAGATCACAAGTAAAGCTGTGTGTTTCTGAAGCCAACAAATACATGCTCCCTTTATTGGGCTCCAGTGGTGTGAGGCTGGAGCTAGCAGTATAATAGCATCTTCCTGGTCGTTACAGAATTGGTAGCCCCCCAGCAAGCTAGTTCTGGAGGATTACTCTGGGAAATTTTCCCGGTTGTCAGGTCTAAATCCCCTTCCTCTGGCCTCTAACAGATTCTGTATCAAGTTCTTTATATGAAAACATTTCCTGATTAGAGTACTTTCTATTTGCTGTCACTGAATCCTGACAAATAAACAAATATTTCCACCATTTTTCTTATTTCTGTGTTTCAGCATATATTCTTGACTCTTCCTAACCCTTGCCCTCTAGCCCTGACTCTGTATGGCTCTTTCTTTCACCATTACATTTGGCTCAAACACAACCTCTTCCTTGAAGCCTCTTCTGCCTATTTTTAGTGGGATATACCTGTTACTCATCACTCCCACACACACTACATCTCTCTTCCTCTCCCTCTGTTTTCCCCACTTGTTTCCTTTCTATTTTCATCCCCCTCCTTCTCTTTTCATTCACTCATCACAAATTTATTAAACATTACTGTAAGATGGTTACTGGAGATATGGCAGCATGTAGGGCGCAGCCCCTGCCCTTAAGTTGCTTACAGAGTAGTGTAAGAGGCTCACAATTAACAAACAGCTTGGCAAATGCTAAGCTAGGAGTGATACAGGGTTTCTCAGTCATGTAGACAAGGTACAATAATTAATCTGGCTGCAGAATAACACATAATTTCCTGGAGCAGTTAACTCCTTCGCTGAGCTCTGAAGTCTGAGTAAAATTAGCCAGCAAATAGAAGACAAATGATTTTTATCAGAAAGAACAGAATGTGTAGTAAGACAGAATTTGTAAGACACCATGGGGTCCTGTGGAACCCTTCAGTATTTCACAATGACTATTTTAAAATACACCACATGTGCAAGGAGCTGTGATGGCAACTGAGATATGACTTTTGGGATGTGTCTGTGCTAATATCACATGTCAAGCCATTGAAGAAAAGGCACTGAACTATAGCATCTAGGTACAGAAGGATGGACTAATGTTTGGAACAAGGCAAGAATCTGCAGTAAAGAGATTGAGTAGGAGTTTGTCTCAGTAACTCACAGATTAGAAGACAGAGTCTAAACAGTGATGCTGGCCATTAGGAAAGAAAGTCAGAAAAATATTTAGGTGGTAAATTCAATAGGACTGAATGACTACTGAATTCTAAGAAATGCTTACTAAATGTGGAGGGACTGTAAAAATCAAGGATTGTTTTAGTTTCCATCTGAAATGGTTCCCAAATCTTCATGCGTTTGGAAGATGATTGGTTTATGAGGCTTATAGCTGACTTAGTGCTGTCAGGAGGTCAAGTCTAGTCAGAAGAGGTAGATCACCAGGGTGTGGCTTGGAAGGGTACACAGTATTTCCTTCCCTTTACTCTCTGCTTCCTGGCTATTGTGAGCAGCTTTCTTCTACCCAGGCCCTTCTACAGTACCACCAAGCACACAGGATTGAAACTTTTGAAATGTAGGCAAAAATAAACCTCTCCTCTAAGTTGTGGAGATTAGGTAGTGTGTTTCAGTGCCAAGGAAGGTGGCTAAGACAAGGTTATTCTTACTTTAAAGCACAGATAACTGGAGTGGAGGGAGGAATAGTAGCATCACTTACTGAGAAAAAAGATACAGAAGGAGGAAAAAGTTGTTCCTAAAAGCGGTGGGGAGGATAGTTGATTAATTCTGAGTTGTGTTGTGTTTGAGATTAAGATGGGGCATCAGTTAAAGGTATCCAGTTGGCAGCTGGACTTCACACACCTAGAAGTTAAAGAGAAGACTCCAGGACTGGGGATTTAGTTCAGTGGCACAGCGCCTGCCTTGCAAACACAAGGTTCTGAATTCAATCTCCAGTACAAAAAAAAAAAAAAAAAAAAAAAAAAAA
>NW_022900921.1:51080239-51102599 GCF_012274545.1 Fukomys damarensis | reverse complement strand
AAACAAAAAAAAAAAAAAAAAAAAAAAAAAAAGAGAGAGAGAGAGAGAGAAGACTCCATTAAAAATGGAGATCTAGGGCGGGGGATTTAGCTCAGCGGTTCAGTGGCCTGTCTTGCAAGCGCAAGGACCTGAGGTCAATCCCCGGTACCAAAAGAAAGAAAAAATAAATAAAATAAAATAAAATAAAAATGGAGATCTACCAGTGATGGTTGAAGCTTGGAAGTAAAACGGAAAGTATGGGGTGGTGTGTGAACCGACATTTACAGTATTTTGTAAAATGATTAAAAATATTATGTTTTCCCTCCTGTTAAGAATTAAAACACTTTTATCTCTAACTCCTGATTTTACAATAGCATCTACAATATAATAAGAACTCAGAAAGTTGGAGTCAAGGAATCAATAATTAGTCATTATGGTCATTTTAAAAGAGAAAGGCTTTAATATAGCTAAAAAAATATATCCTTTCATGGTCTTAGGCATAGATTAAGAGAGAATTAAGAGAAACAAGATTATAGGACTTATGACCAAAAAAATTTAAAAATGGAGCACCAATTAGACCCTGAGTGGCATTTCCAATGCTCTGGCCAATTACGGCACCAGAAAGGATTGCAGGAGCCAGGGGCCACTACTCTGGGACTGTGCAATGTGAAGGCATCCTCCCAAGTGTCTCCAGTTCTCATCACCTAGCTATTGTCTCTGCTCTTCTTCTATCTTCATTTAGAGATCTATTAAGAAAGTAAATTTCTTGAACTTACAATCCCTGGTGAAGTGAAACTTCCTTTTATTTGCCCTAAAAAAATTCTTCTCCAAGCCTCAATGGGTGTCATGTCTGAAGCATTAGCCACTTCCCTTTGCTCAACTCCAAGAGCACCATTGTTTCCTGAGTTGCGTGCAAACTGCCTGGGAGAGCCTTCCAGGCCACCTGCAACCCCCACACTGTAAGAGTCTGCTTTGCTTTCCAGTAACTTTGTGAATTTTGGGGTCTGTGAGCAGGAATTGCAATTGTCCTCAACAGGCCTGGAGGTCTATCAGGTAGGCAAGAGCTTGCCCTGACCACAGCTACCCCCAGAGGGCCATAATGAGAACAAATTTCTATGGGAATCCTGGGAATCACTGCAAAATCACTGGTCCCACAGCAGTGATTAGCAAACCCTAATGTGCATCCTCCATCTGCTCCTCAGCAAAACTGTTTAGTCTAGCAAACATGAATCCAATAAGATCTATTTAGATTTCTCCGAACACAGCTTCCACAGTACCAATACCCCGCATTCCCTTTGGATGACATGGTTTGTCACAAGTCCCACTTCCTCTAGATACCCGCAGCTATCCAGAATTATACTGAGAATGTATTTGCTCAGGTATTTGTTATCTGCTCCTGCCACTGGAATATAAATTGTTTACTAAGTTCTTACTCACAAAACAGTGTCATCATACACATAACAAGTGCTCAATAGCTATTTGTTAACTGAGTCCAATCCATTTTCTTTTCTAAATAGTCCTCCAGATCTTGCACTGGATGAAATGTGCCTGTCCTCCAGGACTGTGCTTCCCCTGCAGCTTTCTCTAGGAGAAAGACCTCATCCAGATATGCCAGGTTCCATGTTATAATTTCTCCAACTTTTGTAAAATGTAAAACAGTTCAGACACACCAAAGTCCCAGTCCTCAGAAGTTCAGATCTTCCTATTTCTCTCTTTGTAACTTTCAGCCATGGGATTCCTGCTTATTCCTCCTATTTATTAATTATTTGGCACTTGAAATTTCCTCCTCTTTGTCCTAAACCTCAAGGATCCCAGATGTCTCCTGGGACCTCTCAGTCCTATTCTGCCCTTCTCATCCACTCCTGGGGTTACCCACTGCCTTGCCATCAGGTATAACCTTTCACCTCTAAAAAGTCCAAATGCAAGCCTTCTGTTCTCTGACCATAAATGATCTATCAGTCTGTTGGCTTGTACCAGAGTTTGAATCCAGTAGTTGCTAAGGTATATCTCCAACCATTCTTATTTTATTTTGAGGCGAAAATCTCACTAAGTTCCTCAGACTAGGCTTGAATTTGCAACCCCCCTGTCTGAAGCATCCTGAGTAGCTGGGCTTTTGGCATGCACCATTGCTCACAGCCAAATCCAGCAATCATCATAGCTTTTTCTCTGTCTCCTTTCCTCTCTTTTTTCTCACTCTATTATTTCCACTGCTTCTGTATTTCAGCTGTTCTAAAAACCTCTAGTCTTTTGACTTGTTCAATTCTGCTCAACATGCTCCTCTTTTGGAGGACTCTTCCTTCTAGTCATTGCACCATTTTTTTTAATTTTTAAAAATAAAATTTATTTTATTTTATCCCATTTCCTCCCTCAACTCCCCTCCCCTCGCTATGTACAAATGCTTTGTTTCGATTTTTTGCTCACATTACCCAATGCCTAATTCCTCTGCCTTCCCACTGCATTTCAGGCAGAACTGGATCAGCACTAGATCTTGGATTCTACCCCAAAGCCACTGAGCACCAATCAGCACAGTGGGCAGTGATAAGATCTGAAACCAACTGGCTTTTGTGGTTGCTTCACAACCCTTCCATGTTTCTGTACCTACTTGGCTACTGCATCTCTACACACATAAAAAAAAATTTGAAATCATCTCTTTATTCTCCTACTCAACCTCCACTTCCCTCACTTAGTGAGAAATTACAGAAGCAAGTAGAAGAGACTTTTTCAGTTCCCCATCAACCCACGTTAAAACTTGATGAATCTTTTATTTTTATCTTTTCCTTCTTCTTTCTCATCTGATAGAGGCAGGCACTCTTATCCTAGGCTAGCCATCTATGATTTTGCTTTGTGTCTCATTCCACCTCCTCAAATCTCTGGCATTGTCAATCATTCCCAAGTATTTAGTAAGCACTTCTGGGTGCCTGGATCCATGCTAAGGGCTCAGTATGCATGAGCTTGCTCAGGCATTCCCCAAACCCTATAAAATGATTGTTAATACTTTGCTTGCCCAAGCTAGTACATGGTAGGTGAAAAAAAAAAAAAAAGAAAAAAATCTGCGGTCTTTGTTCCATTATTACTAAACAAGATTTTATTTAGTCCTTATTCCATTTCTGCTTAGGTAAATCTGAAGCACAAGGGCCTGCTTTTTTCCTTATCATGCAAATAAATAATATACTTCTAGTGATAGTCTGCATAATAACAGGTGGACAAAAGAAAAGGTCTCAGCAGTTCAGAGAGTGACCTGTGGTCCCTCACAGCCTGAGTAGAAAGGTGATACTTCTGCAACACGAACTTCTTCAAAGAATTCATTTGAGAGGCACTAACTTAAGAACAGCAATAAGCTAGCACTTTTTTTGCCATGCACTATGAAGAGCAGAAAGAAGATCCATTGCTCTCATCAACTCTTTGGTTCTTGGTTAAAATTAATATGGGCCTGCAAGTTTTGGGACCAAAGAATTTTGTTATACACTGGAGGTTACAGAAAATGCTGTTATGTCCTGTAGAAATTTCCCTGAAAAAGAAATTTCTAATCTTAATTTGTCTTAATTGGCAATGTGTTGCTGTTGTGATTTTTAAAACATGCCCACAAATTCTTTGAGACTTTTCTCATTAAGAGATGGAGTCTAGTTTCCCTCCCTTTGAGCACAGGAGGGAATAAAGTAGAAATCATGTTGAATGACTTCTGAAACAAGGTCGTCAAGTTACACAGCTTTCACTTGGCTCTCTTTCCAGACATTCCCATAATGTATGGTCGAAAACTACAGTGAACACTTAAATTTAAAAACTTTATTATAATAAATAATACACTGCCATTAATCCTCTTTAAAATACTCCCCATGGTTTGAGGGAGACCGGAGGAGAATTGAGGCCTAATTGGCCCCCTCTGTGAGCACAAAAGAGAAAGGCTGCACTCAGGGGTGATTGCATAGTGTAGGGTCTAGGGAAAAGTCAAGACACATGAGGTTAAGTTATTAGTGTGTGTACTAATAGATATTGGAAATCAGATGATTTTTACAAGCTGTTTTTCTGTTAGATGGCCCTTGGCAGCAAACTTCACTGAACTTTTGATGGTCTCTCAGAAACACTCAGGAAAGAGGACTTCTAGAACCACTTCAGAAAGTAGCAAATATGATGGGATAAGTGTTTAAATTGATGGGCACTATTTTGAGGGGTTTAATAGCAATATGTCTTCTACCTGTAATAATTTTTTAAAACAATCACCATATATATTGCTCACATCACACAGAACCCAGTGGCCATATTGTGGGGAGGCCCTAGAGGCATGAAAAGGTATTTTGGCCAATAGTACCATTGAGGCCCCCAAAAGAGCCAGCATCAACCTCTAGGGCTCTGAATATGGGGACCTCCAGTCACCTAGGTCCCTCCCTTTCAGCCCTGTAGCCTATGCTGTGTGGAACAAAGATAAAATGTTCCTTTGGAGCCCTGCCCACTACCAGCATCATAAACAGAATAAATATTGTCTTCCTGTAGTTTTAAAAGCCACTAAATTCTTAGGGTGGTTAATTACACTAGAGAGATAAATTAAACAATTGCATTGAGAATAATACTGAAAATGCCCTTTCATATCTGTAAGTGAGAAGAAAATATTTCTTATTAAGTTTAAAGAAGGTCATTGGTACTTTTTCTTCCCAGATGCACTGGGAATAATTAAAAGCATATGACTTTTCTTTTATCATTTTTAAAGTTATGTAAACACACTGTCATAATGCAATTGACTCAGATGAGAAGAAGCAGAGTAAAAACTTGAATTCAGACCAGTGTACTCAGGAGTCCGTGAGCTTACCCACTAACCCATACTGCAGCTCTGCCCTGACCTTTCCAACCTGTCATTCTCCATGAACTCTTTCCTATCAGCATTTTCATTTGGTTAAACTTGTCCCATCACAACCACGCTCCAGCTGATACCTGGAAGCATCTATTTTAGAGGGCAGATGTGGTCATGTCACTCACCCTTCCTGAAATAATTCATGGTGACATCATATTGTCCTGCTAGAGACCAGGCCTTAGGCTCACCTTAAGGAACTTCACAATCTGGTTGTATTCTGCTGTAACCACAACATGGTTCCATGGAGCAAATTAGCAAAAGGCTTCCTTTTCTGGCTTTAGTCTCACCAGGTAGAAAGTCATTCAAAATACTGGTGTTTTTACTGCGAGATACTGTATAGGCAATTCTCAGAATATTGTCATAGTAAATATTTGTCTATGATATTAGAATGTGAGCGGTGTTCCCAGAGTTCTACAGTGTAAAACTTGCTGCACATGAAGGGTGCAGCAGCTTCACAATGACTTATATGCAGATATGAAAATGCAAAAAGCTTCTGTCCCTTAGTGCACAGTCAGGGGTCATGTGATAAAAATCCCAGCACTCTGGGAGGCTGAGTAGTAGGATCACAAGCTCAAGTCTAGCCTGGGCAACTTAGTGATTTAGCAAAAAACCTATCTCAAAATTTAAACATGTTTTAAAAGAACTGGAAATGTAGTTCAAATTGTAAGACTTAAAGTCTCACTTCCACTCCACGGAGCATGAACAGCCAAAAAGGCCTCCACAGTGCTGGGCCCTAACACCCAGCGAGGCTCCGGGAGCTCCACCAAGAAATGAGAAACCCAGGAAGGAACACACCAGGCTAGATGGTAAATAGACCTTTATTAGTCTGGCCAGATGGCACTCCCGGAGCCAGGTAGCTCAGAGAGGCAACTGCTCAGGGGCTGAGGTAATTTTTATAAGGTTTTTCCAAACAAAGAGTCAGGGAATTCACAGAACAAGACTGTAAACACATTGCTTATCTTATGCAGGAAATGTTCTATGGTCACCTTTTGTCAAACCATTTGCCTCTGGGCCTGCTGTTAACCAAGGTAGCAATTAGCATATGAAGAATGGAGTCACTTTAGCTTATTCAAGTCTTACAAAATCAAAGGACCTGGGTTCAACCCTCAATCTCACACACACACACACACACACACAGAATGTTGATAATAGGATCAGCCTCTACCTACTGCCTCTACCATGCAGGGTGCATGCAAATCTCTCTATGGCACTGACATTCCCTTGTCAAAAATCTCTTCAGAGCAAGAGGGCCCTTCCCTTTGGTCAAGCGATTGGCCTAGGAAGTACCATCCTTAATGTACAACCAAGCTATACCCAAAGAGAGAGACTCAACTTTGTGAACAGGAAAGGAGGTAGCATAAACCTTAAACATTTACCCTAAAAAACCACACTCCTGCCCCCAGACTAGCCAGCCCTGGGCAAAGCATCTTCTGTCCTAAAAGGGACCTAACCCATTGGTTTTCATGCCTCTTGTGTTAGGAGATGTAAATTCTCAGAAAAACAAAATCTTATTTGTTTTTCTATTTAGTTTTTCTTTCTTGGGGTGGAGGAGTAGTAACCAGTGAATAGCCTCTCATAATGAAGATGATTTTCCATGATCTTCTGTGACTAAGGAGCCTCAGCCAAGAATGACATGTTGAATCACATCTATGGCACATGGTTCCTTAGAGGAGGGTTATGTTTTGATCTTTGACTTCCTGTTTTAGTTATTCCCTTTTTGTCATGGAAACCGACACATACTGAGCGTCATGCACCCAGATTGGGATATAACTTCTGTGAGGCTGACTCATACCTTATAACAGGTGGCTTATGTCTAAATCATGTGACAAGCACATCTTAAAGAGAAATTCTATTTATTCAGCATCAGTGGCAGAAATACTGGTAAGGAAGGTGAAGTTCTATGGATGCTGGGACTCTTCAGGCTTTTTCTAAGAATCACCTTGAGGCTTCCTTGAAATTTAGGTTCCTGGGTTCAGCACCACAATTTTGTGTCAACCACAAGTTTCCAAGAAACTTCATTTTAAAATATCACTCAGCTAATCTTGATATAGAAGAGAATTTATGAACCTCTAAAGCTCCGTGCTGTCAACAGTGGGAGCAGCACGCCAGGGGTATAGGATGTGAAGGGGCAACAGGAATAGTCCTGGATCAAGGTGAGCCTGTTCTTGAGAATACCTCTGACAGCAGCTTTTGGTCTTCCTCTCAGATTGCATCTGTGTCTCAGAATCATTCAAGGTCCATAATTATGCTTTCTGTTTGTGCTCAACACTGAATTCAGGCACTGGGAAAGAAGGAGGGGTAGGCTTGAAAGTGCTTGAAAAAGCTGGAAAGTTAAACTCTATACAAATCTAGCACACAACCTAAAGTGCGATTCCACACATACGCTATCTCAGCATCCATGGAATAGAATACTGATTGCATGACTGCTGTGGATACCAAAACCTGTGGATGCTCAAGTCCTTTATAATGGCATAGTATTTGTATATGACCTATGTACATTCTCCCATATACTTGAAGTCATCACTAGATTAGTTACAATATGTAACATGATGTGTATACTATGTAAATAGTTGCTATACTGTATTGTTTAGGAAACAATGATAAGAAAAACATCTGTACATGTTGCTTACAGATGCAGTTTTTAAAATATCTCAATCCACAGTTTGTTGAATTTATGAATGTAGAGATCACAGATATGAAAGCCCAATGTGGACCAACAAGCACATCTGAAAGAGACATAGGAAAGGGACAAAAAGAAATGAATGAAACAGCAGAAATCCTTTTTCATACTATTATTAGCAAAAGCACCACTGGCGAGTTCTTGTGGGGCAGAAGGGATTTCTGAGATTCAGGACCCATTTCCTGGTCCACAAACCCTTTGTTTTCTAATGTTTCTACTTAGATAAGCCCCTCCAATTTAGCCTTAACTCCAACTTGCCTTAACCCCTGCCCTCCTTCTCTGCACTTCACTTCCTCTGCCAGCCCTTTGGAGGGCTGACACTCTCCCAGTCAGCAGGAACAACACTAAGCAAGATACACCCAAAGGGTCTTGGGTGCGGATGACGTCCCCCTCCTGCATCAGGAGCACAAGTACAGCAGCCCACTGGTTTCTGCACCCAGCCTGGGTGCTTCTCACTGGGTTTCTAGGTAAGATGAACAGGAGTGATTGACAGGATGCTGAGTCATCTTCAGAGGCTTTCAACACACACACACACACACACACACACACACACACACACACACACCTGTTTGAGTTCATGCCCAGAGTTTACTAAGATTAAATTACATGTGTGAGATTCAGTCTTTATGTATGAACCTTTAACGAGGTTCAAGTAGGGGATCGAAACTATTAAAGTACAGGCCCTGAGATCTACATGTACTCTGGCCTGGAGCTTTAGAGATTTCCCAGATCTTTGTTATTTTATTTTATTTATTTATTTTTTTTAGTACTGGGGATTGAACTCAGGTCCTTGCACTTGCGAAGCAGTGGCCGGAACCACTGAGCTAAATACCCGGCTGTTATTTTATTTTCTGCTTCTCTCAGATCTCAGAATTGCGAAGCAGTGGCCGGAACCACTGAGCTAAATACCCGGCTGTTATTTTATTTTCTGCTTCTCTCAGAACAGTGGAAGGATGTTTGATGCTGACATGTTGCCCACATTCAAGTGGATGGAGGAGAGTGGTCTCCTGGCCTCATTTGTGCTACCTGTACTGACTGGATAGATTGATGGATGGATGGATGGATGGAGAGTTTACACAGCAATGTCAGACTTTCTTGTAAAGGCACCATAAAATGACGTGCATGAGTATACTTTTAGGAATAAGTCAGCCCAGTTTTATCCTCCTCTTCTCCCATTTGTTCACAATGACATTGGGCACAAATTCATCACAGCTTTCCCTTCAAG
This sequence comes from Fukomys damarensis, assembly GCF_012274545.1. Lineage (NCBI taxonomy): Eukaryota > Metazoa > Chordata > Mammalia > Rodentia > Bathyergidae > Fukomys > Fukomys damarensis. The sequence goes on along the minus strand of NW_022900921.1, from coordinate 51,093,872 downwards.
AAGTAGCATCTATTTCCCCACCCATTTTCCCTTGAATCCAGCTGGCCTTACTAGTGTTTTAACAGGATACAGCAGGGGTGATTAAATGAGCTCTGGAGCCAAGGTGTTAAAAGATTTGCAGCATTCATCTTTCTCCTTTAAAAAAGCAACACTAAAATTGTCATATAAAGACATCAATCCAGTCTACTGGAGGATGAAAGGACACCTAGAGCAGAGCCAAGGCCCCCAGCCACTAGCCAGTTCCAATCACCAGCTATGTGGTTGAGACTGCCATGGACCCTTCAGCCCAGCTGACTCTGCAGCTGAATGAGTGCACTCTGGAACAACAGCAAAGGACCCACCCAGAGAGCCCACAGAACCATGGCAAATGATAAATTGTTGCTGCTGTAGGTTTGGGGTTGGTTTGTTATGTGACAACGGGTAACTGAAGATACCATGCAAAGTGGGAGTCTAGAAACTCCATATCCTCCTCCACCCCTCTTTCTGGGGCTCAGATTTTTTTTCTCCTATACTTCCACCAGCTGTCACAGTCCTTCTTGATGAATTTGGAGGGGTGTCCTAGTGCTCTTCTCCAAACATCCTGAACTCCAAGTTGATAACTTTGAGAATCCAAGTGGGGCTTCCTATGGATGCTGCTTATAAAGGTCTTACTAACCAAAAGTTCTCCCAATTTACTTGTGTATTTATTTCTTCGTTTATTGGGAAAAAGCCACTGAGTGTCTGACACACATCACAAACAACTATACATGCTGGTGATATATAAACAAACAGAGCAGGCCAAAACTGCTGTACTGTGGGGCTTGCATTCTCATAGAAAGTAAAGGAAAAAAGCACACTAAGAAAAGAATCTAGGCCTGGTGGCACACACCTGTAATCCCAGCACTCTGGGAGGCTGAAAGGATCACAAGTTTTTATCCAGCCTGGGAAATTAGTAACTTAGTCGATCAGCAGACAAACAGATAAGGAAAAAATGATATTTACACACAATGGTGTACTACTCTGCAATAAAGAGGAATAAACTTGGATCATCTGTGAGAGAATGGATGCATCTTGAGACCATAATGTTAGGTGACATAAATCAGACGCACAAGCTTATATGTCACATGGTTTCTCTTTTATGAGAAACCAATAAACAAAGAACAAAATAAAAGATAATAGGAAGTAGGGAGATAAATCTTTCCCAATAGGATTAAGAGATGGAGGGAGGGGAAAGGAGAGGAAAAGAAGGGCATGAAAAAATAATTAAAATGTGTATATACATGTATCAGCTCCCTGCAAGGAATGCAATCATTATATACTGAAAACAGGTAGTAATAAAAATGTTTAAAAATTTAAAATTCTTTAAAAAGGGCTGGGGGTGTAGCTCAGTGCAAGGGCCCTAGGTTCAATCCCTAGTTCTGAAAAAATAAATAGTAAAAAACAAGTCAAAGAGTATGTTAAGATGAAATAGTACTCTGAGTGACTTAGGAGTGCTGAGATTTCAGGGGGTTCATATTGCAATTTTAAATGAGGTAATGAGGGGACTCACTGAGGGAGTGAGCCATGTAGATAATTGGGGAACAAACCTTCCAAACAGGGGGCTGGTACAGAGGTGGAGGGGAAGGGGTGGGCCATGGTGCCTGGAGTGTTTGTCTTTGGAGAACAGTGGTGCCAGTGTGGCTGAAGCAGAGAGAGTCAATGAGAGAGGCACATGGGGAGATCAGAAATAACCCCTTTTCCCAATTAAACCTGTCAGCATTTGCTGGGAAGTATTCCCTGGACCCAGTCTGTAAAATACTTAGCCGGGAGATGCCTGTGTCTGTCATCCTCACATGCAGACAAGCTCATGTAATCACTGCTGCTTTTGTACCTCAGGTGCTAAGACTACGGTCCCTCAGAAAATGTCTGAGCTCAGTGATGTCCCAAAGTAGAACTCAAAGCCCCCAGTCTCCTTCGTCTGATTCTATAAGCAGAACATGGGCAAGGGTGTCCCTGGAGAGTAAGAGGGGCTGAGTGTGTGGGAAAATAATTCACAGCTGCATTGCTGGCACGAGGAGGAGAAACCAGGTTCACATATTGTGAGAATGTGTTTTATATCTATATTGCAGCTTAGACTCCAAATTCCCAGAGGGTAGGGCTGATGTCTCTCTGTCAAGGGGCCACTAAAAATCTTATCAGCAGGAAGCAGCACATGAGTTTCCTGAAATCTTCACTGTTTCAGAAGGACAAATCTATTATAAGTGAGGCAGAGACTTGGGGAAGGACACACTGGCTGACACAAGGGGACATGAAACATTCAAATTCATTTACCCTGATTACTCACACAACTGACTCTCAAAAAGGATGAAATTGATCTCTGTCACCATCTGCAGCCCAAAATCTGCACTACAAGCTCTCATCTCAAAATCTGGCTTTTAAGGCAGACTAGATTTCTCTGGGAATAAATAGATTTTTTAAAAATCATAAAGAACCCTCTTAATTAAGCAAATGTGAAATCAAACCAGAAATGTATTCAAATAAGCTGAATTCCAATGCTTTGGTTCAACATGTTAACTTTTCTATTTATGCTCATTACACTCATTTCTGTCAAATTCATTCAGGAGACACTGTAGTTGTGTTTTAGAAAAAGACATTCAGGAAAATGTGATGTTCATTAGGGTCTTGTTTACTTTTCTTCGCTTGCATTTTCCCTTCCTAACTCTGGGTCGACTTCCCAAAAACTGACATATCCTGTGCGCCCTCTGTGTTTGTGTAAATTGTTTGGAACAGTTGTTCACGGGAGCTAGAGAGTCGTTCAGGTTGGGATCTCCAGATGAAAATTTGGGCTAAAGGAAAGTGTGACTTGATTGCGAATCCTGGTTGTAATGGTTTGGAGAATGCAGATCTAGAAGACCCTGAATATACTGCCCCCTTGAATAAAGTTGTTCCAAAGCTTCATGGAAGAAAGATGAGCCTCTCTCCAAATCAACTGCTGCCTAATATCTGGAGCCTGTTTGTGAATGTGCACACACCCTGATGTGTATGCACAGCACACACATTCATTCATGCACATGTGCACACTATACACACATGCACACACACACATGGGTACACGAATGCACCTTCCCCTCCCTCTGAGCTCCCTGGTCTGCCTGACTGAAGATTGCCACACTGTGTTCCAATCACTGGTTCACCCTGTTCCCAGACCCACCAGTCCACTCTGAGATGTAAACAGTGAATAAGGCCAAAGCATGCCTCTCCTTCATAGTTATATAATTATAATCTCTTGTGGCCTGGTTACAGAGTTAAGGCTTCTCTAGGAAAGAGAAGGAATTTGAAAGACAAGCCTTGGCTACTTCCATTTATTATTTTTAAATCCCTACCACCACAACGTTTTATCCTTATCTCTATCGGAGACCTGCAGAATTTGGTTTTGTTTTGTTTTATCTTATAGTACTGGGGAACAAACCCAGGGATTTAGCACATGCTAGGCAAACACTCTACCACTAAGCTACACTCCCAGCCCCAGACCTTCGGAGTTTGAATCAAAGAACTTGCATGCCATTTGGAAGGTCTCCCTACTCATTTATGAAGCAGTCAATAAATATTAGCTTTTATCTATAAAGTGTAGCCCTATAACCTATACTGTGTGTCCTTGAAGAACTGGGAATGTATCTTTGAAGTCTGTATGTTCTCTTCCTCCGCCAAGCACAAACACAGATATAGTATATATTAGATGCTCCAAATGTTTTCATACTTATTTAGAGAACCTGATCTGGTTTGGGGTAAGGCTAACTAGTAGGAGGAGGCCTGATCATGCCTGAGTAATCCATGGGCCCAGATCACAAGTGGAGGGTCAGCAAAAATGAGTGATCATATGTTAAAATAATTAATTGGGAGACTAGTAGGCGGAGATGACTCTAAAGCCTTGCATTCAGCAAACTAAAATGCAACTCAGTGAATTGTCATAGCCTAAGAAAATGAAACTTTAGATTAACCAACCAGAAACTACCAATTAACCTCTAATTAGAGTCTTTACCAATCAGAAACCACAAGCTTTAACTAGGGATTTTCCTTTTAACCAAGGTTTCCTTCTCTTGGTTCCCAAACACCTCATAAAAATATACCACACACACACACACACACACACACACACACACACACACACAGGATCCTTCATCAGAGCCCTAAATAATTTGCAGTTTGGCACTGCCTGAGTCATGAATCATTCAAATCAACTCTTTAAAGTTTCAGAATGCTTACACTTCTCTTTTAACGCCACAGCGAAGGAAATGAGCTGGCCATGGGAAGAGGAAAGAGGGGCCAGGCTGACTGCAGCACCAGATCATCAAAGCTGAGCTGACGTAGTGCCAGACTGAAGACAGGTGGAGGTGGAGGGGAGGAGGAGGAAGCCAGGATGAGCTGATGCCCTGCTAGCACCTGAGCCCAACAATGATCACAAGGGCCCCAATTTAAAATTTCCACTCCTGCTTGAAATAGGTCCTCTAGGTGTTCCAGATATTGTCTAAACTCTGAGCGGCCCCCACCCATCTTCCCATCTTAATTACCAGCAGTTCCTCAGTCACAAGTCTTGGCACCTGCCACATTAATGACTCATGACACCTTACATGTGCCTGGAGCTCTCCTCTATTGCACCTTTCTGAGTTCTTATTTTTGGCTAGCATGTTCATCCCTGTGTTCTTTGCCTGGAAAACACTTTTTTTTTTTTTCCTTTGTGGCCCGGATCAGATGCCCTTTCCTTTGTAAAGCAAAGGCAGCTCCACCTCTGTGCTACAATGGCACTCTTCTACCTGCGACTGTAGCTCCCTTACTTTGTATCATAAACATCCAACCAGAACCAAGTGGTTTGTTCCACCAATCCATTTAAGATTTTGTATTTACTTAGCACTCATGGAAAGAACCCAAATATGTCAGCAGCCATGAAACACATCACGTCTCTCCTCTGCTTAAAGCCTTCCCGTAGCTTCTGTTGGCAACAAATACACAGAAGGCCTTCCTCTGTCTTCCAGGCACCACCCAACCCAAGCTGGATGACCCTGCTCACTTTCCAACCCTTTCTTGCTCTCCAGGCAGCAGCTGGTCTGGCCTTTTGCTGCTATTTGAACACACTGGCTCTTTTCTGTATCTTGAACAGTGCATTTAGGGAGGCATTCCTGGCAACAGATCTCTTTCCAGATCACTCCTGGCCCCAGTTACTTCCTGTCCTTTAGCCTCAGCCCAAAGAGTCCAAAACACGGGCACTGACCACCCTATCTGATTTTCCATTTAACACTTCCTGTCTTCACTTTCTATTGCATAAACTGCCCTTATCTGTTTCCTTGCTTGTTTATTTGCTTGTTCAGTGTTTTTTTTCCACTTAGTGGCAAGCTGCGGGAAAGTCTGGCTTTTCCCCCTATCCATCCCAAGCTCATGGAGTACAATAAATATTTGTGGAGCGAATTGGGGTCAGATGTGCGAGGGGTGAGCTTGAGCTCCAAAATGTGTATCCTATGTGAACTTTGGCAAGTTATTTCAGGTCTCAGTTTCCTCATCTGCCAAGTGGAAATGAGAACACTTGCCTTGCAAGGTCAGACTAAGGAGAATGACACAGTGTTCTTCAAGGTTCTGACCATAGCGAGACTTGGAACGTCAGGAGGATGCTGAGGAGTTGATGACAGAGCCCACCCATCTTCTGTGCCCTGAAGCAACAGGTTGCCTGTTCCAACTTAGCCTGCATAGATTCACAAAGTGGAGGAGGAGTAGGGCTCTGAGAACAAATGTCATTTCTCATTGCAAACTCCCAGCTGCTGAGATCCAGCCTGCCATTCCCAGGTGTGACAAGTCACCTCAACTCAGGGGCTCCAATAGTGGCCTTGAATTCAAAACATGCAGGGAAGCTGTGGGTGGCTTTTGAACAAGAATTTTCCAGGTCACCCACGCCTCTTGCATAGAACACTGCACACGGGGCCACCTGAGGCCCAGTAGCACTCTCCTGTGTCTGATGTAACAATTACCATGAACTTAGAGGCTTAACACAAGGCAAGTTTATTTTTGTACCATTCTGGATGTTAGAAGTCTGTAATGGAGAGCCATACTCCTGGGGAGGCTCTGGAGGAGGATCTATTCCTTTGCATTTTCCAGGTTCTAGAAACTACCTACATTTGTTGGCCCATGATTTCTTTCTCCTTCCTCAAACTTAGTAGCAAAGCATCTCCCAGTCTTCTCTGTATCCTGCCTCCAACTCATGGACACTTGTGATTACACTGAGCCTGCCTGGATAACCCAGGACACCTAACATCACATTTGCCAAATCCTTTTTGCTGTGTAAGACAATATAGTCACAGATGCTGGGGATTAGGATGCTAACATCTTTGATGGGCTATTCTGCCTATCAATGACCCTGAGTAAGATGTGCTGGTTTGGGGGACCAGGTGGGAACTCAGTCTCCCTTGTCCTTACCGACTCTGTTCGAAGTAGAACTGAGTGCGGGCTGAGGGCTCACTCTCCTTGGAGAGCCGTATAGGCTGTTGGGGCTCATCTGGGCCACACAGGAACCAGCCAGGACAGGCAGCAGCCTCGAGCCTGAAGGCAGATCCCAAGCTGCTCTGGAAGAAGGTGAAGCGGGTAGCCTGTTCACCTCCCTTGTATAGATCTTCAATGTTCACATCCTGTGGGAGAAGGTGGTGGCTGCAGCATGAGCCTGCTGAACAGGACAGCAGCCCTAGAGGACTCAGCAGAGTAGGGCTTTACCCACGGATATGCCTTCTGCAGGTTCCAGAAGGAAAGGGGCTTGGTGCTGGATACAAAGGGAGATGTTGTAAACCTGAGGGAGGGGGATACTTGGCCCTGGCCAGGAGCTCACAGATGGGTGCAATGTGCCCAAGCATCCAGGGGGTCAGGCTGGGTCTGTGGTAGTACTTCCCAGAATGGGGAGGGATTATTTACCTCTAACTTCAGGGAAGGTCCCTCTCTTGTCTCCACACATCCCAGGCAGCGACTCCCTCCCTGGATTCCTAAGAAGATAGGGACCTTGGTGCGGTCCAGACCTCTGTTAGGAAGTATGCAGATCTTCTCTGGGAGGAAAGAGAGAAGAGGCAAGAGAAAAGGGGAGGCTAGGTTGCAGGCTTTTGGCAAGTGAAGGGCAAGTAGGAAGGAAGAGGGCCTGGGCATACCTGGCCTGGCTTGGCCCCTGCCTGCAGGCTGCAGGGAGACTAGGACTCCACAGGTGTCAGACGCCCTCCCCGGGATAGGCAGCAACTAATGACTGTCTCGTCTCTTTGTCATAGGACAACAGCTGAGGGAGAGTAGGGGAGTGAGTAGAATGTTGGACAGGCCTAGGGAGAGGCCCCTAAAGCTCACCTGCATTGCAGCTGTCAGCATCAGGATCTCCCACCAGAAGCTGGTCATCTCTTATGTACAGAATCTTCTGGTCAGCATCTCTGATTCTGGAAGAGTAACAGTGCTGCTAGCCTACCTCCCTGGGTCACTGCCAAGCTCCAACGATTCTAGCCCCATGTTGTAAGCCATCACACTGGTCATTTGGGGGAGCTTCTCTCTTTAACGGGTGAGGAGAGGAACACCACTCCCCCAGGAGCAGGTAAAGACCAGGTTAGACTGAGGTATAGGAGGCCTCCTGGGGTTGTCTTTCAGATGTTTACAGGAGGGAAGGGACCAACCCCTTCCAATAGAGGGGTTCAGAAAGTTTTCCCAGCTTTCTAAGAAGTTCCCAAGGTGACCTTTATCCCAGATTTTCTGGGCCTACCCCACTTTTCATAAATGTTTATTCTTTGTAATAAAGAAACTAAGTGAGCATACAATAAAGTGTGATTACTTTTCAGACCTTTTAAAGGCTTTGTAGGAGAGAGTTCACGAATCAAAAAAAAAAAAATCCCAAACATTCTATGTCATTGAAAGTATCCAACACAGCTGCCACCCACTCTAGGCGGGGTAGGGCTGTGCTCTGGGTGAACCAAATACAGGACATCCGCAGAGAGCTAATCACTGGGGGTGGCTGTGGTTCTAATGACCAGCCTGGGAGGATAAGCACATGCTGGGAAGCTGGGGAGAAACCATGGTGAGCACATAGACCATCAAAATAGTGCAGATTATGAGGTCAGTTACCAGGCTAGTTTCAAAGATAACCGTCAGCTACTCTCAGGGCCTGAGGAGCTCTCAGTAACTTTGAGGCTCAATATTTGGACCAATGCCACCACCTCCAGGAGATTTTTCTCTCTTGGTAATAGCTAGTTATAATACCTTTAGCTAATGACTTCATATTTCCAGCAGGTTCACTTGTATAATAAAAACAAAGGTATGAAAGATACTGGGCTTGCCAAATGGCATTCTCCCTCAACCCCTGACAGATGGGATTTTACAACTCACTCCCAGCACTATCCTTTTTTGGAGACCAGTAAATGATAGCAAAGGATGAAGGTCTCATATGAGGCCAAATGCAAATAAGAGTTGAAAGCCTGGACTGGGAATAAGGACCACAAGGCTACTATCTAGATGCTGTCACTGGGATTGAGTATTATCTCTGTGTTTCCATAGAGAGGCGGGTGCAAAAGCAGAGGACTTGGAGTCTGATCTCTAGCTCTGTCTTTTGGTAGCTGTGCCACATGGAGGAAGTTATTTAACTTTTTTTGAGATTCTCTTTCCAGATTTATAAAATGGAGTTAGTCATGCTCCTTGTACAGATATCTTGGAATAGAAATAGGTGGTAGAATGATGGATGCCACGACCACTCCAGTGGAGTCTGCGTGACAATGCCAGTCACCTGGCAGAAACCAGACCCGAGGTATCGTCCCCACGGGGTTAAGCCTCCTGGAAGTCCTTGGCACACACCGCATGCGAAGTCAGCCGTGAAGAGAATAGCTGGCCTCTCTGCCTGCAGTTTAGGGACATTGGGTTCATTTATAATTCTGTTCTATTTTGTCTTTATTACTATTTGTTCATTATCTGTAGAATTGTATTCTGGGCCCAGGAAAGATCAGGAACAATTAGATGTTCCTAGAGATGGGGAGGTGTTGGGGCACAAGAGGACGGGCGGCCAAAGTGCTGACCCTGAGCCCCGGACTGTGAAGTCCTGAAGGTGATCCTGAAGGTGACATGCTGAAGCCAGTCCTTTGTTTTACAAACTTCCCCTTCTGACTGCGTATAGGTGTGGTCTTACCTTGACCTTGTGGTCTTAGCTTTTACAGCACAGTTGTCTATCTTTCTCATGCCTGCTTGTGACTGAAATCACTCTTGAGGTGTGCCCTTGAAACTAGTATATATACACCTAGAGTTAGAAATAAAATTGCAGCAGCTACTACCTTCACTACTCAGTGCTGTGTGGTTTCTGACTGTCGCCGCCGAACCTGCTCCCACCTTTCTGAAGATCCCTGTTCTCCTCGTGAAATCCAGTCTTTGCTCCCCTACGGTCGGTAGCAGATGGATATTTGGAGACACTCAGGAAAGAGAGCTATTGTTATTGTGCTGATGGCAAACCATAATTATGGGTCATTTCAGATTTCCACAATGAGAAGGAGCCTACCCCTCTGACTCAGCTTTCTTTACTTCTTTCTATGTGATCCTTAGACCCCCTGATTGAGAAATGGGGTCATACCAGAATGACTTACATGTAATATCTTGCCATGGGGAGTGAGCACATTCCTGCAATAAGGGTGTCTGGTCTTCACTAAGGGGAAAAAGAAAAAGGCTATTAGAGAAGGCAAAGAGATGGAGCAGGAGACAGAATTACCCAATTACAGGATGCAAAAGCCACTTACTTATAATCAGGCTGCCAGAATCCACCATGGTTTCCCCCACTATCAAACTCCAGGCAGCTCTGCCTCTCCCTCACTTGGGAGCAAGTGAAGCCAGAAGGAGTATGAGCCAGAATAGGTGCCCTGTGTCTACTTCTAGGAAACTAGAGGACATGTTCCGCCAAATAGCTTACATGAAACACCTTCCTGGCTGAGAGTGAGGTAGACTATGATCCATCCTCACAGTTTTGAGGGTAAACTCAGGGTGGTTCCAGCCTGACCCAAAGGTTGCTACACTCTGATTCTCCTGTCTTGCAAAGAGTGAGTTTTCAGGGGGAAAACAGCATTTCTAGGAGGAGCAGATGGGTCTTTCCAGAGAGTTAGGAAGCATCATTCCCTGAGATGGAATCACTTTGCAGAGAGTGTTAAGAAGAGCCTATCCAAACTCCGGTTCTGTTCCAGGTAGAAAACACAGGGTATAGAAACATGTGTTTCTGAGGGTAAACAATCTAAAATGATTCTGCTCCTCCCTAGTGGATTATCCTAATCAAGAGCTCTTCCTTAAAATGCTCCCCGCTTCCAGAAAAGCCAATCCAGAATGCAATGTGGAGAGAAACCCAAAACCAATCAGAAAACAGAACCAAAAAAAGTAAATGTAAGGATGAATACTGAATAGATCTGATTCTCACTAAGAAATGGAAAGAGAAAAAATATGGAAGAAAGAAAATAAGAGACAGGAGATGAGGAAGAGTGGGAGGAAAGAAGAGGGGAGGGAATATGGCTCTTTGAAAGAGGCAGATTAAGAGGAACAGGTTGATGCTGACAGCAGTTCAGGTCCCCTTAGCATTGGCATATGTGGCCTAGCTGTTCAAAGAAACAGGGCTCTAGCTAAAGTAGCTTTTAGAACAGGATCTGCCACTGTTATCTTGGACAAGTCATTTTCTACACTAGGGCCTTGAGGCAGCTCAAGAGTAGGTGAGAGTGAAAGGTAACAGAGAACTGAAAAATGCAGAAGGATGGATGTTGGTTTTCTGAATCAAAGTTCCAACATATACTTTGTGACTGTGTGCATTGCTCTAATTCCAAAGAAAAATAATTGACTTCCTAACATTTAAAGATGTTCACTGTATTACTTTTTATAATACTGTGACTTTGGAAACAACCTAAATGTCAAATAGACAACTGATTTTAAAAGTATGTCAAATTCAAAAGGGAAAAGAAAAAATATGTGAAAAGGAAAAATGTGGAATCAATGTCTTTGTAAACAGGGAAGGGTGGAAGGGGTGAAGGGAGGGCTGGGGAAAAGGGGAAAATAAGAATCAAGATAAGTCATGTAAAGGTACAAGATCCTAATGATGAATGTAACTGTACTGTATACCTAAAATGTACTGATAAACAATAAAGATAAAAAGTATGTCAAATTGAGAAGATATATACATTAAGTTGATATTACAGAATATTTTATGGCATTTTCTCAATAAAAACAGAGCTTGTGAAAAACAAATACATTATCACCCCATTTAAATCCACATACATTGAAAGACATACATAGAAACAGTTACATTACAGCACCTATTTATATCTGACAGTATTATGAGTGATATTTTAACATTCTTAACTCTTCTCAGGATGAATATTAATTTCCTTTTCTACATAAAATTAATTTTAATTTCAAAAAAATTGGAAAAGTTCCATTAGCTTTGTTGGCTCCCAAATTTGACTGTTCTTCTGAATCCCATAGGGAACTCTTTAAATATTATTTCTTGGGCCGAAGGTTCTAATTCCAGTGATGAGATAGGCACTGGTATGCTAACTTAGTTCTCATTCACAAGTACAGACTCTGGCTCCCTAGGTCTGGGACCTGGACCAAGACCTTGCAGTTTAAACATGCAACCAAATGCTGTTAATGCTGCTGGCACCTGGGTCACACTCTGAGTAACAAAGGAATAGCTGATCCCCTGGACCATGTATCCAATGGCCTTTGTGCAAGCCCATGTGATGTGTTCCCACTAGACCAAACTTTTGAGGCTCTCTTGGTTGTGGCAGCAGAAGTGTAGGCAGCCTGGGAGCTGTGTTGAGACCCAGGAGAGGCAGACAAATGGAGAGCTCTGTGTGAAATGAAACTAGGCAGGCAGGCTGATGGCTCTCAACCATGGTCAGTGTCAGCTCAAAGAACCAGCAGAAATTTAGTGGTGATGTAATTGAGCTGTGTCCTCTAGACTCTAGAAAATCTTATTCTGACACAGCTAAACTTCAGTGTCTTTCCTAATACTCCCATATCACTCCCCCTCTCCCTGGGTTTTTGCTGGATTGGAATGGAATGAGTAGGAGTGAGAAACTGGAATCCTGCTGCTGGCCATCTGCCAAGGTCCTTCCCAATGTCCCCACACACACCCTCTCCAAAGCCCTCCCTTCCACATTGGTCCTCAGTGACTTTCCACTGGGCTTTGGCCTATTGCTCACTCCTTCCTCTGACTTCTCCCTGGATGTGGCAGTGATTACCATCTTGGTCTAATCCTTCCCAAGCCCAGCCTGAGCATCCTACTTTATCCTCAGCAGTCTATAGGACATCTCCTCTAGACCTGACCATCACACTCAATCAAATACATCTAAGGTTAGGATAAATATTTTCTACTCCTCTAAATTTGCTTTATCCCTCTCAACTTATTCCTCTCAACTTCATTCCTTTCACTCCTGAAGTATTTTTTTCATCAGTGACATTCAAAACCTGAGATATAGAGAAAATCTTTGTTATATGTCTGCTCTGTCACTGTGTGTTCTCAATCTTCATTCCAACTGAGTTAATTTTCTATTTTTCTACCTTCAGTTCAACCCAATCTATGTGAAGCACTTGAAACTCATTTTCTAAGTTCTTTGTCTACCACATCCCAGCCTCATTCTAGAATCTACAGTGGCAGTCTATTTTTCCATCATCTGGTTCCAGTTCCAGTATCTTACTTCTCTGTGAACACTAAATCACTTCTCCAGGCAACAAAATTCCTTTCCCATCTTCTCAACGGGCATGGTCAGCATCGTCTTTGATTTCTTTGTCTCAAAATTCATCTCGACACTTCAGATCTCTCAGTATTTACAACACTGGACATACATCAATTTGTATTCTAGTTCTTCCCAATTAATTACTGGCTCAGCGCAATAGTTGAGACTTACAGAGCTAAGTCACTTAACTGCCAAACCTCAGGATTGACATCTATAAATTCAAAAGATTAGATTACATGGTTATTAAAGTTCTTTCTAGGTCAAACTATCTATGATTGCATGACTCAGAGTTTAATGAATCCTTTCTTTACTATTGTCACACGATTTGGAACTCCTATTAAATTTTATTATATTCTTTATTGCGATACATTAAGATATTTACTTCCCCTATAAAATTTGATAAGCTCTTGAAGTCCCGATGCATGGATTATACCTCACTCAAAGCTCTCTCCAGGCAGCCTGACACACATAACTACTTATAAGCAGGACATAGAAATTCACACCGGACACATGAATGCCAAAGGCGAGTTTTAGACTCAACTTTGCTACCAATTATTTGCTACCAATTTTTCTGCTGCCTTTGGTCCCTGGGCCTCCAATTTGCATTTATTGTAATGTGATGTTGGGCAAGGTCATTGTTTTACAATGTTTAAAGTTTCACAATAAGATTTTTACACCAAAAGCCTAATATAAGTAAAATGGATAAAAGGACCGGCTCTTGCTGAACTGGGAGTGTGGAGGCACTGGAACCCAGCTGGTATCCCTCTTCTCTAAAGCTGACACTGAGCATCTTGAAGGACTCCCAAGCTCCATCAAGCACTTATTGAATTCCATTGGCCTAGATTTCCTCTGAGATTACTTTCTAAATCTGTGACTCTAAATAATTTAGTCTTTTTTTTTTTTTTTTTTTTTTTTTTTTTTTTTTTTTTTTT
>NW_022900921.1:51060364-51080109 GCF_012274545.1 Fukomys damarensis | reverse complement strand
TTTTTTTTTTTTTTTTTTTTTGGTACCAGGGATTGAATTTGGGACCTTGCAAGGCAGGCAGTGGCACCACTGAGCTAAAACTCTGGCCCAATACTTTAAAGTCTTGATTTGACTTATCCTATACCTTTCCTCAAATCCCTTTATTTGCTCCTAGACTTATTGAGCATCCCACCATGTTCTGTAAGTGGATTCTTTGTTACCTAGGTAAGTTTTTTTAGGAGGAGGGAGCATTTCTAAGATATTGGCAGAAAGGAGAAGGAAAGAGAGCAAGACAGAAAAAGAAAGGGGGAGTATTGCCTGTCTACAACTGACCTGAAGATCCTGGAACCCCGATGCCTGGAACCTCCAACTGATTTCTCAAGGGCGTCCCCATTGCTTTTATATTGTCTGGTCTGGGTGGGTCAGACCTGCAGTGATCTCTCTAACTAGCTACAAGATGGGGAGGAAGAAGAGCTCAGCATTTCACAATGTCTTCAACATAGTATGGATAATAAGAAGGTGGGGAGATTAATAAATGCTTGTTGAAGGAAGACAGAGTCACCCATAAAGCCTCAACAGAGTCCAGACACTAAGCCCACTCTGTAGCTACTGTCATTGACTGTTATTAATGGTTTGGCAGCCAGAAAAATAATACTGGGATTAGACATCTCTGATGCCCCCATAGGGCTCCACCTGAGGCTTGGAGAGATGGTGAATGCAAGAAAGTATGTTGGAAGGAGTCAAAGACAGAATAACTTCTAATGCTAGAAGCCAGGCTGGGGCCAGGGTTCCAGAATGACAGCAAGGGCTGATAGATTGTGAGGGTGGCTCTGTTTGGAAAGAGGAGAGTTAAGTCTGTTTTTCAATAGATTTAATTAGTTGGTACAAACTGGATGAGACAAAGCATTTAAGGAAACCCAGCTGCAGAAGACATTAATCTTAGATTCACCCTGGAACTGATTAGGTACCATGTGTCTTGAATTTCTACAGAATATGAAATGTGAGCAGGACAAGGTTAACAAACAAACAAATGTCAGTTCTTTAATTCCATTCAGTCCACTGTCCAAACATCAACCCATCTACCTATCCATCCATTTATCCATCCTCCCACCCAACCAACCTATCATTCATCCATTCATCATTCATCCATCACTTGAGTTGCAATCCCACATCTCTGGCCATCTCTTCATTTATCTGCCTGTCCATCCATCCATCCATCTATCATTCTGTCTGTCCATCCATCCACTCACCTACCTATCTATCGCAAAGGGCAGAAAAGCTTGGGTGTAATGTCCTCTGGAGGCAGTCTTAATCTCTCAGTTCTTTTGTAAAATTTCATAAAAGGTTTGATGAGGAAATGAGAGAGATCATCCTGAGACCCAGATACCTACGGGATGAAAAATGAAAAAAGATGGGCAAGAATGAGATCAAATTTTTGTTTTCTAAGGCAAATGCTCATTCTTCACTCAATCTCTCACCCTTCTGTGGAAAGGGCCAAAGTGCATGGTGTTAATATTTATACTGCTATGTGACAAAAACATACACAGTACACAGCCTCTGTTGTTAAGTAGCTTTACAATTCAGGAGGGAGGTAAGTCATAAACATTTGAAAGATAATTCAAAAGACCAGACTCTCTAAGTTGTGGGTCAAGAACATGTTGGAAACAATAGCAGCAGAGAAACTGGTTTGGTAAAAAACAATTATAATTAAAATTACCTTAGAAATGACATTTTCTCCTTCAAAATCTTTACTTTCATGGGAAATAGGTCAATCAGGCTTTTCCTCAACATCTGTAAGTCAGGGACAACACGACCTTTTTCTTTCGTGTTCTTACCCCCACTCTCTTTTTGTGGTATTTGGGATTAAACTCAGGGTCTTTGCACTGAGTTAAACCCCCATCCTTTTTTATTTTTTATTTTGAGACAACAAGTTGTTCAAGCTGAGCTTGAACTTGCAATCCTCCTACTTCAACATTCAGAATGTCCAGGATTACAGGCATTCACCTTCACACCCAGCCCATGCAACCTCATGAAGAAGCACTAGCAGTGGTGTGGTCTCTTTGAATAATTTTTAGGATTATTCAGAAAAAATGGTCTCCACATAATTTTTACCTCTTGGTCCTATTGTACCTTCTGAAATTACACAGAACAAGCATATTCTTCTACTTGATAAACATCTGAGCCTGAAAGAGGCTCCCTGTGTATTGCTTCTTCAAGGAAAAGGCTTTCAGTGTCTTTGCCTCCTCCCTTATGACCTGGTCTCAGGAACTTCTCTGCCCCTCAATGTCTACAATCAGCACAAAGCCCACATAATGTGAACACTGTGCTTATATCACAATATGCCTAGGCCTGTGGTTTATACCAAAATTGCAGAAACCTAAATCTGCTGCGTCTTTTTCACTTGAGTTGCCATGACGCCAAGGTCCCTCAGCCCATACATTCCCAAAGAAATATTTTTTTCCATTTACCAAAAATTTAAGTCAACTCATATAGAATTTAGTCATCCCACAAATAATGAAAAAAATCATTTCAGGCTGGAGAGATCTTCAAGAAGGAGGCAGCATTTGAACTACTTTTTTAAGGGTGCAGTGGGTAAAGGAGAGCCAGAGAAGATTCCAGGGTGGAGAGTTTCCACATTCAATACTCAATAGTTTCTAATTATTTGCCAAGCATTATGCCAGCTTCGCAGAAACAGATTGGTGCAGTTCTAAACTTGAGGTCTTCTCTGGGGGCCATGGATTCTAAGCCAGCTTTCTACAAGTCAGGCGGTTGTGCACTAGGCATTGCCAGAGCAGATGACCAGGGATCTCAACTCAGCAAAGACTTCTCAGAGGATGTGACATTTTAGAAGAGTATTGAAGAATGTGCAATTTCTCTAGGCAGAGAGAACAGGTGAAGGAGCTGCATAAGACTGTGCCTGGTATGGACAAAGACTACAAAGAGGGTGGGCAGAAGAATAGCCTGGCACCTAGGACCGATGCTCTCTGTAGCCTTGAGAGGCCTGTCATGGGAACCTCAGCTGCATCCGGCCTGGAGCTCCTGAGGCCTGTGGACCAGCCACCTTGTTCTGCAGACTCTGAACCTGTCAGGCTGGTCTGACAGGTGAGCTGCAGGTGGAATACCTGGGACTTAGAAATAAGCCCTTCTCTGGCTTCTGCTTCTGGCACCCAGTGTTTAGACAGGCACACTGGAGATAAACCATGGCATGTAGGGCTAGAGGTGCCTAGGTAGTCAAGGATGATCTAAATCTTGTGGAAGCAGAATACCTAACAAATTTAGCAAGATGAGATTTTAAATAGAATATTTGGGTTAATAATGGTGTGGTAGTCATTTTGAGAAGGGAAATAGTGGAGAACATCGCACTCATAATAAAATAAGTATACTGGTTTCTCTTTCCTTAGATATTAGCTACCTATGGCTGCACAAGCTACTCCAGATCCTAGAGATCACACACATTGCTTAGCTCACATTTTACTGAGGGGAAGGAATCTGGAGCAGCTCGGCAGGGTGGTGCCGCCTCAGTCTCTCACAGGCTGTCAGCTGGTAGCAGTTGCCAAAGTTCTAGAAGAGCTAAAGGACCTGCTTCTGCAGTTACGCACGCAGCTGTTGGTAGGAGACTTCAGCTTTCGCTACATGGGTCTCTATGGGGCTGCTCATAACATGGAAACTGGCTTCCCTCAGTAAATGAGGGAAGAGAAACAGAAATTCAGAAGTCACAGTGTATTTTATAACCTAACCTCAGGAGTGGCCCTATTCCGCTGGTCACAGAGATACCTCTGGTCTTATGTGGGAGGGAATTCATATAGGTATGAATATCAGGAGGTGGAGATCATCACCAGCTCTATTAGTTTCCGCAGCCACCACAGGCAGTTACCACACATTTATTGGCTTAAAACTACAATTTATTCTGTCACAATTCAGGAAGTTAGAAGTCCAAAATCAAAGTGTCAGCAGGGATGTGCTTCCTCTGAAGGCTCTAGGAAGAATTCTTCCTTGTTTCTGGTGTTTGCCACAGTCCTTGGCAGTGTAAATCCAACCTCTGCCTTTGCCTTCATGTAGGCTTCTTTCCTGTACCTCCTCTGTGCCTCTGTGTCCTCTTCCTAAAAGGACTCTAGTCATATGGGGCTTAGGTCCACCCTAATCCAGCATGGCTTGGTCCTAACTAATTGTATGTGCAAAAGCCTTATCTTCAGGTGAGTTCCCAGCTTGAGATTCCAGGAAGGACAAGCATTGGGGAAGAACCTTGTTCAGTGAGTATAGCAGCCCTCTTGGATGTTGCATCTCACACCTGGAACCCTAGGGGATGCTGTGACCATTCCAGGCCAAAGCACAAGATTTTAAAAATTATGTTTGCTTTTGTTTGGTTGGTTTTTGCTTTTTTCATAAATCCCATACCCACATGATTCCAGCTACACAAATCCATCACACTCTCTTCAGTGATTTTGCTAGGATCTCTTTCCTCATCCCTGTTCCTCCCACCCCTGGACCAGCCACGTTCAATTCAGTTTGCATTTCACTCCAGGAATGTAGAAACTGAAGACAGTTAGAAATTATGTCTTCTCTGTGTACCTGAAGATTAATTTCTGTTCTGATTATTACATAGGTAAACTATCTTCACTATAGAAAAATTAATAATACACATACATAAAAAAGAACAAGAAGAAAAATTAATCTATAGTCCCACCACCCAAACGTTGCAATTTACAGTCTTCCAGGGTATTTTTATGCATAAATACACCAATAGGTGTTTTTTTTAAACTTAAAATGAAATTTCAAGACATGTAACTTTGTAACAGACTCTTATCACTTAATGTATCATAAACATCTTTCTGTGTGAGTGGAGACTAGGCTCTGAGATTTTCCTTATGCCTTGGGTTTCAAAAAGGAATGATGACATTTTCTGTCTTCTGAACTGAAACCATTTTCCCTGACACCATCACCCTCTCTCCTCAGAGCCATAGGATGAGGCAGAGATGGAGGAGGCCTTGGATAATGGCAGAGTAAAGGGGGTCTTTAACTCCATGACCCCTTTCCTCTCCTACAGAGAGGAACAACTGGAACTCCAGCTGAAATCTAGATATAGGGTCAGGTACTATGCAGCATGAAGGGTTCCTACCCCTCCTTCTCTCTGTTAGTTTTAATGTTGCCCCCAGTTTATCTATGTGGTTTTTGCTAGGTTACTATCAGTAGTACCACCCAATGGGAAGGAATTTATGGACTGAGCCCTAAATCTCAGAATTTTTCAAAACACAAGGCCAGGAGAAGAGCGAGAAGCTGTGTGTCCTGTAAGTCAGATATAAGAGTCCCAAGAGCAGGAGTTGGGGGTCACCCACTGTGAGGCCCCCTCCTACACCCCACTGGCCCAACCTGAGCTGACTCTGCACAGGAAGTCTTGGGGATCACATGCCCTAATCACATTGCTGGAAGTAGAAGTCTGTGATGGAGGTATCCCAGGGGGAATTCTCAGAGATCTGGGAGAGCCTGACAGGCTGGTCAGCTTCAGGGGCTGTACAGAGGAACCAGCCAGGGTAGGCAGCTGATTCGAAGCTGGAGGTGAGTCCCAGATCCTGGCGGTAGAAGGTGAAGCGTTTGGACTCCTGGGTGCCTAGGTAGAGCTCCATGATGTTCACTGGCTGCCAGTAGAAAAGCAGGTGAGGACAGATGAGGGGACAACCAAACAGATTGGCTGGGCAAGGGGAAGGCCCTCAAGGGTATCCCCAGTGCACCAAAGTGTACTATGCTCAGTCTGTTTGCTCTGCGTCTGGGGACTCAATTACCATAAGGCAGGGGGATGCCCCACAGAACTCACCTCTAGTTTCAGAGTAGGTTCCTCCCCTGTCCCACATGACAGGCACTGGCTACCCCCCTGAACTCCCAGGATGACTGGAGATAGCCTGGCATCCAGCCACCGATTTGGGACAACACTGATCTCTTCACCTACAGGAAAAAAGCAAAGTTAGGGGCACTTGCTGCCCTTCTGTCCACTCTACCTCACACCCTGAACTCCAGGTGCAGGACCAGTATGAGTTACCTGAGATCACCTGAGCAGAAGGGAGGCCTCTGAGTGCTGTCACATGGCTAAGACCCTGCCAGCAGGCCCAGTGTGGACTTCAAGGCACAGAAGCACATCCTGTCCCTCCTACCCCAACCCTCCATTTAAAGCCAAATCTTCAAATCTCCAAATCTTCTCTAAACTCCAACAGACCACTTCCTAACCATTCCCTTTACTGTCCCTGGATTCCCAAGCCTCTTTCCTGAAACTTGTCTTCATGAGCTTCCCATGAGAATTGTTTGGAATCTTCCTACCCCTGTGAGCTTCCTCCTAAGAGCAGAAGCTGATCTCATTCTTCTCTGTACATACCGATCACTCACACACACCCAAACAAGACATGTATGCACATTCATTGCACACATACACATATATACATATGCAAACACACACATACACATAACTGTGCACATGCTTATGCAGATGTTCACACACATACATATATTATGCTTACACCTATACACACATGTACACATATAACCACAACACCTGTACATACTTTGCACACACTATGCTTACACATGTACACATATATAATGCTCTTACAGACATACCAGCACAATGTAACAGAGGGATCTGCCTGGCTCCAGTTCCCCATAAGGATGCCCAGATGGGCAGGTATGCACTGTTGTAGAAAGATCTGATGCAATCAATATGTGGGCCCAGTGAATTAGCATGAGATCACACAGCACCACCTGGTGTCTGGGTCCCAACACTCTGTATGACTGAGAGCCTTCAGAGAGCAAAGGGGCTCAGGGTGGGGAGGAAGAAGCTCCACCCCACAAGAGAATATAATTCAGCACCCACTCCCAGAGAAATAGAATTTTTGACCTAGTCTACCTGTGAGGAAAGGACAAGCCACTTATCCTGGGAATATTCTCCCGGCTGATATTTCAGAGTACATAGGTCAGGAGTCCTTGCTTTGCTGGGAGCCTGACCTACAGTACCCTGACTGACCTGGTAGGTATGGGGTCTGCAGACCTGGGTTGATTTGTAAGACTCCTCAAGGCCCCTAATGGTCCCTTCTCACAGAGGGTAGAGACCTGTGCTTTGCCACCAACCTTTAATGACCTTCCCTGCATACAATCCTCCAGCTAGAAGCTGATTATTATGTAGATAAAGCACCTTTAGGGCTGAATCCTTCATTCTGAAACAAGAAAAGAGGAGACTTTGTTAAAGAAGTTTTCCCTGGCTCCACAGTCCTCCAGCCTCAGGCATCCTGTCTCCCATTCACCCAGTGTGCCAACAGAGCAACACAACCTTCCCACCTGGCTTATGTCCTTCCAGTGGGATGAGCTCACAATCTCCATTCACTTCTGGGGTTTGTGGCTTCACCTTTTCTATCCCAACTAATCTCTCCATTTTCTCCGCCAGAAGAGAAACTGGATTGTGAGTGGGAGCCCAGTACTCTGCCACCATTGCTGCTGAGCCATACTGACGAGTCATGCCCCGGTTCAGGGCCTGAGTCTCCTCATTGCTAAACTAAGCAATACCCTGGCCTGATTAAAATCTGATTCTCCAATTATTATTGAAGACTTCAAGATATGTTTACTTCTTGGTCTATCTTGACTGAGAAATTTCTTTAAATGTAAAATTATTTTGCTTTTCAAAGTTATTTTTCTTGTACAAACTCTGTTGGTTTTCTGATAGGTGTGAAATGAAAGACTCACACCTAAGTGGGTTTCTTCAGGTGTTATTTGTCTAGCTTATCATGATTAAACCAGTTGCATTACTTAGTATGCTGAGCTGTGAAGTGAACCTTCTACAAGAGGTCACACAGGGCAGCATTTTCACATGTACTTAATCAGAGAACTCCCTGTCCAAAGCATCTCATACAATTAAGTCCCACAGGAAAATACTTTGAAAAGTATGGTATCCAAGGAAGATTGGTTCCAGGACCCCTACAGATACCAAAACCCACAGTGATTAAGTCTCTCATATAAACTGCTACAGCATTTGCATAAAATCTACACACATCTTCTCTTATGCTTTAAATCATGTCAAGATTTCTTAAAATATCTAATCCCATGTAAATGTTATGTAAGTAGTTACTACACTGTATTGTTCAAGGAATTATGACAAGAAAAGTGCCGAACCATGTTCAATACAGACACAATGATTTTAATATTCTCAATCCACAGGTGGTTGAATCTAAGGATACAAACAGCTTGCATAGTAGACTCAGTTAAGAAAAGATCATTTTTAGCCCTTGGTGTAAAGTACAGAGCATAGCTGAGTGCCTGCCTCAATACATACTAAAGTATGGATGGACAGACAGACTAACGTTTTTGTTCTATTCTCCCCCACCCCATGTCCTGCACAAAGGCATCAGGGAGGAAGTGACAGGGAGGAAGTGACATGATGTCAATTCACTGCCACAGGAAACAACAGCAGAGCTCTGAGTGGGGCTCCTGTCTCCCATCTTCACTAAAGATAGATCAGGCTGCAGCTCTAAACTGGGTTGGTCATTGCCACCCCCTTAGCATCAGGGCACTCTGTGAAGTGGCCTGCCCTACCCTGCCCCAATCTAAAGAATGCTAGAAGAGCTCTCAAGGCAGTTGGATGCTGATCTTCCAACCTGCCTGCTCCACTTGTGGGAGTCCCAGTGAGCACATGCAGCTCCTCCCTTCCCCTTCACAAGCCGGACAGCAGGTCTACCTGGAACTCACTTTCCCCAGAGGACACCACCAAATAAGAGGCCCAGACAACTCACCGAAAGCACAGTGCCCCACTCAGGACCATCTTGAGCTCGTCAATGTGTCAATTCTCCTATTTTGAAATAAAGAGCCAGAAATTTAGAAAAGTAGAGAAGATGCTGGGCTTTGGGGACCATAGGTAGACAGCCTGTCTATATGTGAACAGCCCACATACATAGGAGATTGTGGATCTGGGTTTCAGGACAGAGCCCCAGGCTTGCTAGTCCCTCCCCAGATACCTCAAAATGTTCCTTCTCCTCATAGAAGTCTAGGTGTCTGCCTGCTCCTCCAAGGATGCATCTGTCTTTTAAGGGCATTAAGGAGCCAGGGAGGAGCCCTGAAATTCACCATCCAGGGAGGAGCATGGTTACCCAGCTTGATTTTACACCACCCTAAGCCTCCAGAAATGCCTACTGCTACTCATTATCTCTCTAAGGTAAGGAGGCTCTGGAGACAATCCCCCAACCAGAAATTCTGGGATAACTTCCTTGGGGCTTTCCAGCTCTCAAGAACACTCAGCTCCTGCTGCAACAGGAAACTAGATTTTAGTTCAACTCTTTCCTTCTTCCTCTCTCTCCCATTTTTCTCTCTCTTCCTTCCTTCAGTCCCTCTTTGCTTCCTGCCTTTACATGGCCTGTAGGAGATGATAGAGGCAGGATCTCCAATTGGGGGAGGTGTAGACTACAGACTCATTGTAGAAAAACCTGAAAATCCAGAAGAGTGAGAAAGAAAAAAACATTTAAGTATCTTTTGTGAAAGGACTATCCAAAAACCAATGACAACACTTTTTCCTTGCACAGGTATAACTACAGACAACTTTTTTGTTGTTAGCATCATAGAAACTATGCTCTTTTTGGCTGCTTTTTTATGTAGCAAAATAGCAGAGTGTTTTTCCATACCAAATATAAATAATGACATTATTATGGCAGCTAAGTTAGATAGAAATGAATAGGAAGTCAGAGAGGGACTGGCCCTTTTGAGAGCAAAAGATGAGAACATACCAGAACTATGGTTGGAAGCACACCTGTTGAAGGCCAGGCCTCAAGATAAAGGTACAATGGCCAGGCCTACTAGCCTCCCTGAGGGATAGACAATAACAACATTATACTGTGATTCATATCACTTGGTCCAGTAAAGTTCAAACAGCTATCAGTCATCTGAGTCGGTGAGCAGAGCAACAGGAGCCATCCTTTCCCCAAAATGCTTTTCTTCTTTCCATCCACCCTGGCTACATGATTTGCTATTGGATCAAAATTAGCTAAGCAGCTATACATGTAATCGTATGGGTTGATTATAGTTTGACCCATTTTGTACCCACAGTCTGACTTTGCTGTGTAAATTATCCCTGACAAAGGTCCTCAGCAGCAACCTACATTCAGGACCCCTCTTGTCTCTCTCAGGAGCTATCTCTCAATGAATCTTCCCAACTTTTAACCTCTGTTGTCCCTTGGAATTCATTCTCTGATGTTGGGGAGCACAAATTTAGTATATCTGACATCTAGCAGGGTGGGAGTTATATTTCTTCCATATCAACATGTTAAATTTGCATGGCTATGTAATGTTTTATTGTAATATCATTTATTTATATCTATCCTTTATTATTGGTCCTCTATATTGTTTTTGGTTTTTATTTAGTTTTGCTATTACACTAAATGTTGTTATAACATCTATAATTGCTCTTTTTTAAATAACTAAAGTTGGTAAAAATAAATTGTAAAACAATTAATGCAATTTGAACACCTCCACAAATTCTCTGTGATGAATCTGAATTAAAGGAAAAAAATAAAAACAAAGAAAAATAAAGGTAGGGATCAGTGCAAAGACAATTCATGTTTTGAGTATCACTGATAACAACTGTTAAAGTATACATTTCAACAAAATGATATTCAGACACATAGGTCAAAAAGTCCTTAAAAGAATAAAGAATAGAGAAAATATTTTCTTCACAAAAGGAAAGTACCTATTCACATAATATGACTAATGTAATAAGCTACATTATATAAAATGTAGAAGCTGCATTATGCAAAATTATTAAATGGTCTAGAAACTAAGCAAATAGAAACAACACTGATACAGTTGCAAAAAAAAAAAAATCCAAACAGTTAACCTGTAAGCAAAGTGGTTTTAAGCAAACACATTCTCCATCTGCAAAGTGATTATAGGAAAATTGGATATTATTTCCACTTCTTTTTTTCTCTTAAATTCTTTTATTGGTACATTTTAGGTATACAATACATTTACATTCATCACTGAGAACTTGTACCTTTACGTGATGGATCTTGGTTCTTATTTTCTCCCCATTCCCCTGCCCTCCCTTCTACTTCTCAAAAGCCAGAATGCCACCTTCCCAGGCTGCAATACTTTGTCTCTGTGAATGTGCCTGTGTGCCTGCTAGACTATGAGGTTAGTAAAGCTCTTCCTGTGTTCTGTCCAACAGAGAGTAACACTTGCACCCTACTGCCCTGGTTCTGGAAGTCACCCCACCAACTGATCATGCCGGCTTTACTTATTATGAACTGGCTGAAATGAGGACCCATACATGATGATGAATGGAGGGATGCATGAATGAGCTAAGAAGAAAGTGAGAAAAATAAAACAACCTTAAAGAAAATCTCTTTACACTTGAAAATAAGAAAAAACAATGGCAGTGTGGGCTCCCAACACTGTCAAACAAGTCTCACCAACAGTTAGTTGTCTCCAGAATAGACCTATTGGTTTGACCTACTACTTCCTACTGACTAGGTATCAATGTAACTTTATGATTTGAAAGTTTCCATCAAAATTTTTTCTGAAATCCATTCACCAATGTGAGGTGTTAAGAGTTGATTAAATCACAAAGGCAGATGAATGGACTGATCCATCGAATATCACTTGATGAATGACTTAATGGATTATCTGAAGAGTGGGGCTATTAAAAGAGCTAATTTGGCTCTATCTCTTCTATGGACCTCTTCTACTGCATTGCCTCTGGACACTTCAGAGACCCCACCAGCAAGGAGGACCTCACCAGATGCAGCCTCTGATTATGAACTTCTATGACTTCAGAACTGTGAGCTGAATAAAGGTCGTCTCCTTATAACTTATTCAGTCTCAGGTATTCTGTTATAGCAACAGAAAAGAGACTGAAACAATCTGTGACATTAGTTATAAACTAAGAGAAGATTGAAGAATTACAAGTTATTCTTGTTGATAGGAAAGACCACTCTAAATGGCATGGTTTCACTGCCTTTCAACTCATTAAGCAAATTTTGAAAGTGTAATTTAACGAACCTATTCCAGCATTTCTTTCCCAGCTATTAATAAAATCCTCTGGCCCTAGAATCATCATTCTATAATCAGTTTTATCATATTCCCTCACTTAATAATAGCAAATCTTTGACTACTGCTCACCACATATGTGTACGAGAGCTAAATTTTGAACTTTAGCACTCAAGGCACTGCTATTTCACTCCAAACTCATACCCAATATGTGGCAGATTTAAAATAAGTTCACAAATGATTTGGTGCTTCATCCTGTGAGAGGCAGGGCTTTAGTCTCCTGCCCTCGAGTGTGGACTGCACCTAATGAGTGGTTTCTTATGAACATGTTACATGGTGGAACACAACAGTGGGTCACTTCTGATGAAGGGTTATAAAAAGCACTATAGCACATCTTTACTCTTTTCTGGATACCTGCAGGAATTCCCTATAATAAAGACCCTCAAGTGGCCCTAGAGAGATGACCAGGCATTGAAGAATGGAAACCAGCATCCTGAGAGTGAGAAACCCCAAAAATCTGGCCCTAGATCCTCCACTCCTATTTCAGCCTTCAGATGTCAGCTGCCCTGCTGAGATCTTACCTCATCCTCATGAGAACTCTGTGAAGTTAGTATTCTAATTTCTGATTTCCAGAACCTGTGTGCAATAATAGATACTTCTTGTTTTAATAGGTTTGAGGTTTTTTTTTTTCATTGCTGGGACAAAATACCCAACATACACAATTTAAAAGAGAAAAAAGTTGTTTTGGCTCATGGTTTCACAGGTTTCAATCCATGGGTTTCTGGCTCCTAGGCAGAAACAGCATGGCAGAAGGGCATAGTGGAGCAAAGTTGCTTACTTCATGGAGCCTGGAAAGCAGAGAGAAGGGGAGAGCACCAGAAAGGAAGGGGTGAAGAAACAGTTTCTCCAAGGTTATGTCTCATGACTACCAAGACACACCCAAAACTGCTTTGCTAAACTCCCAGGCATCTTCCAAGCCAATCAAGTTGACAATCAAGATTAATCATGGTACACTGAGATTCTACTTCACTCCAGAAAGAATGGCTACTATCAAGAAATCAACCAATAACAAATGTTGGCAGGGTTGTGTGGAGAAAGGAACCCTTCTCCATTGTTGCTGGGAGTGCAGACTGGTACAACTACTGTGGAAATCAGTGTGGAGATACTTCAGAGAACTAAGATTAGAGGTTCCATTTGACCCAGCTATCCTTCTGCTTGGTATCTTTCCAAAAGAATCAAAAGAATCATACCACAGTGATATATGCTCACCCACATTTATAGTGGCACAGTTTGTAATAGCTAAAACTTGGAAACAGCCCAATTGCCCATCATTTGGAGACTGGATAAAGAAGATGTGGATTTTTCTATAAAACAGAGTATGACTCAGCCATAAAGAAAGAGAAACTAGAGTCATTCATAGGAAAATGGATGCATGTCGAAGCCAAACTCTTTAGTGAAATAAATAAGACACACATGTAAATACCAAATAGTTTCTCTGGTATGAAAAACTAAAAGTGTAAATAAGATCCAAATTGCATAACTGATAATGTGAAATAGGAAGAAAAGGGGTAATGCTATAGGAGAAGTGGGAAGGGTAGGGAAAAGGAAATAAGGGATAAGAAAAATATGAGAAAATGAAAAAATGGAAACAAAGTCATTGTAAATAGGAGAGGGTAGAGGGGGTGAAGGGAGGGCAGGGATATGGGGGAAAAATGAGAATCAAGATCTGTTACGTAAGGGTACACAATCCCAGTGATGAATGTAACTGTACTGTATACTTAGAAAATACCAATAAACTCAATAAGATTTTAAAAAATTAATCATCATGGTGTTAAACATAGCCAGATGTCTTAGCATCACTATTGGCAGCTTCAATTTACCTCTATTTCCTCATTTTTCTGACACTCTTTAGTGGATTTCTTTCTCAGCAAACATATCAGTTCTTTGTATAGTCCAAAAAATGTCACAGCCTGCACTGGGTCAGTATCTACTGTGGAGACTCATTTTCACTTTTGTGGGAATGCCAGGTTTCCAGGAGTAGATAGAGATAAACATGTAACAAATGTATTCATTTTATGTTTATGTAAACATAAAGAGTTGACTACAATATGACAGTAAATTCTTGCTAAGGAGGTGTATTTTATAATAATTAAGATATCCAGTATTCATTTAGTGCTTAGTATGTCTCTGGACTATGTTTAGTGGTCTGTCCAATATTTTTTTGTTTTATGTTCATATAGATACCTATGTAGTATCACCTGTTTTACAAATATGAAAGTTAAGCAGTAAATGATTCGTTATATTGCCCAGTATTTGATCAGCATTAGAGTCAGTTGTGAATACAGGAAACCTAAGTCCAAAGCTACTAACTGCAAGATAGAACAGCAGTCAGAGTGATCCTTTTACTCACTGAGTCAGGGTTCTCACTTTTTTTGGTACCCACACCTTTGTGAGTAAAAGGCAGATCCTCACAGTGACTCCGAGATCTCCACTAACTCTGGGCTCCCACCTTCCTCATTCAGGAGGGTAAAAGTCATGTGGACCTTGTGCTCTTCCTTGAACAAGCCAGGCATGGTACTGCTTCAAAGCATTTGCCCCAGCTGTTCTCCCTGCCTGGAAAGCTCTTCACCATTATATCAGCATGGATCACTCTCTTAGCACCTTTAAATCTTTACTATGGCACCACCTTCTCAGAGAAGCTCATGTTTGTAATTCTATGCTGCCCCCTCATGCTTTCACATTTTCCTCACCATGCTTTATTTTTTTTTCCATGGTACTCACCACCATCTAACATACTGTGTAACTCATCCACATATTGTTCTTTTATTTATTGGGTTTCCCCACCCAGTGCTATTGGAAGATAAGCTCATACAAGGGAGGTTTTTCCTGTCTATTATGCTGAATGGTACATACCAAGAATGTAGGGTGGCCCTAGCATACAGTACGTCTTCTATAAATACATCTTGCACCAATGTTGAATGAATTGTATGCTGTTGCACATTTTAAAAGGCCAAGGAACTAATATTTTTTCTAATATTATTTTCTCAGAGAGCTTTGATACTTGTGGATCCTTGTTTTCTTGATGCTGCAGTTAAGACCATATGTTTGATTCATAACACATCTGAGAAACAAGGACTCTATAAAATCAGAGTAAAGTGAGCCAAGACTGATCCACTATTTGCTTTCTAGATAAAATTGTATTGGAACACAGCCATATTCATTTGTTGACAACTTTTCTATGGCTGCCTTTGCGCTACAGTGGCAAAGATGAATATTTGTGGCAGAGACTGTATGATCAAAAACTCTAAAATGTTCACTACATGGCCAAAAAGTTTGCTGAACTCTAGTTAAGACTGTCTTGGTTCAGGTCATAAATATGTTGGTTATGAATACATGCCTTTGATGAAGTTATTTAACCTTTCTGTGTTTTGAGTTTGCATTTATAAAACAGGATTTTTCAAACTTTACTATTGTTATTGGGATTAAATGAGTTGATATAATGTGGAGTGTTTAGAATAGTGTCTGATGCTATTCTTAAGTGATGCTTAAGTGTCAGCTATATCACCATCATCACCTTCACCATCGCCATCACCATGATCACCACCATAATTGTTACACCACCATCTTCATGGCCTTGGGAAATTTGCTTCATCTTTTTGGCCTAGTGATTCATCCTGCCTCATTTCTATTTTCTATAAAAAGGACAATGTCCTTATCACTGGGGTATGTGAAGGCTGGATGAATCAGAGGCTGTGAAGAGTCAGATTGGCACACAGCACAATCCTGATCACCCATCCCCTGGCTCTCAGTTTTTCCCATCTCCCCTATGTTCCTCCCAGGTACATAAAGTGGACACTAAGAACATAGTGACCTACATCTGAGTCTGGTTCTTGGTCCAAATGCTCCTCAAGGGTCCCAACATGACTTTCTCCATCCAGAGAGGGAAACAGCCCAGATTTAGCACACTCAGCCTGGCTGAATGACTGCAGTTTATGCTGTCTGGTCTACAATTTCCAGTAAGAGAAGTTAACTTTCACCACACATTCACTGTTTCAAAGAAGTAAAACTCTCCATCTCACATCGCATCCGTCCTATAAAGGAAGTGCTATTTTTACTCCCATTTAACTGACAAGATAAAATGAAGGTTAAAGAGACTGAGTAACTCATCCAAAATCACACAACTAGTAAAAGATGGACATGCTATTGGTACTCTGGCAGGTCAATTCCATGCAAACTAACCCCATTCCCTGATGTAGAAAAATAAACTGTGTCAGATTTACAAATTTAACCAATATAGGAATAGAGGGCAGAACTAGAGACTAAGGCATCTTCCTGCATAGGTCTGTTTGTGTGAAGAACTAATGGGCTGCTTGAAAGGAGTGAGAGGCTTCAGGAAAGGCAACAGAAACCAAGGACTGTGCCATAGTATGGCACCATGTGCCACACATTGAGATGGGGTGACTTTGGGTAACTTAAAAGGTCCATGAAGGTCTTGCCGGGTGTAGGAGATGGCAAGATGCACAGAACAGTCTCCAGAGTTATGAGCAGAAGTAGCCCTCCAATTACAACTTGATTCTCTTCCACCAAGACACCCTTTCTTCATCCAGTGGTATCTTCCAGGGCCAGGGTAGGGGCAGGGTGGAGGCTGATGTGGTGTGGGGGTTAGGATATGGCCAGTTCTACAGGCTAGGATGGGAAGAGAATGTGGGCAACCACAAGGCTCCATCCAGTGTATGTCACACCCACTGGCAGTTTCTCCTAACTGAGTCATCAAAGGCAGGGCCAGAACCACTGGCAACTCCTTACCTGAGATCCAGGTTAAGATCCTCCAGAGCAGGTTCAAGTCAATACCTCCAGAGCCTGTGGGAGTTGCCTCCCATGGATTGGGTAGTTTAGCCATTGCTGGAGGAGCAGAATATAAAATTGGAAATTGCCAAAAATAAGCCAGAATTTAAAGAGAAAAGCCAATAGGTCAGGGAAGTGTTGGTTTGGCTCAATTCCCCCTGGCCTGGGCTGGCCTCTCCTGCCAACTCAGAGGGCCCACTTAGTGAGCTAGTGTCTGGCCACATGGGAGGGGCACTCTCAGCCAGGGAGTCAAGGCAAGCCACCCTGGGATACACGGCTTACAAGCATCCTCAGGATCCAGCCATGCTCAGTCCTCAGTCTCAGTTCCTAACTCTTTCAACAAACCATAAATTCTCAGTCCCAGTTTCCCTTGGCCCTGTCAAGGACACGTAGGACTAAAAGGTGGAATCATTCCCTTTCAAGAGCTCCTCAAAAACAGGAACTCATTTTTATCTTCTCTCTACTCTTTTCCTCTTCTCCCATGTTTTTTGTAATTCACTTATTATATAGATGTTTGCATATTTGTCTCTTCTGATACATTTTTGATACTGGGGATTGAACCCAGGACCTCAAACACGCTAGGTAAGACAGTTTAGGGTGATCTTCATGGGTTTTCTCCATTGATTTTAGAAGATTAAAGAAGAGATATCCAATATGGCTGACTAGAGGAGGAGTCCTGTCAGAGATTCTCAGAGATGATTCACTGAGAAGGTATTCTGCAATGGGGAAGGAGCTTCAACACTGAAACAGAAAATTAATAAGAAAGACAGTATATGCACATCAAATGAAATAACTAAATAATTGAAAAGGGGAAGCAGCACTGCTATAGCTGATCTGTCAACCCCAGCCCCAGCCCAGCCCCACACAAATCTTACCCCCAACCCCACTCCTCTGGGAAGCAGCCATTTTGAGAGCATTGCAAATAGCCCAGGGATCTGAACTAGCACACAAGGGCCAGACTACTGCGATAAAATTTGCATACTATGACAAAATTTCCCTCCCTCCATTGATTCACCTCTAAACACTGGCGAAAGCTGTATTCCTGAGGAGTCCTTTCTGTCTCTTACCCTTTCCCAACTCTGGCCAGAGGGAGATGAACAGGTGATTAGCACCCTACCTGACTCCACCCACAGTCAGCCTGGATCACAAGCCTGTCTGCCTAGTCACTGGTGCACACACCCAGGCCACCTAGCACCTGCCCTGAGCTCCTACTTGCACAATGAGATAGAGGAGCTTCAGTACATGTACGCAGGTAAAGTCTGCCCTGAGCATCAGCTTTCTATAGGACTTGTGGAGTGTACAGCCACCAGAAGAGTCTTCAATTAGCCACCTGTAATCCCCCTGAAACTAAGGCAAAAAGGGAATTGTGCGGAGAATTTACATTTATGTTTTCTTGTTGGAGTGCTGGAACCCTTGCCAGATGTTTGTTTTTGTTGCTTTTTTACTTTGATTTAATTGCTGTTGATTTTTGTTCTTTGCTTATCTCCCTACAGAAAAAGAATGCAATGATAGGAATAAATCAAAACTTTTCAGTAGTAACTGTCAATGTTAATGGCCTCAAATCCTGATTTTTTGCATTAAGTTCATTGGTACTTTTTAGGTATACAGTACAGCTACATTTATCATTGGGATCTTTTACCTTTACATGATGTATCCTGGTTCTTATTTCCCCCCCATACCCCTATTCTCCCTTCACCACCACCACCTTCCCATATTTTCTTTTCCTGTCTTTCCTTTCCCCTTCCCTTCCCACTTCCTCTACTCCTTTAGCCCTTTTCTTCCTATTTCACATTATCATTATACAATTTAAACCTTATTTATGCTTTTAGTATTTCACACCAGAGAAACTTTTCAGTTTTTACAGGTGTGCCCTATTTATTTCACTTAAGAGAATTGCCTCAACATGGACCCATTCAGCTATAAATGATTCGTTTCTCATTCTTTGTGGCTGAGTAGAAAAACTATATCTTCTTTATCCAATCTGCAGTTGATGAGTAATTGGGCTGATTCCAAGTTTTATCTGTTACAAACTGCTGCTATAAACATGGGTATGCATATATCGCTGTGGTATGATTCTTTTAATCCTTTTGGAAAGATACCCAGCAGAGGGATAGCAGGGTCAAATGGGACCTCTAACCCTAGTCTTTTGAGGTATCTCCGTATTGATTTACAGAGTAATGGCACCAGTCTGCATTCCCACAAACAATGGAGAAGGATTCCTTTCTCCTCAAAACCCCACCAACATTTGTTATTGGTTGATTTCTTGATAGCAGTCATTCTTTCTGGGGTGAGATGAAATCTCAGTGCTATTTTCATCTGCATCTTTTGAATAACCAGTGATATTGAACATTTTTCATATATTTATTTGCTGCCTTTACTTGTCTGAGAAATGTCTTCATTTCAGATGTCCATTTTTGGATTAGGTTTTTATATTTGAGGGGTCTGATTTTTTTTTTTTTTAGTTCTTTACATATTCTGGATAGTAGACCTTTGTCTGAGGAACAGCTGGGAAAAAAAATTTTTTCCCACATTGTAGGTTGTCTCTTAGCTCTATTGGTGATTCCTCTTGCATTGCAGAAGCTTTTTAAAAAGACAAGATCTTTGTTGATTCTTTGTGCTAGTTCCTGTGCTACTGAGGATTTCTTTATAAAGTCTTTTCCTATGCCAACATCTTTGAGAGTTCTACCTAACTTATCTTCCAGGAAGTTTAGTGTTTCTGTTTTAATATTCAGATCTTTTTTTTTTATTGCAGAAGCTTTTTAAAAACAAGATCTTTGTTGATTCTTTGTGCTAGTTCCTGTGCTACTGAGGATTTCTTTATAAAGTCTTTTCCTATGCCAACATCTTTGAGAGTTCTACCTAACTTATCTTCCAGGAAGTTTAGTGTTTCTGTTTTAATATTCAGATCTTTTTTTTTT
>NW_022900921.1:51006974-51055595 GCF_012274545.1 Fukomys damarensis | reverse complement strand
TGTGGGTGTTTCAAGGGCGCCCGCGCGGCTACCTTCCTTCCTGGGTCTGTTGTCGCGCAGGCCGGGAGCTTGCGCGCACGCCGCCGGGTGATCGCAGACAGGCAGGCAGGCAGGCAGCTGAAAAAAACAATATTCAGATCTTTAATCCACTTGGATTTTAGTTTAGTGCATGAAGAAAGATAGGGCTCTACTTTTAATCTTTGGCAAGTTGACATCAGGTTTTTGCAACACCATTTATTAAAGAGGCTATCTTTCCTCCACTGAGGATGTTTGACTCCTTTGTCAAAGATGAGGTAGCTGAGTACATCTTGAGTTGTTTCTGTATCTTCCAATCTATCCCACTGATCCTTGGGTATATTTATTTGCCAGTACCATGCTGTTTTATCATTGTGGCTTTGTAGTGCAGTTTCACCTGGGGGATTGTGATACCCTGTCATCTCTCTGTTGCCTGAAATGCTATTTTATGTCTCTTCTGGTTCCAAATGAATTTTTGGATTGTTTTCTCTAGTTCTGTGAAATTTACTGTTGAAATTTCAATCACAATTCATTGAATCTGTATATCAGTTTTGGAAGTATGACCATTTTCACTATGCTCCTTCTTCCTACTCAGGAACAAGCAATGTCTTTTCAATTTCTTATATCCTCTTCAACATCTCTTTTCAGAGTGCTGTAGTTTTCATTGTAGATATCATTTGCTTCCTTTGTTAGATTGAGTCCAAGATATTTCATTTCTTCTGATGCTATTGTAAAAGGAATTGCTTCCTTAATTTCTCTGCCTGTGAGTCTGTTGTGTACAAGAACGTTACTGATTTCTGAGTGTTGACCTTGAATCCAGCTACTCTGCTGAATCTATCAATTAAGACTAGAAGTCTTTTGGTGGAATTTTTTGGGTCTTCTATGTAGCATATCATCAACAAATAATGACAGCTTCACTTCTTCCTTTCCTATCTTTATTACTTTTATTTCTTTCTCATCTACTTGCTGTGGCTAATATTTCCAGAACTATATTGAACAGGAGTGGTGACAATGGACTTCCTTGTCTTGTTCCTGATTTCAGCGTGAAGAGTTTTCAGTTTTTGACCATTTAGTATGATGTTCGCTGTTGGTTTTTCATAGATAACCTTTATCAAGTTGAGACAATGACCATCTATTCCAATTTTCTGTATAGTTTTTATCACAAATGGATGTTGAACTTTGTCAAATGCTTTTTCTGCATCTGTAAGGATGATCATATGGTTTTTGTCTTTGACTCTGTTAATACAGTGTATTACAATTATTTATTAATGTATGTTGAACCATCCTTGCACCCCTGGAATAAATCCAACTTGGTAAGGGTGTATGATCTTCTTTATGACCATCTGTATTCTGTTTGCCATCAACTTATTAAGGATTTTTGCATCTGTGTTCATTAGGGAGATTGGCCAGTAGTTCTCTTTTTTGGCTGAGTCTTTCCCTCGTTTTGGAATCAGAAATGAATTTGCTTCCAGGAATGAATTTGGAAGTGTTCCTTCCCTTTGAATTTCATTGAAAAGTTTCAAAAGTAGTGGCAATAGTTCTTCTCTAAATGTTTTGTAGAACTCAGCAATGAAGCCATCAGGACCTGGGCTTTTCTTTGTTGGCAAATTTTTAATTACATTTTCAATTTCACTGATGGTAATTGGGGTGTTTAGAGTTTTTAAAATCTTCTTTATTCAGTGTTGGTAATTCATATGTATCTAGAAATCTGTCTATTTCTTCTGTGCTTTCTATTTTATTAGAGCACAGATTGTTGAAGTAGGTATTGATGATTATCTGGATTTCTGCTGGATTTGTTTTGACTTCAACTTTTTCATTCCTAATTGAATGGGTTTGAGCTTTTTCTTTCCTTTTTTTTTTTTTGATAAGGTTGGCTAAAGATTTACCAATTTTATTTATTCTTTCAAAAACCCAACTCTTTGATTTGTTTTTTTGTATCATTCTCTTAGTCTCCATTGCACTGATTTCTGCTCTGATCTTTACAATTTCCTCCCTTATCCAAGCTTTGGGTTTGTCTTGCTCTTTTTTTTCTAGGAGCTTAAGATTCAGCATTAGATTGTTTATTTGAGCTCACTATGTTTTCCTAGTGTGGGCATTCACTGCTATAAATTTCCCTCATAGAAATGCTTTCATTGTGTCCCATAGATTCCTGTATGGTGTATTGGCATTTTCATTTATTTGTAACAACTGTCTAATTTCTTCTTTGATTTCCTCTATGACCCATTGATTGTTCAGGATAATGTTATTCAATTGCCAGGTGTTTGTGAAGTTCTTGTAGTTTCTTTTGTTATTGATCTCCAGTTTTAATTGCACTATGGTCTAATAATATACTTGGGATAACTTCATTTCCTTTGCATTCAGTTAAACATTTTCTATGAGCTAGTACATGGTCCATTTTGAAGAATGACCCATGTGCAGCTGAAAAGAATGTATATTTTGATTTTGGGGGGTGGAACACTCTGTAGACATCTATTAAGTCTATTTGTTCAAATGCTTGGTTCAGTTCTAGTACTTTATTGTTGATTTTTTGTCTAGATGACCTGTCTATTTGTGACAGTGGGAGATTTGGGTTCCCCACTACAATAGTATTAGTGCTTATTTTGTTTTTCATGTCCCTTAATATTTGTTTTTCAAAGTTCGGGGTGTTAGTATTTGGTGCAAATATATTATGCCTGTCATCTCTTCCTTTTGGATTCATCTCTTACAAGCATGTAGTGACCTTCTCTGTTTCTCTTAATTACTTTGGTTTGAAATTTACTTTATCTACAAATTAGATAACTACCCCTGCTTTTTTTCCAGGTTCCTGTCACATGGAGATCTGTTTTTTTCCAATCTTACTTTCAGTCTATGAGTTTCTTTTTTAACTAGGTGCATTTCTTGTATACAACATATTGTTGGATTATGCTTTTTAATCCATTCTGATAGTCTATTTCCTTTGATTGGTGAATTGAGGCCATTAACATTGATGGTTATTACTGATATGTATTGACTTATCATTGTCATGTTATTGTCCTGTTGTTGGCCCTTTTAAATTTTTCCCCCTCTCTCTTTCACTTCTTGACTTGCCTAATGGATTTTCTCTGTTGGGCCTCATGGAGTTGTGAACTTCATTGTTATTTTCTAGGATATAGTTTAGAATTGTTTGGAGTGCTGGTTTGATATTCATCAAGTTTCTTGGGTGTTTTTTGTCATGGAAGTATCTTATTTCCCCAACAATTTTGAAAGATAGCTTTGTGGGATACATCAGTCTAGGTTGGAGGCTGTTTTCTTTTATGGCTTGAAGTACCTCACTCCAGGCTTTCCTTGACCTGAGGGTTTGTGTTGAAAAGTCTGCTGTGATTCTGATGGGTTTTCCTTTGCATGTGATTTGTTTCTTTTCTCTAACTGCTTGTAGCATTTTGTTCTCCTGTTGAATTTCCTGGATCTTGATCATTATATGTCTAGGTATAGATTTTTTTTTTTTATTATTCATGGCTAGTTGGAGTCCTATATGCCTCACTTATCTATGTGTCAAATTATTTTGCTCTGTTTGGGAAGTTTTCTGACATTAATCCTGTGAACAGCTTTTTTAAGTCATTTGTATTTTCTCTTGCTACTTCATGGATTCCTATCAGTCTTATGTTATTCTTCTTTGCATCATCTAGGAGTTGCTGGATCAATTTCTCATGATCCACTACTGCTTTTAAGAGACCTCTCTTTTCACGGTCACTGACTGCCATCTTATCTTCTATATCTGAGAGTCTATCTTCACAATCTTTTATTCTGTTGCATACACTTTCAGTGGAGTGTTTAATCTCCTGGATATCTGTTTGAATCTGTTTTATGGATTCCACTTCTCCTCTATGTTGGGTGTTTATTGTTTCCATTTCTTTCTTACGCTGGGCCTTCAGGGCTTCTATTGTGGTCCTGAGCTCATCTATTTTTTTCTCAGTTTCTTCTCTAGAGTCTCGAATCACGACTTTCATTTTGCTCACCATCTCTATGTTTATCTGGGAAATTATTTCTGTTTTGAATTTTTCTAGAGCCTGATTGATCTGTTTTGTTACTTCCTGTGCTTTGAATTCAGAGTGTCCTGGTGGTTCACTATCAGACTTTTCATCCTCATTTGCCCTACTGTTTGCCATTGGTGAACTTGAAGTCTGTCTTTGTTTCTTGCTTGTGTTTTCTCATTTTTATTTTTGTTGTCAGTCTGTCCTTGGTTTAATCTCTGGGTTATCATGCAAATCTTCCTGACATAGTTGCACCCTAGCTTCTGGGTCTCTAATGACCCACAGACATTCTCATCTTCATAACATCAGAGAAAACAGCTCATCCAATCAACCACAATCCTTTATCCCAACTGGTACAATCAGCAACACATTAACATCAAGCACAACTTGGAAACTGACCACCTGTGGTAGTCACTAGTCTATCACTCTTAAACTATTTGAATTAAATTGAAATCAAGAAGCAGTCCAGAACAGGTCTACAGTGAATAAATTTTTCATTATAGTATATTTACCATTTAATGGCTCAGACAGAGCCAGGACACACAACCCCTGCTCTCAGTTAGCTGATGGCTGAACCCTGTGATGCAGACTGACCACAGACTGAAAGGCCCAGATTGAGTTCCCCAATTCTCTGAATGGTTGAACTCCACATCATCCTACTACAGGTTTCCCACACCCCTTCTTTAAAGATGTTCAAAGTTGGGAACTCAGAAAAATACCCTTTATGATCACCTCTGCCTCTGCAGAGTGGGTCCAAAGACTGGCATAATCAGGAGGTCTGAGAGTGTGTGGGGAGTAGGGGAGTTATGAGGGTTCAGGGGCCCCCACGTGGTTACCTTCCTGGGGCTGGAGCAATCCACATTCACTCTTTCTATTGCAGAAACTTTCAATGGAATTTTTAATCCCTTGTGTATTTGCTTGGATGTGTTTCAAGTGTTCCATTTCTTTCTCATTCTGGGTAATCATGGTTTCCATCATATTCTTTAGCTGGAAGTCTGGATTTATGTCTTGTTTAAAAGTCTTCTCATTTCTATTTTTGATGTTGATGTTTTTGGTTTAATTCCTAGGCTTATATTTGTAGATTGCTTAGTAGGGTATCTTCCTCACTAATATTTACAGCCATTAGGGAATAGCTACTTCTCAGAGGTATCTTCATAGTATATCAGGCTTATGGATTTTGATGCAGCATCCTACCTCTTTAGCTTATTGGGGGTGAGAAATTGCTGCTTCATTGACCTATCTTCTAGTTCTTTGCCACTGGCCTATAGTATTTTTAATTACCCTTAGGCAATCTCAGTCTTGGTATACCAGGAAGAACAACTGATTAGAACAATTATATCACCTTAGCTAAAGTAGTACACTCAACATTAACAATAGCATCACACACAGCCAAGAAAATGGCACTGTGGTAACTATTAATTTGCCACATTTAACTGTATCATGTAGATTTGTGGTTATATTACAAAATCTAGACCAAACCAGAAAATTGTTTGCAGTAAATAAGCTCTTCAATATAGTGAATTTACCTCCAAGAAGAAGATTTAGAAGGAGTGGTAGAGGTACAGAAATAGCAGAGGGAAAGATTAGAAGTAAGGCTATAGAACACAGGAAGATCATGAAAATTTTGGGAAATAGGTGAAGATAGGAGGAAAAACCAGAAGGAAGGAATAAAAACAAGAATAGTGCAAATCAACAGCAACAAGTAAACTAGAAACTACATTCACAGGCCTATTAAAAAAAGAAATTGAAGGAAAAAACAAAACAGGACAAAAACAATAAAGGAGAGAAATGCAGAAGAAAAATTCCCCCTTCAGGGTGTGTCTCTGTTGTCACTGGTAGACAACGTGGGCAGTATAATGATCCAATTTAATCAATCTCAATGAGCCAGCCACAGTGCACTGAAGTTCAGACTGGTTTCTAGCCGTGAGTCTGGAACTGAGCTCCCTGACCTCCTGCAGGTTTGAACTCTGCCTTGTTTCACTGTAGGTTTAAGCTGTTCTTCCTGGCAGCAAGTCAAGGTTCTGGTAGGAGGTGCTGATACCAACAACTTACTAACCAATGCTCTCTGCTCTCTGCTTTTTCCAGTGACTCTCTTTGCTATCCCAATGGGCTTTAATTCTTAACAACAAGCCTAGGAGAGGTCCTCGCTCTGCTGCTCACCTCTGCACCTCTTTCTCAAGCTCAGAACAATGGCCTTTCTGTGTTCCATCACTGTGTGGCCCTGGGCACCCCTACTGTGTGGAATCTGAATTCCCACATGGCCCTCTCTTACCATGGCCCTCATCCCATTGCTCAGGTCTCATAGGCACTGCTGTTGCTTTATTCCACACTTTGATAATTCTGAATTGTATTATACATGGTTCCCCTGAAGTATCCCAAGTCTGAGAAGGAAGAAGACTAGAAAGCAAAATCTTTGATAGACACAAGATGTGTCTTCAGTTGTATTATTTGCATTTGGGGGTTGAGGAAAATGATATTTTTGCTTGGATCTAAGCAACCAAAGGAGGTATGAAAAGACAGCCTTCAGGTACATAGCAGGGCTAAACTCAAGACCTCCCTGTGTTGGCTTCTCTCTATCCTTGTTTTAATTCTCCAGCATCATCTTCTATTCCTTGGAATCACTTTTATTCATCATGCATGCAAACCCTAATCTCAGCCACTTCTTTCTGCAGAGATAGATTCTGTCTCGGCAAACTTCTTTACTAGCCACCCCCAGTACTGGGTTTATTTCCCTTCTACCTCTACTCATATTGTGGCATACATCTCCAGTGCTTCTATCTCTGTGTACCTTTCATGCCTATGCCTTCTAAACAACCTATTCTACTTCAAGTAGTTAGAGGCATCTCCTCATCTTTGAAACCAATAACAGCAACTTCTCTTTGAAATCATACAACTTTTGCATCTCATAGGACACTTATTTTATCAGATTTTGTGTCATTCTTGTCTCCTGTATAACAGTTTCTCAAAAAATTGCTCACATTTCATCTTCCCATTGATACCAAAGTGTGTCTGGCAGGATCTGGCATTACAATGGTTGAAAAGATGCTCAATTGTAAGAAATGTCAATAGAACTGAAAAGATTCTCAAAACACATGGAGCAGGAAAGCAGAAAAGGGTTTCCCAGAACT
The DNA here is from genome assembly GCF_012274545.1 of Fukomys damarensis. Classification (NCBI taxonomy): domain Eukaryota; kingdom Metazoa; phylum Chordata; class Mammalia; order Rodentia; family Bathyergidae; genus Fukomys; species Fukomys damarensis. The sequence goes on along the minus strand of NW_022900921.1, from coordinate 51,048,463 downwards.
TTCATATTTCAATTCATCCTCCTCTTCTCCCTATGTCAATGTGATCCAAGAGGCTGTGAGGATCTTATAATATGAACTAAGGAGTGAGTGGTTGAAGAAACAAAGCATAGCCCAGAGTACTGCCCAAGAACCACCAGACTGTGTCCACTGTCTGCCTCTCAGAGACATTTTGGCTGAGAGTAAGAGGTTGCATTTTGTCCAATCTCTCTCCACACACACAGGAACTTATACATGGTTAGAACTGTGAAAGGACAGGGGAGAATGAGCCCACGGGATTCACTATTGCAATTCTTTTCTCTAGCAAAAGTTAGGAATAAGTACAAGATAACAGTGAATATGACCATGAGATACTTGCAATGAGATTGCAGTTGGGCACATAGCAGGCAAGGCTGCAAAGAAAGTGAGTCCCATGAATAGTGCAGTGGAGATAAAGAATGGTAAATGATGTTTAAAAACACATTTTAATCCTAGGCTGTGCTTATAAACATTCACTTATAAGCAATGCCAATGGCACTGGTCATGAGCAAGACATAGATGGCCAGCCCACCCATACTATGATACCTGTACCCTTTAACAGAGATTGCACATAGTTTAACAGTAGTTTAATTAAATCAGTTGGCAATAGTAAAGATGTCTTTAAATTTAATGATGTATTTCCAGGTTGTTAGCCAATTCAAATGATATAAAATTGGTTTTATAAATATGATACCTATTGTTATCTGTATACAATAACTTCAGAGTTTTTCATTGATCAAATATAATGTGTTGTTATGATCTGGAGTCATCTGGAAAGAACTGTTAAGATAACTACTTGCATTTGGAAAAACTGCTGGACAAAACTCATTTTGGTGAATAAAAGAGCTGCTGCCTCAAATCAGTTCATTCAGATTGTATGCATTGGTGGGACTTCCAGTAGTTTCTTTCCAAAGCCTTAGGGGAGACATCCCTCAACAAACATTGTTAAATGTATTATTTCAACACATTTGTATTGTCTATCATCAAAATGTTCTGTAGGGGCAAAACAATGAAGTTTTCTCAAATGTTTAAAATGCTCTTGGTTAAACTTACAAAAATAGATTTTAAAAGCAAGGGTTTTATATTGTATCTACTTTCTTACTTTCCATTGGTAAAGTTTTTCTTATATAATTGAGTTTTAAAAGCTTAATTAGATAGTGGCTTATAAAATATTTCCAGTTATCGGGTTATGATGAGTTGAATAAATAGCCATTATCTAATTTTATGACATTATATATATATATATATATATTAATCTACAAAGTTAATACTGCACAAGTTTAGTATATACAAAGTGACTTGTATATTTTATACACTACACATTTCATTCTTAAACATGAAATGACAAAAATTTAACACCTCAGTTTGGTCCTCCTATTTGAAATTTAATGTTTAAATTAAGCATTTTGCTACTGTATAGATGAAACACACTTACATATTGGTTAATAATCTTTTTTTTTTTTTTTTGGTTAATGGCACAATTTCCAAATGTGTAAGTTCTCTTCGACATTTCTTCCTTCTGGTCAGTGTGGTTACATCTGATAAACCTATTAGAAATCTAAATTCTGTCATAAGTATAAAAACCAAGTAGACAGAGACAAATATTTCTGTACTTAGCTGTGATGCTAATTATAACTACTTCATGGTGTACTAAATGTATTTTCATTTCCCAAGCATATCTGTATTCAAACATGCAAAGCTAAAAAAGAAAGAGCATGTTATTATGATTGTGACTTCCTGATTAAAGTTATTTCTGGTGATAAACTTTTTACAATTGTATGATTGTGTTATATCAGAAAGAAACTCCTGGTTGTTAAGGGATACCTCCAGACTTCTTCATGTTCCTTATACTGTATAAGTTCCAAGTCACTAGATATAAAGATCTTAAGTGTAAATTTTTGGGTAAAAGCTCAGTTGTTGTGCACAACTCTTTTTTCCTAAACCCAATCTGTTAATAAAGAGTAAAATAACCACATGTCAGAAACAAGAATGCTTGGTCTGGATAGAATAAACAGATCTCCGTATGAATGATAATTGAATGACCTAGGTCATTCAAGACAAAAGGTGAAAAAGGCTGCACCCTTGTATTGGGCTGCACATGCAATGTGACCTGAAAACAAGGCAGGCAGCTCACACTGCCTGAACTCTGGATCCTGTGCATTTTTTCTTTTCTTTTTCCATTAATTTCTCCCCAAAAGGATACAAGAGAGATCTTAAAGAGATACAATTCATCTTAAAAAGATGATTACTTATAAAGACCTCAATGTTTGTCCCCAAAATGTCACCTTTAGGTTTTATTTGATAAACTTGTGGCCAATTAAAAATATTTTAAAAGATTGATTTTTATTCTAGGCAGTCTCCTGGGCTTCCCCAGTCCCTACCCTCCCTGATGTCCATGCAACTTCCACAGTGATAATTCTCATGTTCCTTTCTCTAGGAAAAAACTTCTCAGTTTTTCTTCAGGCTGAACTAAAAAGAGGAAGACAGAGAAAAGGCACCTGACCAACACACAGGAGAGATTTCTCTCCCTAGATCAACAGATATTAAAATGTATATGGAGAATATATATATTTATACAACACGGCTTGATGTTTATCTCCTGAGTTACTTCACCTGCCAAATGTGCCTTTTAAGGTAGTGTTGTGTTTTGAAAGAAGCCAGACACTTGGCATGTCTCAATCAATGTGACATTTTCCAGAGGGCTTTCTACCATTCATGGGAAAGTTGTAAAAATTTATTCTGGCTAGGGGATCCCCCAGGAGAATGGGACTTCAGAAGCTACTTCAGAAGGCAGGACCTCTTCTCACTCCCTCTCAGGCACTCACTTCGGCAACTCTTGAATGTAGCCATAAGGCTCAAGGGAAATGGGTTTCTCCCACTATTTTTGTGAGCCAGTAGAGGAAGCAAGGAGTCCCTTATTGGGGCCATGAATAGAGGGAGAAAGATTCCCATCTCCATCCCCCATGGGCATGGGCCAGAGCACACTGTGGCTGCTGCTGGTAAGATAAGGGGGAGCTGGTCTTCCTCTATCACTGCCACAAGCTAGGAAAGGAGGTTGTCAGGCAAATTTGATGGGGACCATCTCATGCTTCCCACCTTCTTTATGTGTTCTAGATAAGAAATTTATGGCTGAATTGCACTCCATTTTTTTATTTGTTTGTTTGTTTGTTTGTTTTGGTACGAGGGATTGAACTTGGGTCCTTGTGCTTGCAGGTCTGGCAGTGGAATCACTGAACTAAATCCCTGGCCCTCCATTTTATTTTTTTAAAAATCCCTATCCAGTCTCCAGTTGATTGGCAATTGGGCTGTTTACAAGTTTTAGCTATTACAAATTGTGCTGCTATGAACATGGGTGCACAAATATTGCTGTGGTATGATTCCTTTAATTCTTTTGGGGAGATATCTAACAAGTCAATAGCTGGGTCAAATAGGGCCTCTACTTCTAGTTCTTTGAGGAATCTCCACATTGATTTCCATAGTGGTTGCACCAGTCTAACTCTCAGCAACCATGGAGAAGTGTTTATTTTCACCCACAGCTTCACCAGAATTTGTTGTTGGTTGATTTCTTGATAGCGACCTTTTTTCTGAAGCAAGGTGGAGTCTCAATGTTGTTCTGATTTGCATCTTTTGAATGACCAGTGATGTTGAATATTTTTTCATATATTTATTTTCTGTTTCTACTTCTTTGTCTGAAAGTTGTCTGTTCATTTCAGGTGCCCTTCTTTTGATTGGGTCTTGAAATTTGGGAGATCTAATGTTTTTTAGTTCTTTATATATTCTAGATGGTAGACCTTTGTCAGAGGAACAGCTAGTAAAATTGTTTTCCACATTGTGGGTTGTCTCTTAGCTCTGTTGGTGGTTTGTCTTGCTGTGCAAAAGCTTTTTAATAAGATGAGATTTCAATTGTTGATTCTTTGTATTAGTTCCCATGCCACTGAGGTTCTTTTCTTAAGCCAAATGTCTTCAAGAGTTCTACCTAACTTATGTTCCAACAGGTTCAGTGTTTCTGTTTTAATATTTAGATCTTTGAAACATTTTTATTTAAGTTTAGTGGATGGTGAGAAATGTGGGTCTAATTTTAAACATTGGCAAGTTGAAACCCAGTTTTTGCATCACCATTTAAACTTTGTTTTATAATAAGGACAGATGCCAAACAAATATTCCCCTTAACAACCTACAGCTCTTCTCTACAGTAAGGTATTCTATACTAAAATAAAACTCAAAATCTATGTTTCAAGAAGAAAAAAACATGCTTCTCCCCAATAGTGTCAACTTACTTATTCTGCTAAAATGTTGTTTTGCTTTTTATTTAAAACTTACACTGTAATATTTTATAACCATTATCTCATAGTATTTTATAAAAATTTGACTTTTAAGGCAATAACTGTTGCTCTCACTTCAGTACTTGTGATCTGATCTTTTTGGTGTTTAACAGCTAGGGCTCTGAGACCAAAGCTAAATATGCAACCAGGCTAAGGGAACAGCCAATATTTTGGTCTTAGCCTTCCACAGTCAATAATTTACTCAGAGCATGAGGAAACATCTCTCCAGGATCCTACAACTTTAGTGAGTCGCTCGACCTCCTGAGTAAAGAGACTGTTAGACCCAGAGGACAGGAGTCAGTTGATGTACATTGTGCTAAAGGGAGAGTCACCAGGGAAAAAGCATCTCCCAGGCTTCCAAGGGAAGCCATATGGTCAAGCAAGACTGTGACACATCCTGGCAAATGACATTGGCAGAGGACTAAGAAGCTCTCTATGTTTCCAAAAGTAATCCCTGGGCAGCCTTGACTGATATTAATTTACAACAAAAAGTTAATTCTATTTCATACAGGTCTCACTGAGACTTGGACTTAAATGTCCATCAAGAAAGTATAAACAACAAAATACATATAAATATTAATAGTAATTTAGGCTGCACATAAAAAAAGATTCCAAGTCCTACTGGCCCCTGCTGACAGTTTCAGTCTACACCTATAACTTGTCATTGCTATGATCCAATAAGACAAAAATGCCACAATAATAGCTACAAAATTCAACAAAAATCTTTTATTTATATACCTAAGTTTGTCTTTCAAAAACACATGGCCTCAGTATTTTTAGGCTAAACTCTTACATGTTTATAAATAAGCTTGTTATCTTTAAATAAGTCATATCAGATTAAAAGATCTTTTAAAAAAATCAAACTTACAAATAACCTCTTAACTGCCAAAAAGTAGCAGTTATATCTATTCCTAGAAGAAATACTGTTTTATGCCACCAAGTCTGAAATAGTGAGTGATGTAACATAAAATCTAACCAACTGTGTTTCAAATAACCACAAAAAATTACTTAAGTCATGAGATCATGATCAAGGACCTGAAAGTAGACATCTTCATTACTCCCTAAACCAGGGCCATTATTAATGTTTCTTGTAGCCTTGCTATTTGGGCCATGTTTTCTCAATCTCTTATTCAAATTTGTTTCTTCTCATTTGACAGCTTCAAAGCTAAAAATGGTGATGCAGACAGACTCTTTCCAGGCACTCTTCCTAGCTCTATTCAGGACCTCTAGATAGACCGCACAGTGGTAGGCTCTGGCTGCTGCTCCCCAACAGTGCTCCCTCTCAGCAGGATGAAGCTCAGGAGAACTTGCTTAGCTTATTCTTCCTGACCACAGCGAGGGTCACTACTGTAGAGGGGAGAACAAAACAAGGTAATAGGTGAAGTTAGGCAAATAGGGCACAGTTAACTTGAAGTAAACTAAAATTTAGGGTTTAAGTGATTTAACATACCATACCAGAGGACCAAATAATTAGCTTAGGTAAACTGAGCCTAATGAAATGTTAGAGACAAAAACAGCTCCTTAAACAAATGGGAAAAAAGTTGGAGAAAATGAAATGCAAATGAGACAGCTTACTTTCCAGACTTCCAAGGACTACATGCAATCAGAGCATGTCTATGTTCTGCCACATTCACCCCATTCAAAAACTGTACATCAAGCCAATGGACTTAAACGTCTCAGATGTCCACCTTATGGAACCCCTCCCCAATCAGCAGGTAGCTCTTCTTTTTATTCTTTATATTAAACATACATTGAGTCATTCCCCACTGCTTCCTGAGTGCTGTTTTGTCAGCTTCAATATTGTTTGCTCTGAAACAAGGACCTGGGAGCTATAGGGAGCTGGCTACAGTGAGATGCAAGAGACCAAGATCCAGAGGAAGTCTGTCACGTAGTAGTTAACATCAGAAACACTTGGCACCTCACTTGACTGAATTTCTTAGTAGCTGAGTGACTTTGAGTAACCTTTATTTCTTAGGGCCTCTGTCTTCTCTGTAAGAAAGAAATGTTAATGGACCCTTAAGAATTAAAAGCTTACTGATGTAAAACTGCTACAATTTTGTCAAAAACAAAATAACCTCTCCAAACTTGTGCAATATGTGTTGGCCCAAATTACGTTCACAATATGTAAAATAATTGCATTGAGTGCTCTGATTTGCCAGAGATAAGATGTGAATGAGGCTATGTTCTCAAGTCATTTCATGAGTCAAGTGAGCCACACCTCTTTAACCTCCAACTCCTCTTTAACTGAGCTTATGGCCTCCCAGTTGCCTCCTGGTGTTATTTCTGCTCTACCTTCTCAAGGAGCCCAGACCAGCTACACCTGTGGTGCTTCATGCCACCTATCCTAAGCCTTCTAAGAATTCTGTCCAGCCCAGCTTCCTTGCCACAGTGGGCACACCCAGGATCAAGATGTAGGGTCCCTTCCTTGCTTATTAAATGCCCAGGAGTCTGAGGCCAACATCCAGAGCGCTTAGATGCTGTTGGAGCTGTATCTCTGAACCAAGAAGAAAGAACACTTCAGGAGAAAGGTAACTACTGCTTCTCAGAAGCCATGTGTGGGGAACCTTCCTTTCACTGCTCTGTATCTGGGCTTGGAGTAGTTCTGGGAACCTTGGACTAAAGTACAGGGAACTGTATAAAACAATTCTAGGTGATAATTTACTCATTCACTGTTCATAGGTAGTCACTAATTCAGGCAATCCTGAGGTAGGGAGGACTGTGACCAATGCATTATTATTGAACTCTGTAATGTTATTAGGGGACTATATTGGTGGTATTCTTATCTACAAATCCAGAAGATAGGCTTTGATTGACAAACATCCTGATGAGGCTGGGGATCACCATGTGCAGGGTCCTCAAAGATGCCTCTTTAGATAGAAGTACAGGTCAGAGAGGTATATTTTCTGTCAGCTACTTCAGAGTTTTTAGGGTAAAGTTGGAAAAAATGACCTAACAGCTGTGAGGAGAGAAAGGACAATGATTGACACACACTCCCTCCTTTCCTCTGAACGCAGAGGCTTAGTGTTCCGGTGGTTCTTGGAGTGATGTTTTAGAATTCCTATCTGTCTCAAATGCAGTGTTGGATGGCATCACAAAGCCATCACAGCCTGGAGATTCAGGATCACACTGGCCACCATAGGGAAGAGGGTCCACTCTATTCCATTTAGGGTTTGCTGACCTTAAAAGATGGTCTTCCTATCTTTCCTTTAAAGTCTTTAATAGTCTGCATTTGAGACTATTATGAGGCAAGAGGCAGGAAATAAGAGCGGGTGTGAGGGCAGATAATAAAGGGAGATGGCTATGAGCAAAATATATTTCATACATTGAGCCCTGATATGCAAAACTAGGCAGAAGGTGGGGCAAGGGGGTGATAAGGTTGACATAATCAAAGAATGTTATATGCTTGTAGGAATCTAGCAAAATGAAACCTATTAATCTATATTACCAATTTTAAAAAAGAAAATTCTTAAAATATGCATATGGGGCAAGGACTCAGGGAATCTTTCTTTAAAGTTTTTCAAGAAAATTTCAGGGGAGGGGGAGAGAAAAGGATAACATGTTTTTTTCTGTCTATGAACAGCTGCAGATAAACTCCTCTTCATTTCATATACCTTGTCCTCCTCCTGGAAAGCTAGGAAGTCAAATGGCCAACAAAGAATGTAAGTGGTAAATCACAAACTAGGCTGGAATTACCTCTACCCCACTTCACCAAAGACAGTATGCTACAAGGATGTCATTCACTCTGCAGCAAGTGTATTCATTCTGTGTAACACAGAAATGTGTGTTAGAAAATCTTCAGACATTTAGGTGTTTTCTAATTATCTGCATTTAGAATTACTTGCTTATTTTGATAAAGAAGATAAAGAAAAAGGCCCAATGTATTGGCAACCAGTTTAAATAGTTGTGGCATTGTTACTACATAAAGAGTTATCAATTAGCGAAAGATAACTCCAGAAAAAAAGCAAACCTTGAAAATCTCTTGGGAGCATAAATATGTTTAGATCATTTCTGATATTTTCATTCATAAACCAGTCCTACTTTATTCCCCTTTCTTTATTCTCATAGCCAAATTTACTTAGAGTAAACCTACATCAAGAATTCTGAAGCTAAGCCTGAAAGTTAATTATAATTCCACTTGTGTTTTGTGTCTTTTTGTCATTTGACAGTTCAGGAAATTCCTAGATACTATCACATTCATGATTCTGAACAGATGGTGTGGCTCCTAAGTGGAAATGTATTAGTGGCAGCTCCATCCAGCAACAATATTGAACCTAGTAAGTGATATCTGAAGCCACTGTTTCTCCTGGAGGGACCCCACTTCCCCTAGGGAGAGAAGTTAGAATCCATAAGCCCACCTGGTTCTTATCAACTCTTGGCACCAGTTCAATATACAAAAGAAGTGCAAGAAAGGCAAGATGACTACCTTTCACAAAGGGAAAAACTGTGCTTAGCAACAGCAGTTTGGGGGACAGATATCTCTTCTTACAAAAAGAAAACATTTTCAGATGTGAAGATATTATCCTTTTGAGCAATGGTTGAATTAATTGTTTCTCTTCTTTAAAGTCCAACAACTGGCCCTGGACTCTCAGATATAAGCTCCCTCGTCTCTTCACCATCAGATTACACATTTGACTAAATTTTCATTTTCTCTCCCAATAATTTGGAATGCTTCTTCTCCCATCAGGTCACTCTATCTCAGCTTCTTTCCCTTTGTTCAGTACCTCTCCGTGTTTATTTAGCCCCTCTCTTAGGAGCATTTCTCATCTTTTTTTTTTTTCTGGGTTTCCTATCACTGACAGGCATGCTCCTGTGTAAAATCCACTATCTTAATACTGAAAGCCTTCTCTTGATTCTCACATTCTGTTCTTAATAACATTCTATTTTCCAGGACCAGTCATAATTGAATTTTATCCAGATTCCTCTGGCCATGCAACCTGTGTCCACTTCCTGCTCCCATTTACATCAAAGCAACCTGATTTGTAGAGTGCTCATCACTGTCCCTTGAGATCCATTTCCGAAGCAAGTTTCACAAACCAAAACCCAAAGGACAGTTCTCTGATCCTGCTTGTTGGCCTTTCAGTCACATTTAGTATAATTTCTAGATTCCCTTTTATTCGCACTCTCTATTTTATTCTTCTGTAGTTCACTGGCCCCTCTTTTGGACTTCCATTTATGAGATACTTTTTCAAAATAACACTTAGAAAGTACTTATAGAAATCCTACACAATACTTCTGCTAACATCTCATGAGTCACAATTTAAGCACATGGCAACATTTAGCTGCACAGCTGGTCATATTGATGGATAGATAATGGATAGATGATAGATATATAGATAGATAGATCGACAGATGATAGATATGTACTGAAGTATTTGAAAAGTAATATTCCCTGTGACATTTAGGGTTCAGATATTAAGAAAGGAGAAGGAAATGGGTTTCAGAAAAGCAACCAAGTGTCTCTGCTATGTAGCAATGAGAGGAACCCATTGGGAGAAGCCGTCCAGGCTTCATACCCCCGGCTTAGAAGAATAACTCAGTGTGAGGTCACAGTATTGACTTCCCTCATTTGGAGCATGACGTCTACATTTTTTCTTGTGTTTCTAGTCACTCTAGCCATAATAGCATGTAGAGACACAAAACTTTTTGATGAAGGAAAAGGCAATCTGGTTTACCTTGGAATCAAAGATAAAAATCTCAGCCTCTTCTGCACAGAAACTGAGGGCAAGCCTACTCTGCAGCTTAAGGTGAGTGGATGTGCAGCTACTGAGAGATATACATCAAATGGGCTATTTAATGTCACCTCATGCTCCACGGAAATAAAATGATAGCTTTATAATCCTGCTTTATTAATATAATGAAAGAAACCTGACTTTGTTAGGCCTCACATTAGTAAATGTTGCCATTAGGATGCATGTAACATCCAATAGATGTTTCTGAAAAACCAAGGAGTGGGGTCATATCAGTCCTAATAAACTGCTACCTAGAAACTCCCTAAGAGAATGCAATGCTCTCATTGGAGAGAGGCTGTTTATCTGGATTTTTCAGAGTACATGTTTATATCCATGAGCTAAAGGAAGATTTATAGTAATGAAACTAACACTTCTACTAATGATAGAAAGTGTGATGTACAAGGCCATCTGGAACCTCGAAATCTGATGAGACTGCCCTGAACCTGGGAGTGAATGCATACCATGAACTCCCAAGAAAGAGATGCAAACTCCCCTCTCCTCCAGGGAAGAATCAGTAGCACCTTGTGTCATAGGACCTTGGATAGAGCCAGGCTATTGGGAACTAGCAGGTGCCTGATTAGATAACATGGTCTCCTCCTACTCCTCCTCACTAACGAGCCTGTTTTCTCCCCACAGGAGATCAACATCATGGACCTGTACAGAGAGACTATATCACAACAGCCTTTTCTCTTTTTCCACAGTGTGGAGGGCTCCATTTCTTCCTTTCAACCTTTCTCCTACCCTGGATGGTTCATAGCTACCTCCTCTGTGCCAAGTCAACCTGTCTTTCTCACCGAAGGGAGGGGCTCGACAAACACCAACTTCTATCTAGCTCCTAAGATTTAAGTCCAGTCTGGGCTATGGATAGCCAATTCCGGATAGAGGATCAGTCTTTATTTGAAAACATAATAACTCATTTCTGAATATTGTCCTTCACTTGAATGTCATATCAGTGGGAAGCCTAAAGGTCACTTTCAGTCTTTGCTGATTTTATCCCACCATCTGATTGGCTACCAAGTGCACTTCAGCCAACCCCTATGCTTCTTACATGCACCCATCCCTTCCCATTCTTTTGCCAACCCCCAGACGAGAGGTGTGAATCCAAAAAGTTCTTATTCACATAATTGTATGAACAAAATAAAATGTAATTATTTATTAATTTCATATATGTTATAAACATTAGAGCACATACTCCAAAAGATAGATCTAAAGAAGATGGATATAAAAATTTAAAATTTATATATGTCTTAATCATAGTGGATTCATAATATCCAAGTTAACGATTTGACACATTGTATATAATTTGACTATGATTGTTAAATGACATGAATGTAAATCAATTCATATTTCAAAGAATCACTCACTGTACATTAGAAACACATGGAAAATTGGGCCCAGGGTTGAGAAAAAGCTTGCGAATGCTGCTGGCTCGCTGGAGAGTGTGAACAGAGACACCAGAAAGGATGTGGCTGATCTTTCTATTTGTAAACCATTTCAAACAAATACAGTTGCATAGCCCCAAATAAAAACAAGAGATGACAGATTGAGATTCCTTCAGGAATTGAAACTGTAAAAGACAAACTCTGGGCACTTTTATTTTTCTATTGCTGAATATCAATCTCCATGCCACTCTGACATAGTCTTCAATTTCTATAAAACCTTAGTGCTTATCATTGAAATACAGTAAACTTCCCCCAAATATTTACCTGACTAAACATGTGCACACCAAAAGTCACTGATGTCAGTTTGAATTTCTCTCAGGTGGCTTCTCAGAGGTAATTGCACTGTACTGATTTTACTTGATAAAATAATTGCAAATAGTAGCATTGGCTATGATATTTTCTTATTCTTACTACTATTTGTTCAGATTTCAGTAGCTTATGTAATTAATAGTCTCTTCATGGGACTATGTTAAGTCAGCTGTTCATTCATGAGTGTTATTTAGGTAAATCATGTAAAACAACCTGCAAATACATTAACCAAGCACAAGTTGACTATAATCAATCATAATAACCTAAACATCCATGTGTGCAGAACAACAGGCTGTCTTGCACATGACAAGCAGAAGCATCAAGTCTTACAATGTATACCAGCTCCTGAGTTCAAATTTCTCAGCCATGAAAAATTTATTTCAAATATCCTTCTTGTATTAACTCATGTTGCTTTGCTTCCTGTGATTTTGTTTGGGATACTCTGTGAGTCCCTCACTTTCACCACTTTTCCTCTGATTAGCCTACTTTTCTCTGCAACAGTCATTGAGAAGGTGTAATCTGACAGCTGTCATCTCAGCTGCATGGATCACTTATTCTTGCTGCAGAACTCTTAGGACACCTGGGGAAAAGGACACTTGCACCAATGTGTTTGAACACTGCACAGAACTAGAAGGGAAAGGGAGCTACTCCATAGAAAGCCCTTGACTAAGGGGCATGGAAATGGATATCCGTTCCTCACTTTGACAATTCTCGGTTGCATCATATATGGTTCCCCTGAAGTGTCCCAGTGCTGAGAAGGAAGATGAGAATGAAGAAATAATTGAATGACATCCTCAGATATTTTATTTATTTTTGTGTTTTGAGTAATACTATTTTTTTTGCTTGGATCTAAGCTGGCAACCAAAGAAGGAGGCATAAGAATACAGCCTTCAGTTGCATGGCAGGGCTGAACTCAAGAACTCTGTTTTGGCTTCTCTCTATCTCTGTTTTAATTCTCCAGCACTTTCTCCTGTTCCCTGGAGTCACTGGTCATCGTCCTGCATGCATACCCTGTGTCAGGCACTTCTTTCTGGAGAGACAGCATCTGTCCAGGAAAAATTCTTTGCTTGCTAACCACAATGTTGTGTTTCTTCCCCCTCTACCTCTGCTCATACTTGGCCATACACCTCCAGCGCTTCCATCTCTGTGTATTTGTCCCACCTATGTCTTCTTAACAACCTAAACCTGATTCAAGTGCTTAAAGGCATCTTCTCATCTTCCCCTAGAATGGAAGCATCTTCTCTCTGAAGTCACAGACTTTGAGTTATCCTTGTCTCCTGCGTAACAGTTTCTCAAAAAATACTATGGAAATTAATTAAGTCTTATTGCACATATTACATCTTCCCATTGACACTGAAGTGTGTCTGACAGAATCTGACATTACAATGACAGAGAAGACATTCAACTCTGAGAAATATCAAAGGGACCTTAAAGCTTTTCAAAATACATGGAGCAGTGAAGCAGAGAAAGGCTCTCAGTGACTCTCCCACTTCAATTCATCCTCCTCTTCTCCCTGTCCCAGAGAGGACACTAAGGAGTGGATGAGCACTAAGGAGTGGATAGCTACAGAAACAAAGCATAACCCAGAGTACCTGCCAAGAGTCACTAGCCAATGTTCACTGCCTGCCTCCAACAGGACTTTTGGCAGAGCCTGAGAGTTTGTACTTTGTCCAAGTCCCCTCCACACACAGGCATTTATGCATGGTTAGAACTGTGTAGGGATTCACTGTTGTGATTCTTTTCTCTAGAAAAATTCAGTTATGAGAACAAGATGATGGTGAAGATGACCATGAGAGACATTGCAGCAGGGTAAGCAGTAGGCAGGGCTGCAAAGAATGTTCTGTGAATAGTGCAATGGAAAGAAAGAATGGCAAATGGTGTTTCAAAGCTCCTTTCAATCCTAGACTTATAAATTTTCATTTCTAAGCAATGTCAAGGGCACTGGACAGGAGCTAGTGACAGATAGCCAGACCACCATCTGTGCCATCTAACAGAAGAGATGAGGGTGCTGGGGTGAGAAGGAAGAACAGGAGATTGCAAAGTCATAGAACAACCCAAGAATGGTCTTCATATATTTTATTTGCTAATATAATTTAAAGAACATGTTTTTTTTTTGGCTTGGATCTAAGCTAGGAACCAAAACAAAAGGCATAAGAAGACAGAGTTCTGTTCAGTCGATATCAGAAAGCACTTTATATATAGTATGATTTCCTAAACCTTGCAAAAAGTTAGGCAAATTCCTTGTCTATCTGTAGCCTGGAACTAAATAGTCAGTGGGGGAGAGATAGAAAAAAAAGTATGCTAGCATTATTATCGCTCCTATTCCAGTCTCTGAAGCCTGGGTTCTATGACCTTTCCCTCAAGTCACTAAGATGCTCTCATATTGATACTTTGTTGGTGAAATGATTGCTGCTTTCTTATGCTAGAGTCACGGTGGCCACATTCAAACCCAGGACTATTGAATAGTGGGTTTTGCACAGGTTGGTAAAGAGGGGGTTTATCCTGTAACACTGGCAGTTTTCCCCCAAATCTCTTCCTTTGAGCAAGCTGAATGAAAGTCTATGTCATATAGCGGCACAGTTTGTAATAGCTAAAACTTGGAAACAGCCCAATTGCCCATCAGCTGGAGACTGGATAAAGAAGATGTGGTTTTTCTATAAAATGAAATAATACTCAGCCATAAAGTATGAGAAACTAGAGTCATTCATAGGAAAATGGATGCATATTGAGGCCATACTCTTTGGAGAAATAAATAAGACACACATGTATAAATAGCAAATAGTTTCTCTGGTGTGAAAAACTAAAAGTGTAAATAAGATCCAAACTGTATAATTGATAATGTGAAATAGGAAGAAAAGGGCTAAAGGTATAGTGGAAGTGGGAATGGTAGGGGAAAAGAAATAAGGGAAAAGAAAAAATATGAGAAAATGGAAACAAAGTCTTTGTAAATAGGGGTGGGGTGAGGGGGTGAAGGGAGGGCAGGGCTATGGGGGAAAAAATGAGAACCAAGACCTGTCATGTAAATGTACAAGATCCCAATGTTGAATGTAACTATACTGTATACTGAAAAAGTACCAATAAACTCAATAAGGTTTAAAAAAAGAAAATCTATGTCAAACGATCCTCCTCCCTTCCACCAATGCTTCCTTTCCAGTTTGCATCAGCATCCATATCTGCTGTTTCCTTCCCTCAAATACAGTTTCCTTTTTCTATGAAACAGAATATTTTTAAAACTCAAGAAGATTAAAACTGAAATCTTATTCTTTTACCTAGTCCAAAGAGTTTATTTTTATTTTGCTAATGATCTAATGTGAATGCTCCCATTCACTTGCAAATAACACTTGGGTCATCAATGAAAGTGAAGAGAAGGACATGTAGGAAAATTAAACTGATCAACTAACTACCGCATTAGTTTGAGTCACAAGCAAAAGATTCCTGATTATGAAAATAATAGGTAATAAGGGAAAAGAAAAAAATATGAGAAAATGAAAAAATGGAAATAAAGTGTTAGTAAATGGGGCGGGGAGGGAGGAGGTCAAGGGAGGGCAGGGACAAGGGGAAAAATGAGAACCAAGAACTGTCATGTGAAGGTACAAGATCCCAATAATGAATGTAACTGTACTGGTATACCTAAAATGTACTAATAAACTCAATTTAAAAAAATTGAAAATAGAAGGAACTTCAGAAAGCAAAAAAAAAGAAAGAAAGAAAGAAAGAAAGAAAATAATAGTCAAGAGTCAACCTTATAAGTTTGTCACATTATTGGAACAATAGAAGTTAAGAACCCCTTTGAGGAAAATTTTTTTCTCCTCTTCTCTACTCAACCTCTTCCTTATAATTCTCAGGCTAGTAAATTGATCTACCCTTCCAAGTGACTTAGAAACACCATCAGAGGCTAGAATCCCAGAGAGACCCAATATTCCCCAGACCCCCTCTTCATGATCCCCAGACAGATTTTAGCCCCCAGGACATATATCCAATAATACGAAGAACACTTTAGGCCAATTTTCAGAAGCTCCTAGTAGATTTACAATTCATTTCCAAACTTTGACCCTTATTATTTTTTCAAACGTTGACCTTCATGGAGAGGTATCCATTTTGTTTTGGTTGATGGCTATACCTCAGATGAAAAACAAGGAATCTAGAAGATAGGAATTATGAAGATAAAATATATGTTGCAGATGGAGAGGTGAATCACCCTAGAGAGGTTACTGTCCCACTGAAAGAAATCAAACTGAAATTATAATACTGGAGATGGATTAAATACAAGCTCTAAAATGATGACTGCTATTATCATGGGAATAAAAAGATACATTAAAACTATAAATTATGAAAAGGTGAGAGAGATTCCATAGGGCAAAGAGGAAAAATCCAGCTATCTTGAATTAGTAGAAGCTTTCTGTAAATTCAGAAATTTAGATCCATCTTCCAAGGAGGGACAGACTCTACTAGAACAGCATTTCATTAGCCAATTGGCCCGAAATATTTGGTGCAAATTATACAAACTTCAGATGAGGCTCCACACCACTATAACCCAATTTTTTCACACAGTCTTTTCTGCATTCAACAACTAGGATCTACAGAAAGGTGAAAAAAAAGAGGAACCAAGAAAAAAGGCATACAAAAGTTATGGCTGTCATAATTGGCAATGTTTCAACCACACCCAAATAATCCAAGAGAAAACCCAGGGCCAGTCAAGAAAAGAGTTCCTGTTTTGAATGCAAGGAAACTGGTTTCTGGGCATGCAACTATAATAGGCCACCGCCCAGGCCCTGCTCTAGTGTGTCTGATGGCTGATATGCCTGATTCATGACACTAGAATTCATTTCTCTCACTCCCAGAGAGGAACTAGGCCAGCCAAAACCCTCACCTCAAAAACTGGTGAAGAAAGCTGAAGGGATCTAGGGAAGGGGAAGCTGTAGTTCTTCCATCCACAGATGTATCTATCTCTTGCAAGGAATCCTGGGTGACCTGGACTTCACGAGTAAGCAAATTGAATTTCCTTTTGGATACAGGGAACTTAGTCTGTTTTAATTTCCTTCTCTGGAAAATCTTCCTCTAGATCTAGGGCCATATTTGGGGTTGAATGAAGATCTAGTCGAAGTATCTTACTCCTGCTTGGCGTATCAATTCACAGGTCACAGTTTCAACCACAAGTTTTTAAGTGTCCCATAGTGTCTTATTCCCTTACCAGGGAGAGACTTACTGGTAAAATTGGAAGCAGTTTTACAATTCTGGCAAAAGCCAAAGCACATTTTACCTGTTGAGACTACACCAGGCTTCCCTGACCTAGTTAGCAGATGGATCCTGCCACATGGTATAATGGAATACCACATAATATAATTCAGCAATGCTAGTTGTTTTAAACTAAAAACTTCTGGCCAATTTCTTAACCAAAAACAATACCCAGTCAAAGAGGAGGCCCATAAAGACCCCCAGCATCTAATAGACAGGTTTCTTAAGCATAGCTTTCTGCAGCCTTGTCAGTCCCCTTGTGAAGTGTTCCCATGATAAAACCTTCAAGAAAATTTTGGATGGTACAAGATCTCTGCTACATCAATAATCCCAATCCACCCTCTAGTGGCAGATCAATGTACAATCCCCTCCCAGATTCTAGGAGACAAATTGTTTCTCAGTCCCAGTCCTCAAAGATGCTTTCTTTTCTAGTCCTTCCATCCAGAGTCCCAGTTCCTTTTTGCCTTTGAATGGGAAAATCCAAACCCAACAGAAAAACAGTATACTTGGACAGTTCTCCCACAGAGCTTTAGGAGTAGCTCTGGCCTTTTTGCTCAAGCACTGGGGAGAAAAGAACTTAAATAGAAGACTAGCCTACAATATGTGGGTGATACTCTAATCTGCAGCCCAACATGACAGCTTATCCAACAATAATACTATAAAAATTCTTAATTTTCTAGCTGAAATGGACATAAATTCTCAAAGGAAAAGACTCAGATATCCCCTCAGGCAATTCAATGTTTGAAATATATTCTTATACCCAGGACATGGCAACTATTTAGGGACCCGATTCAGGTTATCTGTGATCTTGGACTCCCTGCTACCAAATAATAGCTTCATTTCATCCTGGAAATGGATGGCTTCTGATAAATGTAGATCCCTAAACTTGGACTAATTTTAAAGTCTTTATATGAGGCTATCAAAGGATCTGAGGCTGAGAGCTTAGAGCAGACAAAAGTAACTGACAACATTCCTTCATTCAGGCTCTAGCACTAGGAATACCTGACTTTAAAAAAAATCCTTCTTCCTCTATGTATCATAAAAGAGAGGAATAGCTCTGGGTATCTTGACCCAAAACTTAGGACAGGAACTCCACCAATGGGCATGCTTTGCAAGGAGGTTAGATGGGTAGCCACTGGTTGGCCATCCTGGCTGAGAGCAATAGTAGCTACAGCTATGCTAAAGAAGTCACAAAATTAACTTTATAACAAAAACTAGAAGTCCTGACTACCCATCAAGTTATGGCTATTCTTGAAACAAAGGTTACTAATAGTTAATAGAGGAACAGCCTACCAAGTACCAGGCCATACATCTAGATAAACCTGAGGTTATGATAAATACTTACACTATTCCTAGTTCTAACTCACTAATGTCTACAGGCTCAGGGAGTAGCGACTCTTGTGAACAGGTGATCTCCCAGACCAATGCAAGGAGATAGGACATCAGTGACCTCCTCCTCCAAGACCTTGATGAGGAATGGTTTACTGATGGAAACAGATTTTTCCAAGAAGGACATCTTCCTCTACACAAAGAAAGGAACTCATACCCCTTACTTTGGCACTGATAATAAAAAAAGAAGAAGAAGCTAAATATTTACACAGATTCTAAGTATTTCCTTCCGGTGCTATGTGCCACACAGCAATTTTAAAGGAATGGGGATTGCTAACTAATAAACAAAAATCTATAAAGTACAAGCAAGAAATTCTACAACTTGTGAAAGCAATCTGTCATCCTAAGCAAGTCACTATCATTCATTGCAAGGGAGCCTAAATAGATATTTCTAAAAACTCCTTGGTAAATAAATTGGCTGATAGGCAAAAACAACCTTACAACCCCTTGTGACCTTAGCCTTAGTCTCAGTTCCTGTGGAACCATTAAAACCAGTGTATACCTCCCAGAATAATAAATGAGCATTAGGACAAGGGGGAATTTAAAAAAGGCTTTGGTGGTATTTGGGAAACAAACTTGTCCTTCCTCAAGTGACACAATGGAAAGTTGTAAAAACCCTTCATGATTCCTTCCATATGGGAAGAGATGGTCACTAAAATTTTCACAGGACGAGGACTAGAGGTGACCACCAGACAGGTAAAACACCTTGCTCATTCAGTGCCTACAATAACTTTGGCAAGCCCAGACCACCTTCTTTGTTAGAACCTGCACAGAGGAGAGGCATATACCCTGCAGAGGACTGGTAATTCAATTTTACCCACATACTACCACATGGAGGATTTAAATAAATATTGGTCCTAATGGAAACCTTTATATGTCAGATCAATGCCTTCCCTGCCCTTTCAGAAAGAGCAATAGAGGTCATCAAGGTGCTCCTCAAAGAAATCAGTCACCACGGGCGCCATTGCCGCTGATCCAGTGCCAGGAGGGTGTTTTGGGAAAGCGGCTGGCTTAGACTTGAGATCTCCCTCTGCCAGCCGGGACCGGTCTATGGGTCCACGTAGCTGCACCTTTACCTGTGGGTGCCATTGCCACTGATCCAGCACCAGGAGGGTGAATTTTGGGAAAGTGGCTGGCTTGGACTTCAGATCTTCTCCCCTGGCAGGGCCCAGTCTAAGGGTCTGCATGGCCATGCCTTTACCTGCGGGCACCATTGCTGCTGATCCAGGGCCAGGAGGGTTGCTGAGCTGGTGCTGCTGAGCAAAGCCCCCCCACTCCACTCTCAGATACCAATTGTGCCAGTCCTTGGACACACTCCAAAGAGGCATGGCTGTCTATAAAGGGTGGTGATTGATCCTACTGTGTTCCTGATTGTATCCATTGGGATAAAGGATAGGGATTGATTCAATGAGTTGTTTTCTCTATTATGTAAATAAGACTGTCTATGAGTCATTAGAGAATCAAAGGCTGGGATGCAACGTTATCAGAAAGATTTAATGACCCAGAGATTGAATCAAGGACAACCCAACAGCAAAAATAAAGATGAGAAAAAATTTAAGCAAGTCACAAAGATAGAATTCCAGTCCATAAATGTCAAGCAGTAGGGCAAAGGAGGATGAAAAGTCTGATAGTGAACCACCAGGACACTCAGAACTCACAGCACAGGAAGTAACAAAACAGATCAATCAAGCTATAGAAAAATTCAAAACAGAAATTTCCTTTCCAGATAACCATAGAGATGGTGAGCAAAATGAAAGTCATGATTCAAGACTCCACAAGAGAAACTCACAAAAAAATAGATGAGCTCAGGAACATAATAGAAACCATGAAGGTCCAGCAAAGAAAGAAATGGAAACAATGAACACCCAACATAGGAAAGAAATGGAATACATTAAAGAGATTCAAACAGATATCTAGGAGATTAAAAACTCTATTGAAAGCATATGCAACAGAATAAAAGACTACAAAGATAGAATCTCAGATATAGAAGATAGGATCACAGACAGTGAGTGTAAAGAGAGAGATCTCTTAAAAACAGTAAGGGAGCATGATAAATTGATCCAACAACTCCTAGATGATGCAAAGAATAATAACATAAGACTGATAGGAATCCATGAAGTAGTAGGAGAAAATGCAAATGACTTTAAAAAGCTGTTCAAAGAATTAATGATGGAAAACTTCCCAAACAGATGGGAAGAATTTGACATACAGATAAGTGAGGCATATAGGACTCCAAGTAGCCATGATAAAAAAAAAAATCTACACCTAGACATATAATAATCAAGATCCCAGAAACCCAACAGAAGAACAAAATACTACAAGCAGTAAGAGAAAATAAACAAATCATGTGCAAAGGAAAGCCCATCAGAATCACAGTCAGAATCACAGCAGGCTTTTCAACACAAACCCTCAGGTCAAGAAGAGTATGGAGTGAGGTATTTCAAGTTCTAAAAGAAAACAACCTCCAACCAAGACTGATGTATCCTGCAAAACTCTCTTTCAAAATGGATGGAGAAATAAGATACTTCCATGACAAAGAAAACTTGAGAAACTTCATGAATACTAAACCAGCACTACAAGGAATTTTAAACAATATCCTAGAAAAAGACAATGAAGATCACAACACCATGTGGCCCAACACAGCAAATCAAATAACCAATGCAGGAAACTAAAAGGAGAGGGCAAAAAATTAAAGAGTCAACAAAAGGACAATAACATGACAATAATAAGTTAGTACATATCAGTTATAACCACCAATGTCGATGGCCTCAATTCACCAATCAAGAGAAATAGATTGGCAGAATGGATTAAGAAGCAAAATCTAACAATATGCTGTATACAAGAAACACACCTAGTGCAAAAAGTAGCCCATAGACTGAAAGTGAAAGGATGGAAAACAATTCTCCACGTGACAGGAGCCCAGAAAAAAGCAGGGGTAGCAATCTTATTCACAGACAAAGTAAATTTCAAACCAAAACTGATTAAGAGAGACAAAGAAGGCCACTACATACTTGTAAAGGAAACATTTCAAGCAGAAGAAATGACAATCATAAACATATATGCACCAAATATAAATGCCCCCAACTATATAAAACATATATTAAATAACTTGAAAAACCAAATAAGCACTAATACAATTGTAGTGGGGGATCTAAATACCCCAGTATCACAAATAGACAGATCATCTAGGCAAAACATCAACAATAAACACTAGAACTGAGCCAAGCTTTTGAATGCATGGACTTATTAGATGTCTATAGAGTGTTCCACCCCACAAAATCAGAATATACATTCCTTTCAGCTGCACATGGGTCACTCTCCAAGATAGATCACATACTAGCTCATAGAACAGGTTTGAATAAATGCATAATAATTGAAGTTATCCCCTGTATATTATCAGATCACAGTGCAATAAAGCTGGAGATCAATAGCATAAGAAACAGTAGGAACTTCACAAACACATGGAAATTGAACAGCACTCTCCTGAATAATCAATGGATCACAGAGGAAATTAAAGAAGAAATCAGATAGTTTTTACAAATAAATGAAAATGCCAATACAACTTACAGGAATCTATCGGACACAATGAAAGCAGTTCTATGGGGGAAATTCACAGCACTTAATGCCCACATTAGGAAAACAGAGCAAGCTCAAATAAACAATCTAATGATGAATCTTAGACTCCTAGAAAAACAAGAGCAAGAAAAACCCAAAGCTTGAACAAGAAAGGAAATTATAAAGATTAGAGCAGAAATCAATGCAATGGAAACTAAGAAAACAATACAAAAAATAAATGAATTCAACAGTTGGCTTTTTGAAAGACCAAATAAAATTGATAAACCCTTAGCAAACCTTATCAAAAAAAGGAAAGAAAAGGCTCAGATCCATGCAATCAGGAATGAAAAAGGCAAAGTCACAACAGATCCAATAGAAATCCAGAGGATCATTAATACCTACTTTGAGAACCTGTACTCTAATAAAATGGAAAACACAGAAGAAATGGACAGATTTCTAGATACTTATGAATTACCAAAGTTGAAAGAAGAAGATAAAAACATTTTAAACATCCCAATTACAATCAGTGAAATTGAAAAAGTAATTAAAAACTTACCAACAAAGAAAATCCCAGATCCTGATGGATTCACTGCTGAATTTTACAAGACATTTAAAGAAGAACTACTGCCATTACTCTTCAGACTTTTCAATGAAATTGAAAGGGAAGCTATACTTCCAAATTCATTCCTGGAAGCAAGTATCACTTTGATTCCCAAACCAGGGAAAGATGTAACTAAAAAAGAGAACTACAGGCCAATCTCCTCAATGAATATAGATGCAAAACTCCTTATAAGATACCAGAAAACAGAATACAGAGGATCATCAAGAAGATCATACATCCTGACAAAGTCAGATTTATTCCAGTGATGCAAGGATGATTCAACATACATAAGTCAATAAAGGTAATACACTATATTAATGGAGTTAAGGGCAAAAATCATATGATCCTCTTGATAGATGCAGAAAAAGCACTTGACAAAATTCAACATCCATTCATGATAAAAACCCTGCAAAAATTGGAATAGATGGTCTATCTCAACTTAATAAAGGCTATCTATGAAAAACCAACAGCCAACATCATATTAAATGGCCAAAAACTGAAAACCTTCACGTTAAAAATCAGGAGCAAGACAAGGATGCCAACTATCACCACTCCTTTTCTATATAGTTCTGGAAACATTAGCCATAGCAATTAGATAAGAGAAAGTAATTAAAGCAATAAAGATAGGAAAGGAAGAAGTTAAACTGTCATTATTTGCTGATGATATGATACTTTATATTGAAGACCCAAAAAACTCCACCAAAAGACTTCTTGACTTAATTGACATTATTAGCAGAGTAGCAGGATACAAGGTCAGCACCCAAAAATTAATAGCCTTCTTGTACACAAATAACAGACTCACTGAGTGAGAAATTAGGGAAATAATTCCTTTCACAATAGCACCCAAAAAAATGAAGTATCTGGGAATCAATCTAACAAAAGAAGCAAAAGACCTCTACATTGAAAACTACAGCACTCTGAAAAAAGAGATCAAAGAGGATATAAGAAAATGGAAAGATATCCCTTGCTCCTGTGTAGGAAGAATCAACATAGTGAAAATGGCCATACTCCCCAAACTGCTATACAGATTCAATGCAATGCCAATTGAAATTTCAACACTGTACTTCACAGAACTAGAAAGAAGAATCCAAAAATTCATTTGGAACCATAAGAGACCTAGAATAGCAAAAGCCATCCTAGGCAACAGACACATGGCAGAGGGTATAACAAGTCCCAATTTGAAACTATACTACAAAGCCACTGTGATAAAAACAGCATGGTACTGGCAAAGAAACAGACCTGAGGATCAGTGGAACACACTGGAAGACACAAAAACAACTCCAGACGTACTCAGCTACCTCATCTTTGACAAAGGAGCTGACCTTCCTCAGTGGAGGAAAGATAGCCTCTTTAATAAATAGTGTTGGAAAAACTGGATCTCAACCTTCCAAAGATTAAAACTGGACCCTCATCTTTCACCATGCACTAAATTAAAATCAAAGTGGATTAAAGATCTAAATATTAAAACAGAAGCACCAAAATTGCTGGAAGATAAGTTAGGCAGCACTCTTGAAGACATTGGCATAGGAAAAGATTTTATAAACAAAACCTCAGTAGCATGGGAACTAGCACAAAGAATCAACAATGGATCTCACCTTATTAAAAAGCTTCTGCACTGAAAAAGAAATCATCAAGAGAACTAAGAGACAACCTACAATGTGGGAAAAAAATTTTACCAGCTGCTCCTCAGACAAAGGACTTATCTATAACATATAAAGAACTCAAAATAATCAGAACCCCAAAATATAAAGACCCAATTCAAAAATGGGCAACTGAAATGAACAGACATTTCTCAGACAAAGAAGTAAAAACAGCAAGTAAATATATGAGAAAATGCTCCACATCACTGGTCATTCAAGAGATGCAGATGAAAACAACACTGAGATTCCACCTCAACCCACAAAGAATGGCTGCTATCAACAAATCACACAATAAGAAATGTTGGTGGGGTTGTGGGGAGAAAGGAACCTTTCTCCATTGTTGGTGGGAGTGCAGACTGATGCAACCACTAAGGAAATCAATATGGAGGTACCTCAAAGAGCTGGGACTAGAGGTTCCATTTGACCTAGCCATCCCTCTGCTAGGTATCTTTCCAAAAGAATTCAAAATATCATATATCACAGAGATATATGTGCACTCACGTTTATAGTGGCACAGTTTGTAATAGCTAAAACTTGGAAAAAGCCCATTTGCCCATCAGTTGGAAGCTGGATAAAGAAGTTGTGGTTTTTCTATAAAATGGAATATTACTCAGGCATAAAGAATGAGAAACTAGATTCATTCATAGGAAAATGGATACATATTGAGGATATACTCCTAAATGAAATAAATAAGTCACACATGTGTAGATACCAAATAGTTTCTCTGGTGTGAATAAACTATTATAGTACATAAGATCCTAATAAGATAATGGACAATGTGAAATGGGAAGAAAAGCGCTAAAGGTGTAGGGAAAGTGGGAAGGGTAGGGGAAAGGTAATAAGGGAAAAGAAAAAAATGTGAGAAAATGAAAAAATGGAAATAAAGTTTTTGTAAATGGGGAGGGAGGAGGGAGTGAAGGGAGGGCAGGTGCAGGGGGAAAAAACAAGAACCAAGACCTGTCAGGTAAAGGTACAAGATTCCAATAATGAATCTAACTGTACTGTGTACCTAAAATGTACCAATAAACTCAATGAGGAAATAATCAGAATTGAAATATGATAAACCCAAAATATTAATAAAAGCAAAGTGCAGTTTACACAAATGGGAAGGGGATCAAGAGATGCGGAGAAGGAAGGAAGGGAAAAGGGATAAAAAAGGAATTAAAATGCACTTTGTATATGCACCAATGCCACCCAAGAAATGTAAATATTATTTACTGCACACATGTACTAATAAAAATAAATACATAAATATAACAAATAAAAAATAAGAAAGAAAAGGAAAGATAATTCCAAAGTGTGATACAGTAAAACTTGATGAGCATGTCTGCCAGGCAAATGTTTACATACAAAAAGGCAGTCTGCATTATGTTTCTGACTCTGAGATATCACTGATTATAAGACACATTTGTTTTATGTATTATTCAGAAAGAAAGCACAAAACTCTGACACATTTTCTTAGAATTATATCCTATGAAAAGAGCCCTTTTAAACATTGATATTTTATGAACAAGTAAAAATTTTCATGAATAAAAAGGTAAGTACAAATGAGGTCAGCTAATTAAGGTTTTCCTGAAACTTCATATTTTGAGTCTGATTCTGCTTAATCACTCCTGACTCATAGTTATGGATGTTTATTTCCCTGTCATATCTCCTCTGGCCATCAGGCATTGGTGATACAGCATTTCACAATGGGCTGTTCACCGTTGTCTCTGGATGGTACTCCACCCTTCCAGCCTCCATTCACGGGGTTTTGGTGCTGTGCTTTTTGTTGCCTTTACAAAGTGTGTCAATGGGAAGTTTTATCAACAACCACCAGAGTCATATTCCTTCATCAGTGTTTGGATGAAGGATTGAATAAAACATCAAAAGGAAAACATTTGCCCCAACATGTATTTGCATACATATAGGCAATGACACCATGTCATGACTATCATCAGGCTATCATAAAATGCATCCCAATTTCAAAGATGTTAAAATGGGAGAAACAAATAATGCTTTAAGTGGTGGAATAATGATCTGTATGGTCAACAATAAACTTAAGGGAAACATCAATAATTGCTCAAAGGTCAATATTTTATTAGAATGAAAAGCATAGACCAACAAAAAGGTATAGCAGATATGAACCATAAGTATTAAAAAAGGTGGAATCAAAGTTAATTTAATTTTTTATTAAGTTTATTGGTACATTTTAGGTATACGATACAGTTACATTCATCATTGGGATCTTGTACCTTTATATGACAGAACTAGGTTCTCATTTTTTCCCCATAACTCTGCTCTCTGCTTACCCCCTCCTACCTTTCTTATTTACAAAGACTTTGTTTCCATTTTTTCCTTTTCTCATATTTTTTTCTTTCCCTTATTTCCTTTCCCCTACCATTCCCACTTCCCCTGCACCTTTGGCCGTTTTCTTCCTATTCCACATTATCAGTTAAACAATTTGAGTCTTATTTACACTTTTAGTTTTCACACCAGAGAAACTATCTGGTATTTACATGTTTGTCCTATTTATTTCACTCAAAAGTATGGCCTAAATGTGCATCCATTTTCCAATAAATGACTCTAGTTTCTCATTCTTTATGGCTGAGTAGTATTCCATTTTATAAAATCCACATCTTCTTTATCCAATCTCCAACTGATTGGCAATTGGGCTGTTTCCAATTGTAGCTATTACAAACTATGCCACTATAAACATGGGTGAGCATATATCACTGTGATGTGATTCTTTTAATTCTTTTGTAAACTTATCCAGCAGAGGAATAGCTAAATCAAAGGAAAGCTCTAATTCTAGTTGTTTGAGTTATCTCCATTTTAATTTCCACAGTGGTTGCACCATTCTGCACTCCCATCAACAATGGAGAAGGGTTCCTTTCTCCCCCCAACCCCACCAGTATTTGTTATTGGTTGAATTCTTGATAGCAGCCATTTTTTTCTGGGATGAGGTAAAATCTCAGTTTTGTTTTAATCTGCATCTCTCAAATGACCAGTGATGTTGAACATTTTTTTCATAAATTTATTTGCTGCTTTTACTTGTTTGTCTGAGAAATGGTTGTTCATTTCAGATGTCCATTTTTTAATTGGGTCTTTATATTTGGGGGGCCTGATTTTTGTGAGTTCTTTATATATTCTAGATAATAGTTCTTTGCCTGAGGAGCAGCTGGTAAAATTTTTTTCCCACATTGTAGGTTGTCTCTTAGCTCTGTCGATGGTTTCTTTTGCAGTGCAGAAACTTTTCAACAAGATGAAATCCCAGTTGTTGATTCTTTTTGCTAGTTCCTGTGCTACTGAGGATTTGTTCATAAAGTTTTTTCCTATGCCAGTGTCTTCAAGAGTTCTACCTAGCTTCTCTTCCAACAAATTTAGTGTTTCTTTTTAAATGTTTATATCTTTAATCTACTTGGATTTTAGTTTAGTGCACAGTGAAAGATAGGTGCACAGTTTAATCTTTGGCAAGTTGAAAGCCAGGTTTTGCAACACCATTTATTAAAGTAGGGATGGTTGGCTCCTTTGTCAAACATGGGGTAACTGAGTATTTTGGGAGTTGTTTCTGCATCTTCTAATCTATTCCACTGGTGCTCAGGTCTGTTTCTTTGACGGTACCATGCTGTTTTATCACAGTTGCTTTGTAGTATAGCTTTAAATTGGGAGTTATGATACCCCTGCCATGTCTCTGTTGCCTAGAATTGCTTTTGCTATTCTAGGTCTCTTCTGATTCCAAATGAATTTTTGGATTATTTTTTCTAGTTCTGTGAAATTTACTGTTGAAATTTCAATCAGGATTGCATTGAATCTGTATAGCAGTCTTGGAAGTATGGCCATTTTCGCTATATTGCTTCTTCCTACCCAGAATCAAGGAATGTCTTTCCATTTTCTTTTATCCTCCTTGATGTCTTTTTTCAGTGTTGTAGTTCTCAATTTAGAGGTGTTTTGCTTCTTTCATTAGATTGATTCCTAGATATTTAATTTTTTTGGATGCTACTGTGAAAGGGATTTTTGCCCTAATTTCCTTCTTAGTGATTTTGTTATTTGTGCACAAGAAGGTTATTGATTTTTATGTTTACCTTGTATCCAGCTACTCTACTGAATCTGTCAATTAAGTCTAGAAGTCTTTTGGTGAAGCTTTTTTGGGTCTTCCATGCAGAATATCATATCATTAGCAAATAATGACAAACTTTAATTTTTTCTCTTATCTAATTGCTGTGGCTAATGTTTCCAGAATTATATTGAACAGAAGTGGTGATAGTGGACATCCTTGTCTTGTTCCTGATCTTAACAAGAAGGTTTTCAGTTTTTGACCATTTGGTACTATGTTGGCTGTTGATTTTCATAGATAGCCTTTATCAAGTTGAGATAAAGCCCATCTATTCCAGTTTTCTACAGGGTTTTTATCATGAATGGGTGTTGAATTTTGTCTAATGCTTTTTCCACATCTATTGAAATGATCATATGACTTTTGTGCTTGACTCTGTTAAAAAACTAATTTTAGAAAACAGTGCAAACATAATAAAATAAATTGCTTAAAAATACAGTCATAAGCTAGCATGGCAGCACATGTCTATAGTCCCAGCTACTTAGGAGGACAAGGAAGAAAGATTCCTTGAGCTCAGCAAGGCATTTTTTATTTTTAAATGTTAGTAATAGTAGTAGTAGTAGTAGTAGCAATAGTAGTAGTAGCAGCACATGTTTGCAGTATATAATGATTATATTTATTATAGAGAGTTTGCTCAGATACATACCACATCTTAATTCTTTTGTCCCTTCCATCCCGTCCTTCCCTGTTCCCTACAGCTCTTGTTCCCTTCCTTTTGAAAAAGCTCTATTTCCACTTTCTCTGTGGGCTCAGCAGTTTGAGATAAGCCTCAGCAACATAGCAAAAGACAAACTCAAAAATAAACAACAAACACAATAACAAAAATGCAGTCATAAGTCAGGCAGGGTGGCAAAGACCTGAATTTCAGAACTCTGGGAGGCTTATACCCCAAAGTAGAATTTATTAGTCACATGGTAGTGCTATTGTTGACTTTTGCATTAACTTGTATACTGTTTCCCATAGCAACTGTATCTTTTATATTCCTACACAAAGTACACAAGGGTTTTAATTCCTCCACGTCCTTACCAACACTTGTTTTTATTTTGAAGATATCAGCCATTCTAATAGCTGTGAAGTATGTATTATCGCAGTTTTGATTTGAATTTTTCTGATTATTAATAAATGTTGAACGTATTTAAAATATCTGTTGGCCACTTTCATGCTTTTTGGGAATAAATATCTGTTCAAAAGTCCTTTGTTCTTTTTAATTGATTATTTGGGGCTTTTTTATTGATTTTTGATTCCTTGTGTATTTTGGATAGTAACCTGGCCAGTTATATAATTTGCAAATATTTCTTCTCTTTCTATTGATTTCCTTCTTACTTTTGTTTCCTTTGCTATGCAGAAAATTTCCACTTTGATTATAATCCCATTTGTGTATTTTTGCTTTTGTTCCTTATACTTTTGGTTTATTTCCAAGAAATCTTGCTTAAACCAATGTCAAAAACTTCCCCTGTGTTTACATCTAGCAGTTTTATAGTTTCAGGTCTTGTGTTAAAACTTTAGTTTACTGTGTCCTCCCATGTTCATTGCAGCATTAAGCACAATAGTCATGGTATGGAAACAACCTCAATGCCCATTAATGAGTGAATAGATATGGATAATATGGCAATTATCAACAATATAATTTTGTTAAGACTTTTAAAAATGGAAACAATCTTGCCATTTGGTTGAACCTGGAAACATTATGCTAAGTGAAATAGGACAATCACAGAAGGACAAATAGTACATGATTTCACTTAAAGATAAAGTATCCACACCAGTAAAATTGTTACAAACTGAGAGTAGAAGGTCGGTTGCTAGAAAGGAAGAGAAACAATGAGTTGCTCTTTGGAACAACTGGAAAGTTCTAAAAATCTACAGTAAAACAGTTTCCCTAGAGTTAACAATCCTATATTGTATACTTAAATTTTTGTTAAGTAGATAGATCTCATATTAATGTTTTTACCATAATTTTTAAATCATGGCATTTATGCCAAGGGATGCTAAGGGAAAAAGTCATACATTGTGAGAATTTATTAGAAAAGCAAAAGACAAGGTAAGTAAATACCACAAAAAGATTAAACTGCTTCTTCCAGGAAAAGGAATGTCTAGGCATTGTTGAAAGTGGCCAAGTTTCTCCATAGCTCTGCATATTGGAGACCATCTCATTCACTTGGTCCAAGGGCATCTCAGTTTGTGCCCATTAGCCCAGTGTAATTATTAAGAGAGTCATTTTACTCCCCTAAGTATCCCAGTCACCCTACAGCTCCAAGGAAATTACCAACACCAGGAAAGGCAGAAGTGAAATAGCACTGCCCTTTTATAGAATACATGAGAAAGGAAAAGCTCAAGAATCCCTGTGCTATTTCCAAGACAAATATCATCTCTGATGGCAATGCCATCACTCAAATACTGAAAAATAGAAAGATCCAGGATGAGATGTGTAGGTTGGGACCATGCCAGAGCGCTGGACATCATAAGTGCGTTTTAGAAAAGAATATTGCCACATCTTTCTCCAAAGCTTGGGGACAAGTAAAACTATTATAAAAAGTAAAAAATTACAACAAGTAGGGGAAAGGAAATAAGGCAAAAGAAAAAATATGAGAAAATGGAAACAAAGTCTTTGTAAATAGGGAAGGGTGGAGGGGTAAGGGGAAGGCAGGGGTATGGGGGAAAAATGATCTGTCATGCAAAGGTACAAGATCCCAATGATGAATGTAACTGTGCTGTATACCTAAAAGGTATCAATAAACTCAATGAAAAAAAATTACAACAAGACTATTGAAATTATTTTAGGAATCATCATATTGCAAAGAATAAAGTTTGAACTGATTTTTTGTTAAAAAAATATTATATTTAAAAATGTAGGGGAAAGGACAAGCTTTCAAAATAAATATGCTCCTGATGACTGAAAGCCATATTGTCTCCTGATGACTTGCTGTCCAGTGGGTCTAGGCTCTTGCTATCCTGCCCAGTGAGTTGGACAGGACAGTTGATAAATGTGAAAATACAACTTTTATTTAAATTAGAAGAAAAAAAATGAGAATGTAAAGAAAAAGAAAAATTCAAGAAGAGATGTATCCTGCATGCAAAATAAGCCACTACAGAAGCAGGAGGACAGGAGCAATCCTTAGGTCACTCATTGCTTCTTTTATATTTGTTCAGATCCTGTCCATCTGAAATTGTGCTGCACACATCTTGACAGCTTTCCCTGATTGACAAGTTACAGTTTGCTGCTTAGTATCCATTCTAGTCCTTTGTAATTTTCAGGTTACATCCAGCTTTCCAGCCAGCCTGCCATGCCCTAAACTCCTGCCTCATATCCCAGATTTTGGGTTGGTTATGAGTTTACATGGAAAATCCACAGACTCTCCAGAGCAAGACAGGGGAGCTTCCGGGTGACCATGCATCTCCATTGTACAATGAAATGTAGAGAATAGTTTCTATAAGCAGAGCCCTCTTTGTCCCACCCATCCCAATATTTGGGGAAAAAAATATTTGGAAACCTGGTTTAAAAAGACACACAGTCCCCAACAACCCTAAGGATTCCTCTTAAGGATTAGACGTGTCATGTGAACCTCCTTTGCAAACTATAAATCTCTTTATAAATTCAAAAAATCAATATCATAACCATGACATTCCCATTAACTCCATTCCATTCACAACAGGGAAATTGAAATTTTAAAAATTTATTCCATAAATTTATCTCCTTCTGAAACCCAGAGGTAATGCTTTGGATGAAGCCTTCATAAACATCAGCAGTTCTTCATGCAAACCACAATGAAAATACAGCCAAAAAGAGCTCAGCTTTCTTTTTGGTCTCTCTTTTTGTGTGTGTGTGACTTTTATATTTAGTTGTGCTCAGGAGGCAAATGGTCTTGATTTAACACAACAGGGCAACATATCTGAAAATTCAGAGACCTGGACTTAAAAGAGTCACCATTTCTTAATAGGCACATTACTCATAAGTACATTAAAAGGAGCTTTCTTATTTTTTGTGGAAGTGTAAAACAGTTTAGCTACATGGTCATACCAAAGGCCCTTGATTGCTCATAGCCATTTCCCATGCACCCTGAAGCAGCACTTAAGTCACTTCATTGATATATTGAGGGACAGCGAGATATCTTTGGACAGAAAGCCTAACAAATTTTCTCTTCCTTTTATGGTTTAAGATTATTCTGCTTATTCCCCATGTGACCTGGTTTCTAGTTCTGAAAATAAGGTACAATTTTAGTAGAATTAAAAAAATCACATCACAGTGACATATGTGCATCTGTTTATAGCAGCATGGTTTGTAATAGCTAAAACTTGGAAACAGCCCATTTGTCCATCAGTTGGAAACTGGATAAAGAAGATGTGGTTTTTCTATGAAATAGAATGCTACTCAGCCATAAAGAATGAGAAATTAGATTCATTCATAGGAAAATGGATACATTTTGATGATATACTCCTAAGTGAAATAAATATTTACACATGTGTAAATACTGAGTAGTTTCTCTGGTGTGAATAAACTGTAATAGTACATAAGATCCTAATGAGATAACTGACATTATGAAATGGGAAGAAAAGGGCTAAAGGTGTAGGGAAGGTGGGATGGGTAGTGGAAGGGGAATAGGGAAAGGGAAAAAATGTGAAAAAATGTAAAAATGGAATTAAAGTGTTGGTAGGTAGGGAGGGGAGGGAGGTGAAGGAAGGGTGGGGACAAGAGGAAAATATGAGAACCAAGACCTGTCATGTAAAGTTACAAGATCCCAGTAATGAATGGAACTGTACTGTATACCTAGAATGTACCAATAAATTGAATTAAAAATGTTTTTAAAAAAGATACAATTGTAGTAATTCTGCCTCCCTTTGTGCAGTGGGTCATTATGACAATGTTTATGTCCAAAGTACTTTGGAAGCTAGAATTCAGAAAGTCAAGGCAATATTCTCTGCATAGGGAGCAACCCCCAACTCAACTGACCTTAGCTCAGTGTAGTCAAAACAAATTCAGTGACATGAGTTTTCCCCACTTCTTGGGTCATAAAGACTGGAGATTCTCCTTTGGAGCCAGTGGCAATGAACCATCCAGGGAAGGCCGCAGACTCAAAGGTGGAAGTACTGCCAACTTCATTGTGATAAAAGAGAAAGGGTTTCTCAGGCTGCGGGCCATCATACAGTTCCTTTACGTTCTTTTTCTGAAGGGCGAGAAGGAGACCCCAGGGAGAATGATAACTATGGGAATCGTTCCATATTCCTTGCATTCTGACCTTTCATGTCTAAGATTCTATCCCCCATTCTCAAGAGTAGGGGTGGACACCTTCATTTCATACCATGGCATTAACAATCATACACCCCAAATACTGTTACATATGTTAAGGGTATAGTGAAAACTCAGGTCACAAATTTTCATGACCTTTAACATTAATAAGATGATGTTGACATACAAATTTTAGAGAACATGAAGTACTGGTTTTGCCATTATATATTTACTGATAAATGGAGATACCCAAAGAAAATTTAATTCTGAATAAAAACATAATCATGTCAGTTTTCTCCAATCTCAGTACCGCTGATATTTTGGGCAAGATAATTCTTTGTTGTCAGGGGCTTTGCTGTGCGTTACAGACTGTTTAATAGCATTCCTGAACTATACCCTCTAGGTGAGAGTAGCACACCCCCACACCTAGTGTCGACAATCAAAAATATACAGATTTTGACAAATATCCAGGAGCAAAATCATCCCTAGTTGAAAACTGTTGTTTTATATCTTGCCATCAGATTGAATATCTACCTATACTTGTATATTGAAAAAATCAACAATAATTCCTATTATATCCAGAAGCCTAGTTTAATTATCTTTCTATAATGTACAGTATGTAGAATTTTTTAAATAATGGGAAACATTACCATTATTAAAATGTTTAGCACAATGTCCCAAGTTCGATCCCCAGTACCAAAAAAACAAAAAGAACCCAAAAAGTATTTGTTACATAAATGTATCATTGTTCCCTTAAAATTGAAAACTATTCTTTATTAAGAAGATAGTTTAATAAACTCATCCACCTGTAACTGCTAAAAATGCCCTTGTTGGTTTGGTTTTACTGTGTGTGTGTGTGTGTGTGTGTGTGTGTGTGTGTGTGTGTGTTCTATGAAAACTAAGGATAACTATAAAAGCTTTCCCCTTTTGCCAAATCATTTTTGTAAAATAAAATAAAAAGTGATTTTAGGAAGCAAATTTTAAAATACCCCCTATATTTTTCTTATTGTTTCATAATACATGTAATCCAAAGAGGTTAAAAAATAAATATGCATAAGGATAATCAACAGAATGTCTTTTAAAAGACTTTAAATTCAGAATTTCCACAAAATGGCACCTTGTATATAAAGGAGTAGGGGAAGTTGGAGCCTTAGGGGAAAGGGAAAATAAAAAATATGAAAAAAGGAAAAAATGGAAATAAAGCCTTTATAAATAGGAAAGGGATAAAGTCTTGTAAATAGGGTGAAGGGATGGCAGGGGAATGGGGAAAAAATAAGAACCAAGATACATCAGGTAAAGGTACAAGATCCCAGTGATGAATGTAACTGTTTTGTATACCTAAAATGTACCAATAAGCATAAAGAAAAAAAATTTAATGGCACCTTATAAATTAAAGAGACTTCTCTCTCCCACTCAGGCAAGAGACCTGTTTTTCTGTACTCACATTAAGCTGCAACGTGGTCTCCTCTCCAATCTTAGTGCAGAACAAGCTACATTGTAGTTCCTTCAGTCCCAGGTACATGGGATTCCCTCTGCCCTTCTCAAGAGTCTCCAGATATTTGCATGGATATAAATCAACAGTGACTGGGAACGTAATGCAGAAAGTGGACTTCAGATTATGTTTCAAACATGGCACCTCTGAACTGGAGTTTCAAAAGCAACAGAGATTGGAATCTGCTAACCAATGCTTACAAAATGGTCACCCCACCACTAACCACTCAGCCCTCAGATTCATCCCATCTTCAGTGAAATCCTTCCATCAGAAAAGTCAGCTGCTTGTGGATCCAAAAACCAATATTTCCACAGATCCAATTCTTTACAAGTTTTACAGAAAGCCTTCCTCCCTTTCCCACAGCTAACTCTTTGGTCTCCCTGGAATCATCTCTCTTCTCTCTGACTCGTTACAATAGTCACAGACACTTCTTTGACCATCCTGTGTTCAAAATTGCCATCCAGTGCTTTTCTCTCTAGAGAAGCCTAATTAACACACCTATAGTGAAATGAAGGCTGACCCCAGCACACAATGGCACTGGCCAAAGGAACATCCTGCAACTGGCCTTGGACCCTCACCTGGAACCACATTCCCCTTCCTTGGGACCATTGTGAGTGTCTGGCCCAAAAGGACCCACACACGTTGATCAAGATCTTGAATGTGCCTCTCGAAAGGTATTTTCATGGATAATTCTGTAGAGAAAGTAAAAATTAAAATATGTGAAGACAAAGGCACTGAATGCCCCCCATTCCAAATCTTTGTCCTTCCATGAGCATCTTTACCTCTGGACATTATGTTGGTGTTGTTTCAGGGCTTCCCAGCACTGAAGTCCTTTATCTGTAAACTGATCTCCAGGAGAGGACTTAAGTGTGTTCTAAGCCACAGTTTGACTCTGAATCAGAGAGAACAGAGCTACAGTAACCCCAACCAGAGTGGCACTTCCAGCTTCTTGGACCCAATCTACCTCCCAGCAGAAGCAGTCATACCTATGACTCCTATTAAGGCCTAGAACCAGAGTTCTAAGAGCACAGAAAGCACTGAGGCCAGAGATACAGAGGCAAGAGAGGATTAGAGGTTACTAGGCTCCCAGATACAGGCTGCAATCTGTATAGAGGACTCACGGCACTATTATTAGGCACTATGGCTTCTGCTACACTTGAGTGTCCTGACAGGTTCTACTAAGGTCCACACCTTTTATTCACACAGAGAAGGAAGTAGGGCCCACCTCATTAAGGCCAAAACTGCACCCTGGATAATTGCCAGTTCCTGCTACTAGGAGATTTGCTGAGTCTTATATGAATAAATGTCAGTTACAGCATGTTGTAATCCACACACCCTTGAAAAGAAGGCCATGCTAACCCTGAAAAGCAATAACCAGGAAATATAGTTACAGATACTGACTTTGAGGAAAGAAACATTATGGGAGTGGTCCAGAGCCAATGACTGTATTCTGATGAGGTAAAATGATACACTGGGATGTTACGGCTAACAGTAGGAGCCTCAAGCTCCTACAAGGAGGCTAATCTTTTAGGATCTATGTGGCTTCAAACCACTCCTTGTCCACAGTCACATTTTCGCTGAACTTAGACCAGGAAAAGGCTGGTCACTGAGGATCCTCCTGAGTTTCTCAGAGCCACCATACATGCAGGATCTCCACCAAAGTTCATCACCCAGAGCAAGGCCCTGAATACACAGACACAGTCAGTGAGTGTACTCTAGGACACTATCTTCTTATAGAAGAAGGGAGCCAGTTGCAGCTCCTCTGAGCTTTCAGTGCCTTACATCAGCCCTTCCATGAAGAGAAGTTGAGGCAATGCCATTGATGCTCTTTTCCAGGCCTATGGATACCTGAGTTCACAGCCTTTATGTCAGATTCCAACACCTGTAAGTTTCACACTTGAAGAGTTTGCATCTCAGCAATAAATTCTACCAAAAGGTAAAGGGACTGCTGGAGACATTCTGGTGGATAAATAAAGCAGCCTCCCTGTCTACTAGTGGAAAAATACTAAGACTTCCCAAAGGCCCCACAGTTGGTCACAGCCCCAGTTGCTCATAAAGATAACTAGAATTCACTTTAGTGATTATCTTAGATCACCTTCTAAATAAGCTCCTGCATCCAGGGTCTTCCTTAGGGAAAACTCGAACTAAGATAGTATTTGGGTATCCAAATGCAAGAGACCTACATTTAAAAGATTTGTGTTCAGAACTATATTTTGCAACTTTCAAAATTTTGCACATCCTTGATACAGAGAGTAGTCTGTGGGTGATGTACTGGCATCCTCTAGCACCTTGTCAGAAACAAAATTTCAGACTATACCCTAGATTTATGGAATCAAGATCTGAAACAAAGAAGCATTAAAATGTTGCATGTTCTATGTATATAGCCCACACTCATGCTCAGTAGTCACACTTGCACAAAACCCCAGGGTGTACCTGGGGTTTGGGTAATGTAGGCTTATAAGATCTGGACCCTCCTGTGCCTTTCTCCAAACTTTGTGAGCATGGAATGATCTGTCTTGTCACAAAGCAAACAAAAAGGAAGTCTTTGCTGGAAATTTCTGGCCATAGACAGGCCCTCATAAGAATTTTCACCTCAAAGTACTCACAAAAAGTAGAGAAGCAAAATAGGATAGCAAAGCCATAACCATCCAGCATAACAAAGAATTGATAAATTGGAAGATAAATGAGATGAGATCCACACTCCAGCAAAGACACAAAAAAGTAAGAAAATTCAGAAGGTAGAAAAGGTGTGAAGCATGACATCAGGAAGTCTAGAACATTGTTTGGAGTTATAGCAGGAAGAGACAGAATAGGACAGAGTCATTATTTAAAGAGAAAAAAACTGGGGACATCCTCAAACTAATAAGGACACAAGTTCAGATTTAAGAAGCACCATAAATCCTGAGTAATAAAAATAATAAAAAGACATGCACATTTAAACTCATCAGAATGGAATTTCATAGAACCAAAGACCATTACTGAACATTAAGAGTAACATACTGCCAGGCGTGGTGGTGCACCCCTGTAATCCCAGCACTACAGAGGCTGAGGCAGGAGGATCACTGTGAGTTCAAGACCAGCCTGGGCTACATAGTGAGTTCCAGGTCAGTCTCAATTACATATTGAGACCCTGTCTCAAAAAAAAAAAAGTCCAAATAAATAAATAAAAGTAACAAATACTAAAAAAAGCATTCCTTCAAGGGAACAAAAAACTGACAATTAACTTCTCAATTGTAAGTGGAAATCAGAAAACAGTAGAACTATGTCTCAAGATGTTGGGTTTTATACTCTGCAAAATTTATTTCCCGACTAAAGTCAAATCAAGTTGTTCTCAGAGAGAAACTCAAAGTTCATCAGAAGCAGAGGCTCACTTAATGGAATAATGAATAATGTGCCTCACAAAGAGAATTCTTGTTAGCAGAGAAATATACACTTTTTGAAAAACTTCTTGATCTGTTCCTGGGAGTTATTGGAGACAGAAAGCTTGATTATGAGACATCAAGTGATCTACCACCTGGAGCTATCCATTTTTATTTGATTCCTTCAAACC
Source organism: Fukomys damarensis (assembly GCF_012274545.1). NCBI lineage: Eukaryota > Metazoa > Chordata > Mammalia > Rodentia > Bathyergidae > Fukomys > Fukomys damarensis. Next base: position 51,009,870 of record NW_022900921.1, on the reverse strand, counting down.
ATCAAATCACAAAGTCAGACATTCACCAGAGCAGTTTTGTGAAATAGGAATGATACATCCATTATTGAGCCTATGTAGGGTCAGAAGGCCTATATAAGATGCATGAGAAAGTAGCCCAGACCCCTATATCTCTCACCACAGTTGCACCAGTGTCCTTCCACTACTTTAGGTCTACAGTTGTGTAGTCCCATGGTTCCATACAACTAAAAAAGGGAGAAAATCTTCAGTGGACAGAATTATGAATAACGTTACTGATGATTCACTTTGTATGGAAATAAACATGGTCCAAAAGTAGAATGTACACAGAATCCTGGACTGTGCACAACAATCTGGCTGGTCAGAAAACAGAAAGAAAATTAAATATGAAGTAAAGGCATATGAACGTATATATGGGAGTGAGCACAAGTGTGAAGTTTGTGTTTTATATTAATACCCACCAGAAAGTATCAACCAAACAAGAGCCACTGAACAACCAAGTGGGCAAAATGACTACTAGTTGATGTTAGCCTATCTTGATAATCAGCCACTCTAGATCTGACATGATGAGCAAACAAACACAGTGGCTATGGCAAGAGGGCAGGGGCTGCATATGGATTTAACAGAACACACTCCCACTGCAGTCAGATGGAATAAAACCTTGTTCACCAGGGTGACACAAATAAGAATAGACCCACCCCATGTCTCTCACAAAAGTTTTCTCATGTCCCCAGTCTGGGAAGAATAGTCCTAAGACATATTGGATACAGTCAGTCAGAATGATACTTGGTGAAGCTATTTCTGTAAATCATGAACATCTTTGCATCCTAAATGCACTAGATAAAAGGAGATCCTTTAAATGACTTTTTTTATTCCTCTTTATCTCTTCCTCCCTCGCCTCTCTTACTCGCAAAATTTTAGGACGTAAGCTCAATTCACTAATGCCATGGCTCCCCTTTATGAGTGGCTGGGAACATATTCTAAAACATACTAACTCAAGTGGCCTTTTACGTGATAGATGAAGCTATCCTGGGAACCTGGTAGAGTCTAAGTACTCACACCTTCAAGGAATTCCGTGGTTTTCTTTTGCTGATGTTCCAAAAAACAAAGCAACAGTAAAACTCAACCCAGTCTTGTTCCTTCTCTCCAGATCAAAGGGTCTCATCTGTTGGGAAATTCAAATCTTTTTCTGATGTTAATTATCAGAGAGAAGTAGGGAGGTAAAGTATGGAGGGAGATTAATGAGAGTTTGGAAGTTCTGAAGTTTCTTACATCTCCAGGGAGCAGTTACTATTACTCTGCCTGGGTGAGGAAGGGTGGCACCCATCCTGTTTGTCCAGCATTCATGCTGATGCTGATCAGAGAGGAAATTAAATCATCCCCAAACTACTGGATTGACAAAGATCCAAATCCTGCCAGTCTTTCCTCCTCTCCTGCCAGCAGCACCATACAAAGTGAGTTTTCTATAGTTACAGGTGCTCCCTGTAATTTCTGCTGATGTATTAGGAAATAAAAGATGAAAGGTGACTCATTGACTTGGCATGACTAGCAAGAATACAGCCATTTCCCTCTCCTCCCCAGACAGCCATGTGAAGCTATGCTGAGGAAGGGGAATGGGACAAACATTCTCCCCCCACTGGGCTACACCTTAAATATGTGTGCCCTTGGGGCTTGGTCAACAGACCCCCTAGAGAAGAACTCCATTTCAGCTAATCATGGTTGTCCGTGGTGCATCCTTCATGACCTTCCTAGGTTCTAAATCCATCCTCTCCAGTCTACAGCTTCTCACAATACTCTACTGGGATCTTTCTGGGTTGCTTTTGTCATGCCTGTTTGCTCCCTCTTTCCACCTTATTCAGTTTTGTTATTTTTATAATAATTTTAATGTCAAGTTTATCTCCATATCTAACACCTATATGTGTTTTTAGTTGCAATAGACAGAAGCATCCATAGACTTTTTACACCCTCTGTAAGTTCTCTACATATATTACAGGTCCCTAATTATTAAGACCTTTGCAGTAACTTTGAATAAAGTCCAGCTGTTGAATATGACTTCCTGTTCCTCCTTTCTGATCTATTGTGAAAGATGCAAATAAGTTTTTGCATACCTGTAGGTGACTCAAGGCCTGGAAGAAGCTCTATGTCAGGGACAAGGATGCTCAACCACCTCTACTCCCTGAAATGATGACAAAAAGGGATCTGAAAACATTGAAATCAGAAATAATTTCTCAGATAACAACAGAGATTGTGCCCATACTGCAAAACATGATTAATAACTGTAAAGCAGACACAGATTTTTTTTAAAAAAATGAAAAGCTGAGGAACATGATGGAATCCTAGCATAGGAAACTAATGGAATCCATAAAACAGATGTAACATATCTAAATTTAAAACTTCATTGAAAGTTTATGCAGCAGAATAAGCCAATGTGAGGACAGAATTTCAGTTGCAGAAGACAGGATTGCAATTAGTGACCAGGAAAAGAAAAAAAAAAAGGTTGTTTCCAAGATTTAGCTATTACAAACTGTGCCGCTATAAAGATGGGTGCACATACTTCTCTGTGATATGATTCTTTTAGTTCTCTTGGAAAGATACCCAGCAGAGGGATGGCTGGGTCAAATGGAACCTCCAGTCCAAGCTCTTTGAGGTATCTCCATATTGATTTCCATAGTGGTTGCACTAGTCTGCACTCCCACCAACAATGGAGGAGGGTTCCTTTCTCCCCACAACCACGCCAACATTTGTTATTGTGTGATTTCTTCATAGCAGCCATTCTTTGTGAGGTGAGGTGGAATCTCAGTGTTGTTTTCATCTGCATCTCTCGAATGACCAGTGATGTGGAACATTTTTTCATATATTTTCTTGCTGCTTTTACTTCTTTGTATGAGAAATGTCTGTTCATTTCGGATGCCCATTTTTG